>NC_058376.1:39104583-39419166 GCF_018350175.1 Felis catus
GAAAATTATGTTGGAAAAGTGACAAAATCAAAATACCTGCTGTGTCTTGAAATTTGCATATATTATGTCTCATGAACTTTTCTTTATTTGGTTGACCTGGAATATAGGTGTGCCTCCCCGTTTTCAAGTGATACTTTTGTGATCTATAATGTAATACTAAGTTTAAAACAGTAAATGATTCATATGCAACTAATTTTTTAAGTGATGATTTTGCTTCTTGAATCACTGTTTTGTACTTTCACATTTTTTATGGTCACAGGTGCTTAAATTCATAGGTAGAGAAGTCAATGTAGTTGGATATCAAGATTTTACCTCAAATTTCAATTTTCTCACTTAATTTTTTTAAAGCCAATGCATTTATCGGAGAGGTGGTACTTGCAAGGGAGAACACAATGTCATTGCAGCCATTAGGAGATGCTAATTACAGCATGCAGTCTTTCCAATTACATGTGCTATAGCTACAGACAATGGCTGCTTTGCTTTGTTTAGTTTTGGGAAACATCCTTTTGCTACATAGTATTTATATAATTATACATATCAACCATAACTGATTCAATTTGGGATTGGAATAAGTGAATCACCAGGGATAAAAAAGATGTAACATCTGTCCTTCTTACCTTATAGAATTCAGGATGTTTATAGCTAAAAAAAAATAATCTGAGGTGGTATATCTCATTGTGGTTTTGACTTGTATTTCCCTGATGATGAGTGATGTTGAACATTTTTTCATGCGTCTCTTTGCCATCTGGATGTCTTATTTGGAAAAGTGTCCATTTATTCGCAGCATTATTTGTTTTTCAGGTGTTGAGTTTGGTAAGTTCTTTATAGGTTTTGGATACTAACCCTTTATCCTGTATGTCATTTGCAAATATCCTCTCCCATTCCATTAGTTGCCTTTTAGTTTTGTTGATTGTTTCCTTTGCTGTGCAGAAGCTTTTTATCTTAGTGAGGTCCTAATACTTCATTTTTGCTTTTATTTCCCTTGCATCCAGAGACATGTCAAGTCAGAAGTTGCTGTGGCCTAGGCTGGAGAGGTTATTGCCTGTTTGCCTGTTTACTCCGGTGGGATTTTGATAGTTTCCTGTCTCACATTTAGGTCTTTCACCCATTTTTATTTTTTGTGTATGGTGTAGGAAAGTGGCCCAGTTTCATTCTTCTGCATGTCGCTGTCTGGTTCTACCAGGACCATTTGCTAAGGAGACAGTCTTTTTTCCACTGGATATTCTTTCCTGCTTTGTTGAAGATTAGTTGGCCATGTATTTGTGGGACCATTGAAATCTGGCCATTTGTAACAGTGTGAGTGGAACTGGAGGGTATTGTGCTAAGTGAAGTAAGTCAGTCAGAGAAAGATACCATACGACTTCACTCATATGGAATTTGAAAAATTCAACAGATGAACATAGGGAAAGGGAAGAAAAATAAAAACAGAGGGAGACAAGCTATAAGAGATTCTTAAATACAGATAAACTAAGGGTTGCTGGAGGGGGGGGATGTGGGGATGGGTTAAATGGGTGATGGGCATTAAGGCACTTTTTTTTGGAATGAGCACTGGGTGTCATATGTAAGAGATGAATCACTGGGTTCTACTCCTGAGGCCAAGACTATACTGTATGGTAACTAACTTGCATGTAAATAAAAAGGAAAAACAAAGATAAAAAAAATATAATTTGAGATACTTCTGACATAGTTTTAGATGTCATCTTTCCTCTGATTTTTACTTTCTTTTTATTATTTTTTAAATGTTTATTTTTGAGAGAGAGGGAGACACAGAATCTGAAGCAGGCTCCAGGCTCTGAGCTGTCAGCACAGAGCCCAACATGGGGCTCAAACTAATTAACTGTAAGACCATGGCCTGAGCTGAAGTCAGATGCTTAACCAACTGAGCCACCCAGGTGCCCCTCTTCTGATTTTTAAAAGTGCACATAGTTTTATAGCTACCTTTCTTTTAAATAACTTTTATTGACTTTGAATTTCCTTGTTTAATCTGTTTACCACTTATACCCACTGACCTTCCCAAAGTCATTTACAGACCTTTCCATAGAAGCCCATTACTTCTTGTATCTTTCTGCTAACAGGCATTCTCTAGCTCCAGGATCATCTTCAGCTGTCCTGGACAAGGAAACTGATGGTCTAGAACAGAAGTTGGCAAACTGGCTCCCAGGCCAAATTTAGCTGACCACCACTGGTGTGTTGTTTTAAGTAAAAGGAAAAGAGTCCCAGACATTTTTAACAGGTGTTCTATAGCTGCTCTCATGTTCCAGTGAGAGTTGCACAGTGTGACAAAGATCGTATGGCCTGCAGGGGCACCTGGGTGGCTTAGTCGGTTGAGTCCAACTCTTGATTTCAGCTCAGGTCATAATCTCACATTTCATGGGATACACTCCTGTGTTGGGCTCTGCACTGACAGTGCGGAGTCTGCTTGGGATTCTCTCTCTCCCTCTCTCTCTGCCCCTCCCCCTGTTTATGCTCGTTCTTTCTCTTTCTCTCAAAAATAAGTGTTTTGTTTCTTTTTGTTTTTTTTTTTTAAAGATAATTTGGCTTGCAAAGCCTAATATATGTACTATCTGGCCCTTTACTAAAAAGTTTATTGACCACTGATCTAGAAGCTAATCTCAACCAAATGGAAATGGTGAATAAATATTCATTTCCTCACCGTGTAGGGTAAATTTTAAGTTGTGTTCCACACACAGTAAGATTTGGCCTCCTGTTGTCTGTGGGGGTTACTAGTTTAATAACATAACTTTATTGGCTTCCCGTTCTCATGTTTCATGTGCGCATATCCTTATCAAGCTTTCTAGAATCATCTCCCACATAAACCACTGGTACCCAAACCTCAGTCTCAGAATGTGATTGTGACAAACACAAACTTGGTTATTTTATATTCAACATTCTCTTTTTATCTGTCCAACTATTGCTTAAGTTAGCTTTGTGAGCTGTTAACATGCCAAGATTTTATTCAATGTTTATTCATCTTCACTGAAAGCATCATGTGCTAGACTCTAAGATATGGGTAAAAGTTCAAGATATCTGAGGGATATGTTTTGTAAGTCTCCTTACTTTTGGCACTTTTTTGGTGCCCATATTCAAAATTAAGTTTACTTCATGTTGGTACCTTGTTGTGTATCTTATGAGTAAAACATATTCATCAATTCTCTTTTTCTCTTATGATACACAGTAATTTGTAGCCAATCAACATAAATTAATTATGGGGGCACTGTGAAGAATATTGAATACTGTTGGCTCTTAAAACAGACGATTAAGGGTGGAGAAGGTATGATTCTTTGCCCTTTATTTAAACAATGCATCAGTGGCTGGGAGAATAAGCATAAGCTGCTTGAGAATGTCTTAGGAATCAGAGACATCATTATTGATATAAATGGACACTCTTCTGCTACAAGCATGCTAAGGATCCAGAACTAGCATGATCTAATTGCTACATACTGGGTTATATAACCAGAACGAGGGCTGAGAGTAAGATTTTTTTTTTTTTAAGAAAGAAAGCACATAGCTTCAGTATCCTTTTTCAGATAATGTTTATGGAGAGGTTTTAGCATTTGCAAGCCCAGAAGACTGAGACAGACTAAGGAAACTAGAATATCATCCTTAGAGGACTCAAACCCCCTCTATGTCTAAACCCCCCTCTAGAGCAGAAAAGTTAAAAACAGAGTATTCAAGAGCAGCTTCAGTGGATTTATGGTGGCAAAAAAAAACCCCAACTCTTTACAAAAGTTTGGAGACAAAGTTAGTTTTGGAAGAAATATAAGTCAATGGTAGCCAGAGTTCAGTTCTTATGATCTGTATTTTTTTAAGTTTATTTATTTTGAGAGTGAGAGTGAGAGAATGAGAGAGAGAGAGAAAGAGAGAGAGAATGAATATGAGTGGGGTGGGGCAGAGAGGGAGGGAGAGAGAATTCCAAGCAGGCTCTGCACTGTCAGTGCTGAGCTGATCAAGGGGCTTGAACTCCTAAACAATAAAATAGTGACGAGCTAAGAGCAAGAGTCAGTCGCTTAACCGACAGAGCCACCTAGGTACCCTGATCTCTCTCTCTCTTTTTTTTTTTTTTTTTTGTTAGAGATAGCAGTTGTAGTATCATATGTGGTAGTGTCCTTTTGCAGAGGAATAGATCTGAAAGTTCTATAGTTTTCTTTTCTCTTTATTCTAGGATTCTAGAATACTTTTAGGGTCTGGGGAATCCAGGCAGTTTATAGTGTCTGCCCCCTACTTGTTCAGAGTAACTTGACTGTGGTTACTTCTCTGGGATTTAACAGCTGACCACAGTGAGAAATCCAAGGACTTTTGAAACCTACAGTTTGTATTAAACAAAATAGGTCAAGGGATCTTGAATGGAATGGAAAATTCTAAAACTCAGTTTGATGTTTATCCTTTGCAAGTCCACATCGAGTATTATCTGCAAGACTCCCTTCTCTGTCCCCCATTATGCTACATTCTCAAATAATGTAGCCTTTGATTAAAAAAAAAAAAAAGATGGCTCATTCCCTTTTTGAAGATACAACTACAGATATGCAATCTCTCTCTCTAATGGCTTTCAAAGTTGGGACTATTTCAAGAAATTTCCTTCCTACCAGAAATAGCTTTCTATGCTAGAATCACCTTCAATCTCTCTCTTAAAAAAGGAAAAAATAATAACATCTAGATCATGTCGTAAAATGTTTTACAACTTGCAAGCACTCAACTTCTGTTGATCTTGTCATTCTCCCTTTTGCTGACTCGGTTGGCAGATGTCTCATTTTTGCTCTCAGCTACTTGAAATAGTGCAGTTCATTTTCAAGATGTTTTAGATTTCACATCATTTTATCAGAAGATACTTCTTAAAAATAGTGTGCTTATCAAGAAATCTGTTTTGTCACTTTCATCTCATGTTATTTAATACTCCCTGTAGTAAACAGCTTAAGTAATGGAAAGTTTTGAAAAATAAATTCCCCAATTCACATTCTGGAAAGTAAGGCGTTCCCCCGCCCCCCTCCCTACCCCTTGGGATCATTATTTTTCTCCTGCCCATATTTTGAGTTAGTTATCCACACAACTGTGAAAAAATAAAATCTTAGCCACAAATTCCTTTTTGAAGGCAATTAGCAAAGGCTTATTATGTTAAAAGCTGTGAATTTACATATTCATCCTTCCTTTCCCCAACACTGAACACTAAATTACTTGACTGAAAAAGAAATTCCCCATAGGTATTTTACATGGTGTTCAAATGTTAAATGTAGGTTAAAGTCTTATACACTGGCCTCATTTGACATGTATTATTTGATTTATTTATAATTTCTTAATGTAAAAAAAAACAGGCTAATGTTTTGAACAGACTTAGATGCTAGTCAGTCATCCCACCCCTTCTTTAGAACAGAGCCCTTTACTATGGGTTTGAGAACTCTTAGTCCTCTACACAATCACCATTTCTGATTCCATTTGAAGCTGCCATCTTCTTCTGGCTTTGTTTGGAGTGGCCACCTAAACCAACCTGAACCAATCACAGTAGGTCTCCATGATTTTTCTTTTAAACTGGATTCAGGGAATTGAGTTCTTCTTTAACAGAGGTAGTTGTGATACTCAGGTAATGTTAGCGACTATGTTTCTATGAAGTGGAAGATGGGACAGTAAGATTTTCATGCAGAAAGAAGCAAAGATGAGTTAAGGAGAAAGCAGGAGCTGGAGAGGAAGAGGGGTGTAGCACACATGACAGCAAGTGAGTGGCTTTTTTGCCAATAAATGTTCAATTATTTTCTGCTCGAAAGTTAGTAACAGTTACATTTTGATTACTTGCTTGCAAGAGTTCTCAACAGTACCAAAGATTGGTTTCTCCTCATCTATTTTTAATATAAAAAATACTCAACCAAATTTAGATATATTTATGGAATTATGACAGTTTTGTCATTAATATTTCAGTTTGCTTACCTTAGCTAAATTTATAACAGATATGTATATTTATATATTTTACTTTTAATAGTAAAATTTATATATTTTACTTTTAATAGTAAAATATATAAATATATACATATCTGTTATAAATTTAGCTAATACTTTTTAAAGTATTTTAAATTATATTATATATAATGAGAAGAAACTTTTATTTCCTTTCACATATACTACAGTATACAAAATTAAAATGATCTTACAAACTCCTTGAATATCTTTGCATCCTCTCCTTCAAAAGCCCTTTCACTGAGAGAATGAGGTGTGATATAACTGGAAGAAACTCCTAGCCAAAACTGAAATAGCTACTAAGAAAGTCTAAAAAGGCAAAAAATAGTGATCACTACATTTTTCAGTATTTTGTAGATTTTTTTTACCTGAAACTTGAAATCTTTTTTAGCCTTTACAAGTGTCCAACTAAATTCAAGTAATACTTAAATCAGTATCAACTAACAACTTAGCCCTAATATGGCATGAGTAACCTCTTGATTATATATCTATACTATATATGTAAAGACTACAAAGAGAATGTTGAGTGAGAAAAACATGAAGTGGTTGAAATATGATTATTCTACATGCTGAGTAACTTCATATGTTCCCATAAGAAAGTCATCAAAGTTTTCTTGCTGATTATAATCAAAAGGTTACTCTAACACAAGGCAGGGAAATACATAGTTTAAATGCAACAGATTTATGAATTAAAAAAATCTTAATAGAAAAACAATCCTAAAATATGTACACAACCACAAAAAAAAATCTTCAATAGCCAAAGCAATCGTTAGAAAAGAGAATGGCGTTAGAGACATTACACTCCCTCATTTCAAACTATATTATAAAACTATAGTATTCAAAACAGTATTTTATTGGCATGAAAACACATACGTAGATCAATGGAATGGAATAAAGTGGCCAGAAATAAACCCCAGCATATACAGTCAATTATTTCATGACAAAGAAGCCAAGAATATAAAATGGGGAAAGGCAGTCTCTTCAATAAATGGTGTTGGGAAAACTGGACAGTTACACTGAAAAGAATGAAATTGGGCCACTATCTTATACCATAAACACAAAAAAATCTACTCAAAGTGGATTAAAGGCTTTAGTGTAAGACTTGGAACCATTAAACTCCTAGAAGAAAACATAGGGGGTAAACTCCTTGACATTGGTCTGGGCAAGGATTCTTGGCATTTGACACTAAAAGCAAAGACAACAGAAGCAAAAATAAATAAGTGAGATTATATCAAACTAAAAAGCCTCTACACAGCAAAGGAAGCCATCAAAACAGTGAAAAGGCAACCTGCCAGATAGAAGAAATATTTGCAAATCACACATCTGATAAGGAGTCATTCAGAATATATATAAAACTCCTACAACTCAACAGCAAAAACAAAAGAGACAATCCAATTAAAAATAGTAAAAGGATCTGAGTACGCATTTTTCTAAAGAAGACATACAGATGGCCAGCAGGTACATGAAATGATGCTCAAAATCACAAAAATGCAAATAAAAATCACAATGAATTATTACCACACACTTGTTAGAATGGCTATCTCTAAGACAAGAAATGCCAAATGCTGGCGAGGATGTATGAAAAAAGGGAACCCTTGTGCATTGCTGGTGGGAATGAAAAATGGTACACCCACTATGTAAAACAGTATAGCAGTTCCTCAACAAGTAAAAAAAAAAAAAAAAAAAAAAAAAAACTATTATATGATTCAGCAATTCCACTTCGAGATATTTATCTAAAGAAAATGAAAATATCAATGCAAAAAGATAAATGAACCCCCATGTTCAATGTAGCATCATTTACAATGGCAAAGACATGGAAAGTAATCTATGCATCCATCAATGGATGAATGGAGAAAAGATGTCATGATATGCATATGCATGGAATATTATTCAGCTATAAAAATGGAAATCTTATAGTTTGCTATAACGTAGATGGAATTTGAAGGCATCATGCTAAGGTGATACAAGTCAAAGAAAGACTGTATTTTCTCACTTATATGTGGACTCTAAAACAACATCAAAAATATAGATAGAGAATAGATTCATAATTCCCAAAAGTGGAGGGTGCCAGATAGAGGAAATGGGTGAAGCTGGTAAAAAGGTACAGTCTTCCAGTTATAGAAAAGTAAGTCATGTCTGAGGATGTAATGTACACCATGATGACTATAGTTAACAATACCATATTATATATTTTAAAGTTACTAAGAGTAGTTCTCAAAAGTTCTCATTGCAAGAAATTATATCTGAATAGTGATGGATGTTAACTAGACTTATGGTTGTGATCATTTTGCAATATATGCAAATACAGGATCATCGTTATACACTGAATAAAATGTTGTATACAAATTAGTTCTAAAAAAAATCTTAGTAAATAAGGAAGTCTTGGATCTATGTTATCTTATTTTAGATTATCTTTTCAAACACTCATATGGAGAAACATACCTTGACTTTAGAAGGCTGACCTAAGTGGCCCCCTTTATGAGATGTATACAAACTGATGGAGTTACTAGCTTTCCTTCTATGAATCATGGTTACCAGGGGACTAAGCTCTACCCTTAGCTGAATTATGTCCTTTCTCCAAACCAGATGAGTCCCAGTTGGAACTTTTCCAGCCTGCTTTTTCACAAATAGGATACAAGAGTGTATCGAAGGGCAGTTTGGGTGGCAGAAACCAAGTTTAAGTTGTTTTGTTGTTTCAAATGAGCTACAGCTGTGGCTGTAGCCTGAGGTTCCTTTACTGCATAAAGCATAACAACTCTACCATATATGAACTCCTAGGACACAAGCCTCTGTTTCTGGTTAGGGAAAGGGTGTCTTTGATAATTGTGTAGATTAAAAACCAAAACCAAAATTACTGGTACAGGGCCTCTGATGGAAGCTCCTGCCCAAACAAAATTTTAAAGAGCTCAGGTTGTCATTTAATACATTTTTGCCTTTTGTGAGCTTGTTGGTGGTAACTTTACTGTGACAGTTTTCCTGTTTGCTTAGGAGGGAGAGACGTTTATTATTATCTGCCCAATGGAGAATATAAAAATAGGAGTAGTATAGCTAATGGCTGGAATTGACATTTGGTCAGGATCAACTGCAAAAAGAACCAGTACAGGCAGATGGGATAATGTTTAAGTCCAGCCTGTTGGGAAGAATATACTCCGGGGTAGTAGGAGAAACCTGGCTATGCACCAGCTTGGTCCCAGAGGACACCCAGAAATAGATAGATCTACCTAGTAGCTGGATTTTCCGTGTTTTATCTTTATACTAAAAGTAGCACAGATATATTCTTTTGGCCATAGAGAGGCTTTCATACACAGCTTGGCACACAGCCTTATTGAAAAATCAATGCATCTGCCATAGAGAAAATATAAAAGGATATACTCTCCTTGACAGTAGAGGGTAGAAGAGGAAGGAGTTAAAGGCAAAATTTAGTAGACATACATCATTCTAATGTTTTTTTTTTTAAATGAAAGTTTTTTTTTTTTATTTTCTATACCTTCATGGGTGGGTCATACTTCTAGAATCAATCTTTTGTTCATACTGGATCCACATTTATAGGATTTTGTTAAAATACACATCATTGCCTCTTGTTGTAAAGAGGGCTTTGGTAACAATTCGCAGGTGTAACTAAAGGCAGGGAAGATTTATGGTGTTCTCTGTGGAATGGTTTAGTTAGGTATATACAATGTCTTGGTAGACTGAGGAGAATCTCACGGTTATTATGTATACTTTTAAGGAGTTCTTGGCTACCTTCTGGAAAATGCATACTAACCAATCCTTTTATGGAAATTGCCATCAACAATATTATACAATCTACTCTAGCATTACATGATGGTTAGGCTCATTTACATGAGCATCTAAATTAATCCACATGATGGAATAAAAATAGGATATTAGTTAAAAAAAATAGGATATTAGTCCTGTGTTTTCCCGTTTCATGGTTATTTACAAAATTCAAAAAAAAATTTTAAAAAAGAAAATGATAAACATTTAAGGACAAGAATTGATCCGGTTTCAGATATTAGTGGTAGATTGAATGGAAATATATTTGGTGAGACCAGTTTCTGTAAGTTCATGGCAGACATTTCTTCTAGCTATGGGACTGATCTTTCACATAGCCATGCAAGCTGTTATAGCTAAGCAGAATTATGTTATTTGAACACATCTAACTCTGCCATTTTTGTGAGGACATGGCCGTGGCCAATAGTGATTTGATTTTAGATGGAGTCTGACAAAAGGCAGAATGTGAAGAAGGTAGACTCACAACAAATTAGAGGTACCACATTTTTTTTTCTTTCTGTCAGGCTTGTACTTGTGACCTGCCTGAAGAGGCAGAAAACTAAAATGGAAGAAAGGTCTGAGAAATCAGAAGTCTCAGTAAGAAAATGCCACTGCTAAAAGATAAATGGCCTTTATGGATTTTACTCTTCATGTTTTGTGAACTGCTTCAGGAATTAAATTTTGAGAGGAATAGCATGAATGTTCTTATCTCTAGCCTTGTTAAAGGGCATTTTTGTTAAATAATTTTATGCTAAGGTTAATTAGGGAAGGAGGCTCAGGGAATCCTTTTTTGTTGTAAAGAATAAACTGCTAAGTGCAAAAGGATAGGGCATGGAGAAGAGACACTGTATATTTTTGGTTTTTGCTTTTGTTGTTGTTTTCTATAAAGATTTGTGTCTTGGGGTCTACTAAATTATTCCATTATAATAAATTTCATTATAAATTCCATTATGTAAATTCCATTATATCCTGTTTTATATTTCCTAGGTTAATAAGAAACTCTCTCTGGAGTTATTTGATGGGGGTGGGTGGAGGGAGGAGTGTTATTTGCAAAGTAGTAAGCAGCTTTTTTTTTTTCTTTCCTACTCTGTTAGTTTCTATTTGTGGAAGACATTCCTTATATTTGCACTGTTCCAGTGGCCAGATTCCTAAGATTAAAACCTGTGAATATGAAAAAATAATTCCAACAAAAAAATCAATTAATGTTAAGATCTTTAAGTTCCCTCTTTTTTTTTTTTTTTTTTTTTTGTTGTTGTTGTTGTTGTTTCTTAAATCCTTGTAAGTTTCTCTGGTAATAAACATATTTGCTGAAGAGCACAGAAGAGGGAGAATTTCAATCCTCTCAGTTCTGTTGTGTTTTCTAACTAAAAGGCAATAACTAGATCATCTTGCTCTTAAGTGAGAAGATGCTGCTTTAGTACATAATCACTTTATATTATTCCCCAACCCCAGTCTCACCCCTGCTTCATCTTGCTTCCTCATGCCCTATCCAGTCTTTAGCTGTAAAGTCCATTTTCTTTCTTCAACACTTTCTTCTGATTCTTTAGAGTAGGCACATTTCAAGAACATTTAATATTAGAATGAATTTTTGTTTTAATTATTTTTATTTTAATTATTTCAAATCTAGGTCTTTACCTTCAGTGTCACGGTAAACCCTTTAAGGGCAGAGTGCAAGTCCTACACAGTGCATAATGATACAGTTTCAGGTGTCCCCTCCCCCAAAATGTATCTTATGCTCTCAAAATATCTTTGATACCTTTAGTCTTACAGGTAAGTAATATAAGAAAGTCACTTTATTTTAATAAAAGTTATTTCATTTTTTAGAATAAAACTGAAAAGACTAATATAAAGTCAGTATTTTTATGGTGACACTATTTCCCCTGTTTTTTAATGTTAAATTCTAAAATTAGAGGATTTTTCCCCTTATTTTAGGAAATAGAAGTTACATATTGAAAAAAATGGAGTCAAATCTTTAAATACTTGATTTCTTTCTAAAGCTGATTCTTTTAAAGTGTGGCTATGGCAAAGCAGTATAGTTCATTAGAAATAAAAACTGTAAAGTGTCTGAGAAACTATTATTTAGTAGTTATTCTTGAAAAATTCACTTGAATTTCTGGGGACATAGCTCAACAATGATTCTTAAGGATTGAGCAAGATGAGGATAACTAATTTAATGTAAGAGGTAAGTTACTTATTATTAAGTGTTCTTTACCTCTTGATTTGTCTGCAGTAAAACTTGACTGTTAGGTAGGGAGTAGTGTTATCACAAACTAAACCATCTTTGGGTGACTGCTGCTATTTGGAGAACTGAGAAATGTACTAGTAATACTGAAAGGTCCTGATCAACCCTTAAATGCATGTAAGAATCATGGTTAGAAGGAAATTTGCTAATAAGTTAGAGTATTAGGGGCTGCTAGGTGGCTCAGTGGGTTAAGCCTCCAACTCTTGATTTGGGCTCAGGTCATGATCTCATAGGTTTTTAAGATCTGTGAGCGGTCATCATGGAGCCTTCTTGGGATTGTCTCTCTCCCTTTCTCTCTGCCCTGCCCCACTCATGCTCTTTCTCACAATAAATAAACATTAAAAAAAATAAGTTAGAGAAGTAATAGACTGTAACTTAAAAATGTGTCATTAAATTTATAATATATATAAATTATATATATATAATATATATATAAATTATATATATATAATATATATATTATATATATATATTATATATATATGACATTGATGCCAGACCCACCAACATATAAAGACATGGATTGTGTGACTTAATTGTGTCCATTTTCTTTTCTTATAGGAAGAAGAGTTCGGTAAGAACCTGTGGTGGAGTCACTCTCCTTTCTCCTTCAGCCAGGAGTGCATGACCAAGTGCCCAGTGGGAATGGGTTCCAGAAAAACACCTCCTCTACTTCCACATTTCCTTCCATTGGACATGTTTGGCAGAATTTGCTATTCTTCTCTAGCCATTTGAATGTTTAGAACCTACTGTGTTGTGACAATGGTAACAATATTTGACACAAATTGATGAAAATGTGTCATGCCTCTATTTTGAAATGCTTGATAAATAAAGAGGAGGGAAATTCATTGTGCCTTATTTACATACAGTAACAATTTTAGAGCTCCTCTCTTCTATAAACATATTTGCACATAAAGGAAACGTTCACTGAAAATAGGTTTTGCTATCTACAACATTATATTAAAACTGGGTGGCTCAGTCAGTTAAGCCTCCGACTTCGGCTCAGGTCATCATCTCACAGTTCGTGGTTCAAGCCCCGCGTTGGGCTCTGTGCTGACCGCTCAGAGCCTGGAGCCTGCTTCAGATTTTGTGTCTCCCTCTCTCTCTGCCCCTCCCCTGCTCATGCTCTGTCTCTCTCGGTCTCAAAAATAAATAAAATTAAAAATTAAAAATAAAAAAGGTAAACATTATTTGAAATGAGTAATTTCTTTTACTGTTTCCTAGCTGCACATAATTCTTAAGATAATTCTCTTTGGTTACTCGACCAAAGTTTTAGTCCTTTGATATTATTTATTTGATTTCATTCATTTATCATTTCTACAAAGATCAAATGTTAACATGGACTAAGTACTCATTAGTTTTTTTTTTCTTTCAAAGACCATTAATTGAATTTTGTTGAAACTAGTAGTCAAGTAGGTTATGAGTGGCAAAAAAAAAAAAAAACATGGTTAATAATGGATAATTATTTTTTTCTCATGAGTGATCTTTGTTTAGCATATATAAATGTTTTGTTGTTATTACTAGAGAGATTTATCCTTTACATCAAGTTCAGTGTTTTATTTTGATATCGTCACATTTTTAGGAGGTTATACATAAAGGTAGTAATAACAATATTTGGTATTTACTTTTTATTATCAAGTCTGTGACTATTTCCTCTTAAGCCAGTTTTTTCCCCCTTGTGTAATGTAGAATGAAAATGTAATACTTAAATTAGTTTTTTGTCAAGTTCTCAGGGGAAGCAGGGTGAGTGAATGAGTTGACAGCATTTATTTCCTCTCTTTGATATACCACATTAAGTTTATCAATTTGTGGATCATTTACCGAGTGACTGTCAATTTGATGGTTTAACAAGTCCATTTCCCTTGTAATAAATGTTTGTATTATGTTTAGTTATTTTTATTCACCACAAGGTTACTTAGTGTCTGAAAGTCATATGGGCTTTCCAGAGGCAACTAAGCACTTTATTAATTTGTATACAATTTAAGATTGGAATACATTGAAATTCTTGCAGGAGAAGGATTTATTACACACTACTTAAGAAACTATAGGAGCACTTTCATTTCGGAGTCCCACATAATTGTTTAAACTATTTAATTTTGAAGAGATACAAACTGGCTAAATATGTGACTAATCAGATTCTTATATTTTCTCTTCTGATAGGACAAGAACTAAATCAGCAGCCCCTTCTTTTGTTTTAATAAGGATAATAAGAATACAACTATCTGTGATCATTTGTAAAACTTCCCTTTTTACCGATTATAAGTTTGCTATTTACATTTACACAAGAGTGTTTAGTTATAGATAAAGACACAGATGGGCTACTGATACCAATTTCTCATACATATATTTGTATACACATTTTCAGATTATTTGGGCTTAAATATTTCTCTAAAAGATAATTTAGACAAACATATATACACATTCACATGTGGGTTGTGGGGAGTTTATGAGAGACAAGTAGTATAATAATTTGGCATAAGTGTTCAGATATTGTTATTTTTCTGCTTTTAATGTATGGAATCCTATTCTAGAGGGTTCTAGAGGGTGGTCCTATGAACTTAACATGATGGAACCTTTGTGATACACCTATTTTGGCCTAGAATAGTCTACTGTGAATAATTTAAGCTGTGTTGCTTTGACATATAATCTTCCTGTTAACACACAAAAAAATGTGACTTCACTATGTTCTGAGGTGATACAAGGGAATTTTCAAGTGCCCTAGACAAATACTAGAGCACTTGAAAGTCTTTGTGACTACAGTTGGTAATACTGTATTTTATCTTAGAAAATTTCAATTACACAAGAATTTAAACTTTCTCGCCGAAACAAATAACTGAGGTGATAGATATGCTAATTAATGCAATGAGAAGATCCTTTCACAATGTATATGGATATCCAATCATTGTATAACATGGATGCATCAGTTGGAGGCTCAGTAGGTTGAGCATCCAACTCTTGATTTTGGCTCAGGTCATGATCCCAGGGTGGGGGGATGAAGCCCCACATAGGGCTCTGTGCTGAGTGTGGAACCTGCTTAAGACTCTCTTTCTCTCCCCCTCTGCCCCTCCCCTGATCATGCTTTCTAAAATAAAAAAAAAAGACACCCACATCATTGTATAATATGCTTTAACTATCTTACAATTGTATTTGTCAAATACCTCAAAACTGAAGAAAAGTTGCTTATATAGAAATGAGCAACCAGAGAAATGGAAGCAATTGAATGAATGTTAACACCAAAAGCAACAAAGACTAGAAAGGAACAGAGAAAATCTCCAGAAACTATGACTTTATAGGTAACACAATGGCACTAAATTCATATCTATCAGTAATCACTCTGAATGTATATAGATTAAATGCTCCAAACAAAAGACAGAGTGTCAGAATGGATTAAAAAAAAAATCAAGGTCCATCTATATGCTGCCTATAAGAGGCTCATTTTAGACCTAAAGACACCTGCATATTCAAAGTGAGGGGGTGGAAAACCATTTATACTTCTTTTGACATCATAAGAAAGCTGAGGTACCATACTTATATTAGACAAACTAGATTTTAAACAAAAGACTCTAACAAGAAATGAAGAAGGAAACTGTATCATAGTAAAGGGATCTATCCAACAAGAAGATCCTAACAGTTGTAAGTATTTATCCTCTCAATATTTATGCCCTCTCTTGGACAAACCCAAGAATATAAAACAATTACTAACAAACATACAGGAAATTATTGATAATAGTACAATACTAGTAGGGGACTTTAACACCCCACCTACAGCAATGGACAGACCATCTAATCAAAAAAACAACAAGGAAACAATGGCTTTGAATGACACACTGGACCAGATGGACTTATCAGATATACTCAGAACATTTTATTCAGAGTATTTTACCCTAAAGCAGCAGAATCCACATTCTTTTCGAGTGCACATGGAGCATTCTCCAGAATAGATCACATACAAGATCACAAATCAGGCCTCAACAAGTACAAAATGATTGGTATCATACAATGTATAGTTCAGACCACAGTGCTCTGAAACTTGAACTACAAGAAAAAAGTTAGAAGGACCACAAGTACATGGAAGTTGAACATTCTAATGAAGAAAGGGGAACCCTCTCACACTTTTGGTGGGAATGCAAACTGTGCAGCCACTCTGGAAAACAGTATCAAGACTCCTCAAAAAGTAAAAATAGAACTATGCTATGATCCGGCAATTACACTACTAGGTATTTGTCCAAATGATACAGAAATACTGATTCAAAGGGGCAGATACACCCTGCTGTTTCTTGCAGCATTAACAATAGCCACATTATAGAAAAATCCCATATGTCCATCAACTGATGAATGGAAACAGAAGTGGTGCGTGTGTATGTATATATGCGCGCGCACACACACACACACACACACACACACACACACACACACACAGGAATATTACTCAGCCATAAAGAAGAATGAAATCTTGCTGTGGATGAAGCTAGAGTGTTATGCCAAGTGAAATAAGTCCGAGAAAGAAATGCCATATGACTTCACTCACATGTGGAATTTAAGAAGCAAATGAACATAGGAGAAGGAATGAAAAAAAGGCAAACCGTAAGAGACTCTTAACTATAGAGAACAAACTGAGGGTTGCTGGAGGGGAGGTGAGGGAAAGGGTTAAGTGGGTGATGGGTATTAAGGAAGGTACTTGTGATGAACACTGGGCTTTATAGGTAAGCAATGAATCACTAAATTCTACCCCTGAAACCAAACCAAAATTACACTATTTGTGCATCAACTGAGTAGAATTTAGATAAAAACTTGAAACAAAATAAGAAGAACATAGAGCAAATGGGAGAAATTATAAACAGTGACACTCTGGAGCTCTTGATGAACATACTTTATTCCTTAGTGTACTAAATTATCTGGAATAGCTCAAAAGTTAATATAAGTTTATTCATTTCTTTGGAGAGAGCAAGAGAAAGGAAGCAAGGAGGAGGAGGGGCCAAGAGAGTGGAGAGAGAGAATCCCAAGCAGGCTCCACATTGTCCATGCAGAGCCTGACATGGGGCTCAATCTCATGAATTGTGAGATCATGAGCTGAAATCAAGAATTGGCTGCTTAACCAACAAGCCATCCAGGTGCCCCATCAGAGATAATTTTAAGACAAGTCTTCAGAAATGCACACATTCTGATTGGCACATTGTGGTAAACATTCTTTGGGGAGCTACATACCTACAGAATAAAAACTATAACCTTGAATTTATGCTTATAAGTTATTCTTTTTTATTTTGATACATTTAGTCCAAAATTATTATGACACATAATGATAAATTCAAATTCACAGTAAGAATTTGAAAATCTTTTTCCTAATTTTTTTTCTGCTTTGAATTATCAATTAAAATATTTAACTTTGAGGTTTCTTTAAATGTTTGTTTTTGAGACAGAAAGAGACAGAGCATGAGTTGGGGAGGAAAGAGAGAGAGAGAGAGAGAGAGAGATACAGACTCCAACAGGCTCCAGGCTCTGAGCTCTCTACACAGAGCCCAACATGGGCCTCAAACTCATGAACTGTGAGGTCGTGACCTGAGCCCAAGTCAGACACTTAACCCACTGAGCCACCCAGGTGCCCCTAAGTTTTATGTTAAGTAGAACATAGTGTTTACTTTCAGGCAATGCTTCCACTTCTAGTTTTTTTTTTTTTTTTTTTTTTTTGCTATTTGCTATTGTATTTTAGTGGATTTACCAGGATTTTGTTACTTAGGTTTATCTCAAATATAAATAAAATTTGCAACCACCTATTTCATTTGAAGATACTTGGGACAAACTTTTGATCCCAACTTTCTGTTCTACTGGGTCTGCTGTCATGCGTCACCATCATGAGTTAACACATTGAAAGTGATGATGTGTCAATAAGAGATATTCACCCTTTTGGAGGAGGCACCTTCTAGTCTAAAGTAATCGTGTCTCTATTAAGTTATATCTTCCTTTCCCCACAACAATTTTTTTCCTAATATTCCCTGTACTTCATAAAGCATATACCTGTTGGTCAGTATCATTTCAGATAGAAAAATTCAGATCAAATGAGAACTTCAGCTTCCCATGGCCCACCTACACATTTATCCTCATCACATTAAGGACTTATTCCATTTTTCTTCCTCCAATTCTGTCCTTAATAATTAAACTTTTGTTCCACAACCTGAATAGAATTGGTCTTATCCAAGTTGCCAATAAATCAACTTTGCCAAATCTTGGTCAGTTCTCATTCCTTATCCTACTTGAACTTCTAATAACATTTGATGTAGTTAATCACTTCCTCTTTCTTGAAAGATCTTTTCTTGTCTTTTAGGATACCTCATTATTCTGATTTTTCTCCTACTGTATTGGTAGTCACTTCTCAGTCTCCTTTGCTGGCTATTTCACCTCTTCCCACAGGTAGATACTGGTCCATGTGTCCAAACTCTTTCACCTGCATTAAAGCAGGGTCTTATCTGTTGTGGCAGGCAACTTTAAGTTAGCTCCCATGATTCCTCCTTCTCGGTATTCAGGCCTTCATTAATACCATGCCCTTGAGATGGGCAGGAAATTTGATTTGTTTTTAACTAATAGTGAAAAGGAATGGAATGTCATTCCTTTAAAAACCTAAGACTGTAATATTCATCTCTCAAGACCTCCCTCCATTTTGAGTCTGAGGAAGGAAGCTGTCATGTTGGAAAGACCCACAGAGAAAGGTACTGAAGATAGACTCCAGCCAACATCCAGGGAGAAATAAAATCTCAGTCTAAAATCTCTCAAGGGATTAAGTGCAGGCAACAATCACAAAGACTGAAAAGCACATCTTTTTCCAGTTGAATTTCAGCTAAGAGCACAAGTCTGGAGTAAAACCTTTACAGCAGTTTTATGAGACCCTAAAGAAGAGGACCCAGCTATGCTACACCCTAACTCTTGATCCACATAAGCTAAGATGATACATGCATAATGTTTTAATCCATTAAGTTTATAGTACTATTGTTATGCAGTGATAGATAATTAATACAGTTTCCATACAGGAGGCAAGTGATTTTTTTTTTTAATTTTTTTTTCAACGTTTATTTATTTTTGGGACAGAGAGAGACAGAGCATGAACGGGGGAGGGGCGGAGAGAGAGGGAGACACAGAATCGGAAACAGGCTCCAGCCTCTGAGCCATCAGCCCAGAGCCTGACGCAGGGCTCGAACTCACGGACTGAGAGATTGTGACCTGGCTGAAGTCGGACGCTTAACCGACTGCGCCACCCAGGCGCCCCGGCAAGTGATTTTTTTTAAATGGGTTGTTAACAAAGGATCTTAATTATTTACAATTGTTCATTTATTAACTGAAAAAAGTGAGTTCTTATATTAAGCTGCACATTAAGACTAAAGATACAATTACAAATGGCGAAGTCCCTTAAAATACACGTATAATTGTATTTCTGTTACATCACTTTCTTTTCAGTTTTCTGTGCAATAAAGTTCATTATTCAATTCAAATGTCGATTGCCACATGTTGACTCCTAAAATGTATTTTAACCAGCCTTTCATTTAAGTCATTGACATTTTGTATTTCATTTGCCATTCCTTCTGAAGCATTATCCTACTTGTTAAAGATTAAGTTTTTTGCTTATCCTCTCCTTGAATTGGTCTTGTTCTTTGATTACTACAATACTGTGATTTTCTCTTTTCTTTCACTTTTCTGGCTGTTTGTTCTTACCCCTTAATTATCAATATTCCTCCTAGATCTTTCTCTCTCCTGCTACACACTCTTCATAAGTAATTTCACTGTTATACACTTAGCTAATAATTTCAATTATAAAAATTCAGAGTATCCCTATTTCCTAATTTCTATATATATTTCCGGATATTGCTATATTTCATATTATATATATTTATATAATGTATTATGTTCTAAAACATCTTTACTTATAACCATTGCTTTGTGTCTTCCTTCTCACTGATTACTTACCATACTGTCTACCTATATTTTTCCTGATTGCCACATATGGTTTTAACAACTATCCAAGCATACAAATCAAATATTCTGATATCATCCTCAATTCTGTTCTCTCTTAAAACCACCTGGTTCCTTTTCCCTTTCTCATACAAACATTCAGTGGATCATTACACCCTGTCAATTTTTATAGTAATAAATGTCTGGGGGATTTGTCTCTATTTTTATTTCCATTGCTGAATTCTGGCCCGAGTTTCAGTGGATTTTTAAGTATTTTCTTTGCTTCCAGTTCCCTGCCTCCTTCTCCATGTTCCCTACTCATTTTTGTACTCTCATGGGATTTGATTTTACAAACATGTAAGCCATGCTTGCATTCTAATAGTCTAATGGTCTCCCATTACTCATATGCTCTATTATTATAGTGTCCACATGCCATATATGTTGTATAAGATCATATGTCAAGATCATCTCTCTTAGCCTTTTCTCTTTTCATTCCTCCATTTGTATGCCCTAGGTAATCCAGCATTTCCTTCCTCATCACACTGCTTTGCATATATTCTTTCTTCTTCCTGAAAGACACTCCCCTTTCTCCTCTTGAGTCACACTGACTCAGAGTAATAAGTCTCTCCTTCATAGATTTTCCAGTTATTACCTTCTATCCCTTCATTCCATATTGAATCCAATTCTTTCTCTATACTTTCAATGTATGTTGTTTACATATTTACTAGAGCACTCACCACACACTATTTTAGATATTTGCTTAGGTTCTTTCTCTTTAGGCTGATATCTTCAAGAGCTAGAAGATAATGTAGGTATACATTTCTTAATCCTCTATTAAGACACTTTGTGGCACATGGTAGACATCAAGTAAATATTCTCTAGTTTTAAAGTAAGTGGTAACAAATTATGCCCTTTATTAGCTTTTAACAGTCTAGCCCCAAATAGCTATTTCAGTAACTAGCTAGCTACTTAGCAGGGATAAAAGGGTAGGAGAACACAGTGCAGGATACTTTGAATGAAGGAGAAAGGGTCTTGAATGTGGAAGAGTAGACCAGAATGGAAGAAAAGTACAGCAGTAAAGGGTTCTGGTATTCAGAGCTCAATACAATAGACAGGGATAAGGGAGAGAGAGGATACAGAAGAATAGGAAGGGAATCACACAGAGAAGGATGGAGCGGTGCTAATGAAACACTCAATGTGCTTTTTCTACTTCACAA
Source organism: Felis catus (assembly GCF_018350175.1). Lineage (NCBI taxonomy): Eukaryota > Metazoa > Chordata > Mammalia > Carnivora > Felidae > Felis > Felis catus. Next base: position 39,125,689 of record NC_058376.1, read on the forward strand.
TCTCTCAGACCCAACTGAGTGGCCATCTTCACTTGAATGATAAAAGTCACAGTCAGTATCAGTGATTTACTATTCACTTACTTTTCTAGTTCATTGCTAACCACTGAGTTAGGATTTATCAAAAGTAGAATGTAGATAAAGGCAAAGACATCACTTTTAAAGCTGTATGACTTTAAGAATGGAACGACTGATACATCAATTGATGGATCTTTGGCTATAATCCAGTCCTCAAACTACAGATACCGATGTGACAGATGGCACGCTGAAACTCTCTGTTAGCCATGCATCCTGGGTCACAGTAAGAACAGAGGGGTCAAGGCTCAGCATTTGATGAAGTACTGTGCTGAAGTGCTCAGCTCTATCCGTTGTTCCATGAGCACTGCATGCCTCATTGATTAGTATAGTGGCTACATTAGGTATTTGTGATACGTTCTTTTATTTACCCATAGGATGTCAGAGTCAGAAGAGGCCACTTAGAGATTTTTTCCCCATTTTGTTTCAAGATGAAGAAACTCATGCAGAAAGTTAAATTTCTTATCCAATATTAATGCCAAGTTAGGGCCGAGATGACAAGCAGAACAGTTGAAACATAGTTCTCAATGTCACGGTCTCCCCATTGTTTTCATTTTCACTTTAATTTATAACATTTCACAGCTTAGTTTTTGGTCTTACCCACCACCAGACCATTCACATCACATCAGTCATAGTAACTATTCTCTAAGCCCTTGAGAGTTTTTGGCTGCAACTCTGAAAACAGTACCTTGATACTAACAACATAAACTTTTCATTTTGAAAAGGGCATTGACAAACTTCCCGAGAACTTTCCACGTATCACTTTTGAAAGATTTTAATAGGAGAAAAATTCTAACATCACTGTGTAACAATGATATAACTAACTGCTTCATATATTAACGAGATCCTAATTGCTAGAATTCAGAATATGGCCACTGGTCAGACTATCAGAGAAAACTTATGTATTGGTTGGGGAATTTAACTTGATGCCTTTTTGCTGATTATAGATTCCATGGAGGAAAGCCATCCTCACCCAAGTCTCAAAATACATTTACTAGGTATGGTTTATTAATGCAAATATGAATGAGAAGGAGTAGTCAACTAGGTCCTTCTCAGATGCTGCAAGGAATCTCCAAAAAAAAAAAAATAGTGCTAACCTTAAATTGGCTTTCATTTTGTTACATACCTGTTATTCTGAAGATTTAGATAATTTACATGTTTCAATTGACTATATTTTTTGGAAATAAAATAAGCCAACTTAATATATCATAGGCAAAAATGACAAATATGTTATAATGAAGCAGACAGGTCATGAAAGCCAATGACAGAAAATCAGCTGGACCACAGAACACTAGCGGAGCCCAAACATTGAAAATTGCAGTGGTCTTTCATCTTTAATATCCTCTGCATGCTAGTGTCAATGTTCTTTATCTCTACTATTGGCTTTCTCTACTTGTCTAGTTACATAGAGAGCAAATAATAGCCACTACACCATTTCCAATACTTTATTTAGCTTCCTTTCTATAATCGCAAGACACTTCCCTGGGGAGAAAACTCTGAGCATCATGGGTCTAGTCTCATAAACCCTAGCCACTGAGTCAGGGTAAAAACTAAAGACTTAGAGCTTTAGCCCATGGTCGGGGACAGGCTTTTAGGTAGTTTATTAGGATCCCAGTAGACACTCCAAATAGGTGTCAACTGTATTCAGGCATACCACTTTACCAGAGTATGCATTCTAGACATTAAGCCAGAATCTCTAATATACAGTCCCATATTCAAGATTATAAAGAAAGAACTTTTCTATGTCATTAATATCAACACTTCCACCTCTTGTTGAAAATCATTAAGATATATATATATTTGTAAATTAGTAAACTAGAGCAGATCTAGAACTAATTCTCCTTGTTAATAACGCTGGATGTCACAGGTGAAATGGATCAAATTTATTAGACACACATAAGCATACAAGCTTTGGCTCTGGGATGATCATTTAGCTTACATGAATCTCAGACTTCTATCTGTGCTTGGATCAGTGAGATGGAATGAGGAAAAGACACAGTACTGCACTAGAGCCAGTAAAAGAATATGTTCTGAGTTAATACAAGAAATCAAATAGCTCTTCTTTTTGCCACTGAAATGAAGAGGTCTCCAATAAGGATTTCCTTGACATTGTATTCATTTTCTTTGGCAGAATTTGTATATAGGTGTGTAAGTATATAAATATATACACATACAGTGGAAATGGTCTGAATCCACAAGGAAGTTCTAAACAATAGTGACCAGCTTTGCCTTAGGAATGTTCTCGTTCTTTCTCCATTGCCATGGAGCTGGTTATAGAAGATTTCTAGCCTCTTAGAGAGAACTAACTCACTCTCTCTCTCTTATGTATATATATATACATATATATATACACACATGTATATATGTATATATATACACATATATATGAAAGTATTAAAGGAAAATGATTACATATATAGTGTTAATTATATTATATATAAAATCATTTTCCTTTAATACTTTCATTCTCCTAATATGACATCTTATTAAAACCAAAGCATTAAAATACAGAAGGTAAACTACATTAATTTTTCCTGTCTGATAACAGAGTTTTGTCTTGTAAATAGAAAAATAGAAAAAAATGACTTTTTAAAGAAGGCCCATCTTAACACAATTTTCCCTAGAGACTATTTTGAAAGGCTTTCCACTTTAAAAAACATATTTTAACATTTTTTAAAAAACACCCTGAGAATAGTCTTTGAAGGTTAGAAAAGACATTAAGCTTTCAAGAGTTGGTATAGATCTATACAAGGTCACTACTAATTTGCTCAGAGTGGCCAACATTTAAAGCAGGTATAGATGAATATAAACCAAGATATTTATGCACAATATTTAACAAAAGAGGAGAGGTACAGTTGCTTTGCAATCTATCCCAAAATGTAAGGAGAAAAATCTCATTTTGCTTAGCATGGTGCCTTGCATATTTTTTTGATGGATTCATTTTCATCATGCCACTCCATATTTTTAAAATAAAAGGATAGGTATATTAATTTATCTTATTCATCTCTGATTTGGAAAGGACCTTGATAGTTTCTGATGCCATAGTGTTGTTAGCAATGGAAGGAATTTGTACTACTATTTACTTTAAAATGAAATAAACAGAAAGAAGGACAGAAAATTCTTTTAAGTTTATAATCACATTTGTTCTCAAACTTAATTACAGAAATCAAAATGTGTATTTTTTTGGCTTACAGACTACAAATGATTGCCCAAATTCAGGATGATAGTAATGTCGAAGGCATGCGTTGTTGGTAAGAGGAGAACAAAGAAGGCAAGAATCTCAGAGAAGTATCTTGGGACCTCGATTGTTCTAAGACTTTATCTTTTAGGCTGAGTTGCTGGGTATAAAGGTATTTTATTATCTACTTTTGGTATGCTTCAAGTATTTCATAATTTAAGAAAGGCATTTTTAATTGACCCTCTGCTGTCAAATATAAGACTTATGTAGGCTTGGGACTGGGGTTCGTAGGAAAGACTCAACAGAAGAAACCTTCAAGTTATAACTGACGGCAGTTTAAAAAGCTTATTTTTCTTTCTCCCTTAATAAACCACTTGAAAAAATTATATAACCTCTCTAGCTATATTTTCAAAGGAAACTTTAATGCTCTTTTTATAGAAGGACAGGAATTTGCATTATAAATCAGATAGAGAAACTTAATCCTTGCTACGTTTTCTGGGTTACTGTTTATTTTTCTTGGTAAAGCAGAATGACCTACACTACATGAAAATGATAATAGCTGCAATTTATTAAGGTCTTATTATGATCAAGGCCTACTTCTTATTTATCATTTATCCTTATAGTGACCCTATGAGTAGGTGGTTAACTTTACAAAAAAATTAAAAAAAAATACTTAGGCAGAGAATGATTTTTTTTTTCAGATTTATGCTAGTAAGTGACAGATTCAGTGTTCCAATGAAAGCGTGTCAGATTCCAAAATTTTTGCTCTTCCCTCATAAATCAAGTGTTCCACCAATGACAAAATACCAATAAGATCACGAGTTAAGTAATTGAAAGTTTTTTTTTCTTCTATTGGTTACTTTTGAGTACCTGGGACCATTGATTCTGCTCTATGATAACTTATAAGTATTGGGCATTTTGGAGTAAGAAACAGTTTTAAAGAGAAGATCTATTTGGATTTTCTAGAAACAATGAGCCCATTACAAAAGGAGGAACATTTTTACATTCTAATCCAACCATATAAATAGGACTCCTTCCATTTTACTAACAAAAGGAATGACTTGTTTACTGTTTACTGAGATTTTTCAAGTAGTACAATTCTGACTTTCAGTGATATATATGATTATTGTTGTAGCTAACATTTGAGTATTCCACTATGTATCAGCCACCATGTTTACTGCTTTATATAAATTATCTAATTTTGAGAACAACCTCTTACAGTACATGCCAGTCCTACCCTCTCATTTGACTCTTGAAGAGATCTTGGAAGCTACTCAAAGCCATGAATCTATTAAATGTAGCTGGGCATCTAATCACACACAGTCCAACCCCAAATCCCTTACCCTGAACCACTATGATGCACTGCCTCTCATTCTGCAGCTATGGGTACAGATGCACAAGGGAAAGGCTGTACAAAGACATGGATAAGAGTACACAGTTATTCAAGCTGTATATATATACAAATCTGGTTAAGGGCAGTGCTAAAATGTTTTTACTCTGAGAATTCTACTTCCAGAAATCTGGTTTCAGCTTGCTAATCAAAGACTACAAATGTATACTGTGTAAATAATATTAGATATTGGAGGTTATTGGAAACTGCCACGTTCTTAGATGTATACTACCAAACTTTTTTTTTTAACAAGGTAACAATTCTGCTGATATTTTCTTTAGAATGGGATATGCTGCAGAAAGAGACAAAATTGATGTTTCACATTTATGGACTGTTTCACACTTATAGACTATTGGTAGATTTATTGAAATTCCTCTCTGTAGCCAAGTGAGAATTTAGCTACAATCAAATGCTGAAAAGAAGATGCAGCTTTTTGAGTGTAGCATTGTTATGTTAAAATGTTTAGGTCCATTTTCATGATGATAATTAAAAATATATATTAAAGAATTAAGTTTCAACTGCAATTAACTGTGGCTTAGAGGATAAGACAGTGAAGGATTTCTCGTTCTTGTGTAAATGTTGAATAAACGTTCAACTCCTTGGGGAAATAACTTGAATGTCCATTGATTTTACTAGTACGGTAATTAAATACGTTCCCTAAGGAAATCTACTTTAGTGTGTTGTAAAGATGCCTATTGTCTGTGCATCTTGAGCCAGGTATCTGTTTCCTGGTTGTTGGTCTTGGGATTGCTCACTGTCCTTATGATTATTACCTACACAGGAGGATCTGGGTCTTTCTTTTCTCTTTGAAGTTCATCTGTATTTTCCCTAAACATCTTTTCTGTAAGATGGACGATCTGTAGAAAGTCAGGGAAAACAAAATGTAAAGTTTATTTAGGATTCAACAAAGGATCTCCTACTGATATTAAGGACAATTAAAAAAATTTTAAAGTTTTCAATAGAGTTAACTGCTTTCCCCAAACAAAAGGATATTCTTCCTTTTCTTTCCTCTGTTGTATCCTAGCTCTAAAGATTGTCAATTAACTCTGTAATAAGTACTACCGGGGAGAAGGGGAATTGATAAAAGGATACATTCCTTCCTTCATTGATTTTATATTCTATTAAATAAATTCATCAGTTTTCCTGTTTTTCTGGAGCACAGATCCTCTGACTACAAACAGTCATTTAACATTTAACATCATAATTATTGGGTGGTAGGTTGATGTAGACTTTTATGTAATATCATACATTTTATCTAAACTGTCTGTGGTACCCATAATAGGAAGCCTTCAACACAGCAATGATCATTGAATGCCAAAAATTTGTGAGAGACACTGACAATGCAACAGACTCCTGCCTCCAGGGAATGGACAAAGTGGGTAAAGATATGGACTGGGGAATATGAAATTACAATGATATTAAATGAATGTAATCATGAGAGAAGTAAAAGAGGAATCTTGTAGGAGAAACCCCTCTTTTTAGAGAGATGGCCCAAGTCACCTAGAGAGTGAGAGAGTATATAAGTTGAAAAACCTTTGAAAAAGGTAACCAAAGGGTAAAAAGGGGGACAGAAGAGAATGTGCCACAAGAGGGAGGAACACATTCAAAAGCTCATAAGCCTTCTAGATTTTACTGCAGAGTATAGAAAGCTACAAAGAGCATCATTTCTACGTTTACAGTGTGGAGTGGCTGGAGGACATACAAATAAGGGGACTTGACATATGTTTGCAGATCTTTTCACCATCAACCCTATGAGATGCTCACAAAGTATTAAGAATACAGAGAAAGAATCCGAGTTAGTGCACACTTAGGTGAGGAGAAAGAGCAACTTCTGTGCAAGGGACGTAAAGATCTGCCCAGTTTTTCTCTATCTCTCCTATGGAAAAATGCTCTATTCTCTGAGAGAAAGGTCATCCAAAACAGACATCCTTGGTCACTGGTGAAAATCCAATTTAATCAGAGCAACAGACAGATCAGAGAAAGGGACAACTCTTCTACCCTTGGAGGAGAGACAGGAATATATGCCAGACCCAGATCCCTTCAAAGTTCATGAGTCAGAAGTAATGAAAAGGTCATATGCTCTCTACCCAGGGACATGGTTTCCACCTACATTTGAATCAGAATAGAGAACACACACCTTTTCCAGTGTTAATTCATTGTGTAAACATTTTTTAAAAATCATATGATTTATTTTAATAGAAGAAAATCATCATTGTCAAATTTTTTTCAGCAAATTAAGGACAGGAAAAAAGTCTTAGCCTATAAAAAGTATCTGTAAGATATCTACAGGTGACATATTTAATGGTGAAAGTTTTTCTTTCAACTGGGAACAAGTCTCATACTCTGGTTTCTCTTCAGATTGAATAAATAATTGGGAACAAGTCTGCCTTACCACTCCTGTTAAACATTATAGTAAATGCCTTAGTGTAATAACACAAGGAAAAGAAATAAGAGGTGTTTACATTGGGAAGAAAATACAACTGCCTCTATTTACAGATGACACAATTGTCTATGTAGAAAATCTCAAAGGATCTATACAAAAAACTTCTAAAAGTGACAAGTGAGTTTAGAAAGGGCTCAGAATACAAGGCCAAATACAAAAAATCATTTGTAGCTCTAGTAACTACTAATTATTAATTGGAAAATGTTTTGAAGTATCACTTACAGTTGTATTACAAAAAGAATTATTTATGTACAAATCTAACAAAGAATGTTCAGGATCTATATGCTGAAAAGTACAAAACATTGATGAAAGAAATTGAAGGCCTAAATAACTAGAGATATGCTAGGTCTGTGGCTCAGAAGATTCCATAGTTTAAAATATTCTTTTTTTTTTCCCCTCAATGGGTCTGTAGATTCAATACATCCAGTCAAGATTAAAGCAGTTTATCTGTAGATATTGACAAGCTGTTCTAAAATTTTCATAGCAAGACAAAAAGAACTAGGAGAAGAAAAACGTATTTTTTTAAAAAAAAGGAAGAAACAAATTTTGAAAGCTCACATGAAGATTTTAAGACTTACTGTAATTCTGCACTAATCAGGGTGAGTGGAAAAACACTTAGAACAAGAGAACAGAGGATCAAGGAATAGACTCACCTATTTGCTGTCCACTTATTTTTGACAAAGATGAAAAGGCAATTCAATGTGGAAAAATAATCTTTCAAAAGATAATGGAACATTTATACATTTTTAACAAGCAATGGTGCAACATTTATACATTAATAATAAGCCTTAACCTGTATAACCTGTATATCTTACCTTATACTAAAAACTAGATTAAGATAAGACAAAGATGCAAGATTATAGATATACTGAAGGAAAACATAGGAAAATTACTTGTAATAATCAGGCAAATAATTTTATCTTCTTCCTTAATATAGGATACCAAAGCATAATCCATACAATAAAAAATTGAATTTTATTAAAGTTAAAATATTTTCCTTTAAGAAAGACAAATTTTTAAAATTTTTTTCAATGTTCACTCACTTTTGAGAGACAGAAAGTGAGTGGTGGAGGGGGAAGGAGGGAGAGAAGGAGGGAGAGGGGGAGAGAGAGAGAGAGAGAGAGAGACAGACAGACGGACCCCAAAGTAGGCTCCAGGCTCTGAGATGCCAGCACAGAGCCCAACGTGGGACTTGAACCCATGAACCATGAGATCACAACCTGAGCCGAAGTCGGACACTTAACCAAGTGAGCCACCCAGGCACCCAAAAAAGACAGTCTGAAGGTAATGAAAAGACAAAAACTGGTAGAAATTATTTGCAAGTCACATTTCTGACATAGTGCATATTTCCTGAATATTTAAATAAGTCTGAAAGCTTAATGACTACCACCACAAAAGCCATAGAAAAAATAGGAAAAAAAATTTAAATAGACATTTCAAAGAAGATAGATGAGTAGTAAATAGGCATAGGAAAAGTCCCCAGCATTATTAGCCACTAGGGAACACAAATAAAAACCGCACTGAGATGTGACTATTCACATAATGGTTAAAATAAAAACATATTGACACTACCAAGATCTGGTAAGGATGTGGAGCAATGGAAACTCCTATCCACTACTGGTACAAAATAAATGTATGGGCACTACAGATAACAATTTGGCTAGTTCTCATGTAGTTAAAAAAGACACTTACATATTGCCACACAGTACAACTTCCAGCTATTTACCCAAGAGAAATAAAAACTTATGTTCACATAAAAACCTGTACCATGGACATTTATAACAGCTTTGTTCATAATCACCCACAGTGGAAACCCATATGTCATTCATCAAATGAATGGATAAACTGTGGTAGAGCCACTAAAGGAATACTACTAACTGATAAAATGGAATACACCATTAATTCATACAACAATATGGAGCAAAATTAAATGTGTTTTGAAAGCTTTGGCTAGATCCACAAAGTCCTATAATGTAGGATTCCATGTAGATTATATTCTGGAAAAGACAAAACCGTAGGATTGAAAATAGATCAGTACACTTTAGCATTGAGGATGGGGAGAAAATGACTAAAAAGGGGCAATTCAGAAAAATTTTGGGAGTGACCAAACTGTTCTGATTCACAATAGTGTTGGCAAATAACTCCACGCATTTGCCAAAATCCATAGGAACTGTAGATCACAGAGAATGTATTTTACTGTATGTAAATAAAAACAAAAAGATGCAGAGATATAAATGACATACAAACTATAACAAATGAACCTATTACTTAAATAACAATGAAGTAGGGAAGAATATAATTGCTGATCTTTGAAAAACAGTAGTTTGACATGATACTGTAAAGATTAAAGACAACAAGAAGTATATGCCAACACTGTACTTTAGCTTTTTTGCTCACGGGATATGTGTTAGCAATCTTGGAACTGCTTTATATGCATAGTAGGTTTCAACATATATACTTATTTGTTATCTGTTTAATCAGAGGGACTAGAAGCAATGGTATTACAGTAACAATGAGCACCTCTAACACTCAGATATCGATTTCTAAGTGCCATTCTCAATGAAGCAACCAAGGCCAAATTGGAGAAGTGGTTGAATCTAGGGCTGAGAGAATGCAAAATAAATTTATAGCATCACATGGACGTTAGAAAACAAGTAATTCAAAAAAAAAAGGGGTAAGAATGTGGAAAAGTCACAGGAGCCATTCTGTAGGAGTTCCTAGTGGCTAAAGCTCAACAACTGTTCAACAATTTGAGCATCACATAATGATACAGCAGCACTGATTATCATCCCTAGAATAAAATCAACATCCATGAATTCATAGTCCTATGAATGAATAAATAAATAAGTGAATAAATGGAAGAGACAGATTTGATTTTTTACTTTTATTTTAAATTCTTAAAAAGTTTACTTATTTTTGGCAGAGAGAGAGCATGAACAGCAGAGGGGCAGAGAGAATGGGAGAGAGAAAACTCCAAGCAGGCTCTGCACAGTCAGCACAGAGCTTGACATGGGCTCAAACTCACGAACCATGAGATTGTGACCTGAGCTGAAATCAAGAGTCACTTAATCAACTGAACCACCCAGGCACCTCAGAGGCAGGTTTTTTTTTTTAAAGAGAAAAAATGTAATATAGGATTGAGAAAAATAAAAAATTACAATCAGAACCCAATTTTTTCAGGCTAGTTCCACCAATGGATGCTAAAATTTGTGGGAAAAAAAACTTTGAGTAACAGTCATTTGCATAGTCTGAAAATCTCTCTCAGATATTTATCAATTATAAATGGAAAACTAACTTTACCATGAAAACCAAAGTTAGTATCAGTAATAAGACATACCAACATCACATACTGTTTCATGTGATGCAATGAGAATGACATATCACTTCTGTGATATTCTTGCCGAACAACGTCAAACCTCAATCTGGAGAGCACACCAGAGAGATTCAAACTGAATGAAATCCCACAAAATAGTTGACCTGTATTCTTGTAGTATTAACATGCTGAAAGATATTAGAAGACTGCGAAACTGACTCAGAAAGGAGTACACAAAGGAGACATGACAACTAAATGTATTATGGGAATCTCCACTAGATCTTGGAATAGAAATAGGACTTTAGTGTAAAAACTGGTAAAAACAGGGGGCCTGGGTGGCTCAGTAGATTGAGCATCTGAATCTTGATTTCACCTCAGGTCATGATCCCAGGTTCATGCTCTGTGCTGCGAGCACAGAGCCTCCAGATTCTCTCTCCTCCTTCCCTTCTGCCCAACTCACAATGCTCTCTAAAATAAAAATTAAAAAAAAAACCACTAGTAAAAACAGTTACAAAGACTGTAATTTCCATAATAGTCGTTACCAATGTTAATTTCATAGTTTTAATGATTGTGCAAGTTGTTAGCCTTAGGGAAAGCTGAATGAACAATATGCAGGACCTCAGTACTATTTTTACAAATATTCTGAAAGTCTAAAATTATTTCAACATAATCAGAAGCCCATAGTCAAGAGAGCATGAAATGCATTGAAAGACCAGTGAAGTTTGACATAGTTGGAGTGCAAAGTGTGAGCTAGAGAGTAGGAACAGATGAAGCTAGAGAGCTAAGCAGAGACCAGATTATACAAAAATATACTATACACTCAGAAATGAAGAAGGAGTCAGGAAGTTTTTGCAAGAGATTAGCATAGGATTTGCATTTTGGAAAGTGTGCACTTACTGAAATTTACAGAATAATTTATAAAGAGCCAAACATGATGATACAGAACCAATTATGAAGAAAGTTCACGTGGGAGAAGGGGAGGCAGCAATATTGTTAGGATGGGTAAAACAGGATAATTTTAGGACAATCTGAGATAAAATAACATTTGTTGATTAAGAGAAAGGAAAGGGGAAGGAAAGGAGTCCAGGATTGCACTCAACATTTCTACTTTAGAAACATTAGGCATTTTGATGTGAGCTGAAAATAGTGCTTTGATGAGTAACTCTTTAAAAATCACCAAGTAATCTAAATCACAAATTCCCTTTCCATCTAAAGACAAAGTATTTGTTCCCTCTCAGATCTCCCTCTCTTTCTCAACGCCATCCCCATTTCTAAGTTGGACTAGAGGTATGACTAACAGTGTCATGAGAGGCAGATAAGAATAGATGCCAAGTGCAAGAAAAGCATTACACCCAGGGAGAAAAAACAGTTTAGTGTTTAAGAGTCTTGGCCCTATAGCTCAACAAGGCTCCAAAGATATTCCCTCCACCTAGTTCATTTTTTTTTTTTTTACTGTTAGTAACTTTCTCTCTCCAAGTCTCCTTTTACACATCTATAAAGTGAGAACAACAAGTGTAACTACTCCTTTAGTTGTCTGAGGGTTAAATAGATGTAAAGGCCTGAGATCAGTGCTTGGCATAGAGTACACTTGAAGTAAATGGTTAAATTCATACAAAGTTGTTTTTATTGTTGGCTTGGTTCTGTTTACCACTTTTCCTCCTTTGAGAAGGAGACAATGAGCTCGCTAAGTGCCTACTTAGTCTGATACTTCACATAGGTCTTGAATTAGTTTGGGGGGAGGGAGCAATAAGGGGACAGTATTTGATTATTTTATTTCCATCCCAGGCTGCACAGGAAATAATGGATTGTGTTATTAACAGTGATGTTAGGGATATCAGCAGTATGTATACAGACATTACTGCTATGTAACATGGTAGATTTTTCTAACAGACTATTTTTGATAGTCTGATAATATATGTATTCTTGGAAAATGCAAACAACATAGAAAGATTTCAAAGTCTAAAACTCCAGTTGTGGTTTTAAGGATGGAATGAAGCACAGATAATATTTTTAATACACATTCCTTGGTAATTAAAAAGTACAGATGTTTCCTTGTCAAAATATTCCTTTTATTATCAGCTATATCAGAGGATATGCTGCCCCAAGTAAAAGAAAATTATGGAAGTAAACACAGATTTAGGGAAATTATTTAAGTTTTGAATATTTGTTTTGGGATGCTTAGTTGATGATATTAGAATGCAAATATCAGGGTTGCAGTTGAATGGCAAGTCTAAAAGGGCAGGAAAATAAATTAGATCAGAAGTATAGATTTAGAATACAGGACATATAGAATAAATGCCATAGATACCCCAGAATAGAAGGCAAACCCTAACTGCATGGCATTATCTCAAAAGGGTATATACAGTTAATAACAAGGCCTATAATAAAACCCCAATGCATTGCTAATCAAATATGGAAATAATTATTTTATAGAACCACTGTTGTATTGGGGGTGTATTATAAAAAATATTCAAATTTTTTGGTATAATCAGGAATAAGTTCACAGGATATAATGGTACTTTATATCCCATGCTAATAGTTTGTTGTAAAAATTGGAAATTCAATAAAATTTACATGGCCATTCAACATTTAAATTAAATGGCTTAATCTGGACAACCTAAAAAAAATCTGTACTTTCCCAGTATATTTTATTCTATTATTTTGCATTAGTGACTTTGTAAGTTCATTTTTATCTTTCATGAGAGCCTAATAACTATTATATGTATTAATATATAGAAAGATAAACAGGCATTGTAGAGCCCATTCCAAAAAGTCCCTATTTTTTCAGGGTTTTTAATCAGGTTTTATTTCTCTAACTCAGTAAATAATGTTTTTGATCAACTGATGTTTTGTAGGATTCTGCTATAGGGACCCCCATATCATTTGATTTATATTTTAGATTTGTAGAGCAAACATTTGTTCATATTGTTTTCTTGTCCAGGCTTCACAACTGCTCACTTGGCATTATGATGGCCGACTGAGCCTAAAAAGGCTTCTTATTATCCTGATCAGTTGCTTTTAATGAGATTTAGATCTGAAAACTAAATGTTTTGGATAAGGCTTTTTACCATCCAGCTTTAACAAGGTGAGCTGGAAGTAAGTCCTGCTACATTCGGCTATAGGAAAGACAACATTTCTGATAATTTCTGACATCACAAGTTAAGATTTCCTACTGCCTAGGGTCAGATGAACCTTCGCTGGGGTAATAACAGTGTTCTCTAAGAGCTAAGATTCTAAGATTTTTACTGAAGCTTATGAAAATGAAATTCCAGACAAGGACATGGCTTTTTCCTCTGGTATCTAAAGGAAATGGCATTTTCTAGACCATTACAAAAATGTTATTGTGTTATTACCACCCATGATTATTCATCTTTGGAATCTTTGAACAAAATTTGAAAATACTGATGGAAATAAGGCGAAGATTCATTGCTCATTAATTGATAGCCTATGCCCCGAGCAGAATTGCTTTTTAAAAATGTAGTCAAAGAATAGTTCTGTGATCTGAGAGGTCATATTTAATCATGCCACAAATTATATCATGTGTATATTTGAGAAACTATGGTGACGAGACCAATAATTTCCGAGGTGTTTTGTGTGTTTTCTTGGTTAGAGTTTCCTGATGTTCTTTATCTATTTGCATCCTATAAATAAAAAGTGTCAGAGCCCTAACTGTATATTAAATCTCTACAGGCCACTGAGAGATCAAGGTTTACAGAGCCTTGATGCTATCAAGTTCCCTAGTAGCAGAAACTGGTACAGATTGTGTCATCTGAGCCATGCTCTGTGAGAGTGTCACACTGATATTTCTGAAAGGCAAATATGATCCTATCACTCCCTGTTTAAAATCCTCCAAATCTCCGTCTGTCTTTCAGGATCAAGTCTAAACTCTAACATGACCTACCTACAAGACATTTCACAATTTGATTTTTGCTCACCCCTTCTCTCATCTTCCTCTTTCCTTCCATTCTAGCCTACAGAGATGCTTAAGTATTTCAAGTCCCTGAGCAATACCATGCTATCGTCTCTGAAGTTTGGGCCTTTGCATTTGCTTTTTGCTTTGCTGTATTATTCCACCTTGCCTAGGTATGTTCTGTTTTTACCTCACAGCACTCATCATCAAATATCAAAAGTGTATGTTTACAAGTCTCTACCCTATCTGAAGAGACAAGAACAGGGTTTCTTCTTCCCAGTTGTGCTAGCCCTACATCTGGATCAGTGCCAAGAATTTTAGAAAGTTTTGACAAACACTCATTCACTTGTTGAATGAATGAATGAATGATGTAATTGCCTCCTGAGTATAGGTTCCAGAGCCAATGCTCAAACTCATGCTGGTTATATCTTAAACCAGCAATAGCATTTCATTCTTAGGATAAGTCAACACACCTGGATCACATCAAACAGTAGAAGTGGGCTACAAATTCTCCCCCAATCCATCTTATCAAAGCAGCTTTCTTTAGGTCACTATAAAAAGCTCTATAACTTGAAAGTTAATATTGAGATAAGCTCAACCTTTGACCCTCTGAAAATCTGAGGATACATTGATCTGCTTGTAGCCCCTTACTTAGAAAATCACTGACTATTTCAAAGGGCAGAGAGGTTATTTTCTTTCCTCAGAAAGTCATTAGATGAATTCTCTGGAAACAAACTCCAAAATGGACAGTTGCATGCAGGTTTATTGGCCCTTGCTCTAAAGAACAACACCTGGAAGCAATTAAGAAATAGTACTGGGCGGAAGAAAAGGTTGAAATGTGGTGTGGTTTCCACAGGTATCTCAGCTACTCTCCACAGGAAGCTCTGGAACTGGGATGATCCTTCCTAATGGCCTCAAGTTGAGGAGAAAGATCTAGGTCTTTGTACTCCCTCACAAACCAACCACACTTTTTCTGAGGAAGATACTAACTTTGGGAAAGGCAGAGCTCTTCTGCTGAGAACAATTCTGGAAGAAAAATTAACAGTGTGCCATCAGCAGCTCACACTCTAAAGAATTATGCTGGAAATTTTCCCAGATGGAGCAAAAGTACATGAAGCAAATGCACCTGAAAGGCATTGGTAAACTGTAACGGATATTGAGGTGGCTGCCCACTTCCTTCCTTCAAGGCTGAGATGATCATTCTTCCAGGTGATAGGGGCCTCGGCAATTGAGGCATAAATATTTTGCTTAGTGCAGGTCATGGTTTTATTCATCCTTCTAGTACCATCTTAGCACCATCTCATGGGATCCTTTCCAAGCTGCTCTATCCTATTTCATGAAGAAGTGTTGTTACTACAACAACAAGTCTCCAAAACTTGAGGACAGACATCTAAAATGTGTCTCAGTAGGCTAAGATTTTCCAGAGCTGTGTTACTTCTGGAGTTTCTTTTTCTTTAAGCTTATGTATTTATTTTTGAGAGAGAGAGAGAGAGAGAGAGAGAGAGAGAGAGAGAGAGAACGAGCGAGCACAAGCTGGGGAGGTACAGAGACAGAGGGAGACACAGAATCTGAAGCTCCAGGCTCTGAGCTGTCAGCACAGAGCTCAATGCAGGGCTCAAACTCACAAACTGTGAGATCATGAACTAAGCTGAAGTCAGATGTTTAACCAACTGAGCCACCCAGGCACCCCTGTTACTTCTGGAATTCCTAGGGTAGGACCCATTATCTTGCCTTTTCCAGCTTTTAGAGGCTGCTCAAATTCCTTGGTGTCTTGCCACTATTTCTTCATCCTCAAAGCAAGCAATAGCATGTTGAATCCTGCTCACCTGGCATCACTCTGATTGAATAGTCATATCTCCTTTCCGGCTTTTGTTTTCTACTCCCTTATAGTGTTAAGAACCGTTATAATTCTACTGAAAAACTTAGATAATCTAGAATAACATTCTCATTTTAAGGTAAGATTAGCAAACTTAGTTCCATTTTCAATTTTAATTCTCCTTAGACAACATGAAAGATGTGAGAGACATGGATTAGGAAGTGGAGATTTATGGAGGTCAGATGGAGGCACCATTGCCCCTACCACAACTGCTTATATATTCAAACAAACAACACCTCTCCCCTAGACCCTTCTCAATCTAGCCTCTCAGGATCTATATATACTTTTCTTGGCCCCTACCAGTAACTTTTGTCTATGTCCTATAGCTTTTTTCAGGGTGCATTCCATTTCCTCCTTTTGTAGTCCCAGCACTGCCTCAGTTGGGTTATGATGTGATTAAACCCAAGTTTTTGGTATGGCAACCCAGACTGGAAGTGGGTATAGAAGCAGAGTGTGTCTGAATCAACTTCTTCTAAGACTGGAACTCTAGCCTTTTAAGGGAGATGTGGATCATTCTCCAAGGCCCCACTGTGTGTAAGGAATCTAGAAATTTAAATGCATTTATCCAGTTCTTATCTTACCTGTGAGACCCTCACAGGGTCTCAGGCCTTTTCAATTAAGACCTTAACCTTTGGATAAACATGCTTGTAGAGTTCAGAATTTGAACTTTTCTTTCTTTTTCCTTCTAAAGCTCCTTTATTCTTATAATTAAATGGTAGGCTTCATGCATAGCTGTTTTGACCTTCAGAGATGAAAATAACTTTATGCTGCTTACAAGGTCATCTAGCTTTCATACTTCACCTAAATTGGTGATTAATCATCTCCAGTCTTTCTTTTTCTTTCCCTAATGTATTAGTATGCAACAAAGAAGGATTTCAGAGTCCTCAAAATACTAATTTCTCTCAACTCTTAGATGTCTGAGATGTTGCAACAGTCAGCACATTCCCTCCCACCATTATTCCATCCCAGTTTAACACCAGTGAAAATTTTAAAATTTCATTGAAACAGCATACCTCCAGTGATATGGTCTTCATTTTCAGCCAGGCATCAGGTAACACAATCCAAAATACCATTTAGTTTATGATTTCTAGGATCATTTCTGGTACAAACTGTCTTAGGTAGGTTTCCCCCCAAAAGACTCTGAAATAGAGATTTATGTGCAGGACTTGTACTGGAGAACATTTCTGGTTGCAAAAAAACTCAAAGGGAGCAAGGAAACAAAATTAGCTAAAAGGAGGAATTGGAAGTTTGTACCTTTGTGACAGAGGTCACTAGCAATCTCATACGCAACTCTGGATTTAAGATCTCCCACTTCAAATCAAGCAAGGGGCTGGGTTTTTATACCCTGCATTGACAAGTCAATAGATATCAGCTGCCCATAATGAAGGAACCACATTCTTGAGCAAATCATTGCTCTCCAGCTGAGAGTAATACCTGGAGAAGAGCTTATCTATGAGCTGTCACCAGCCAGCTTTCCTTTAGCTGGGGACCTGGGTGACTCACTACAGCCTCCACTATCATTATTTCATGATTCACTGAAACCTAGTTTTAAGATTCTTTTTCTAGTAATTCTTCTGAGTCCCTGTTTGATATAGCATTAAAATTTTATGCTACATTTTATTCAAGGATTGCCTATGTACAATTTCATTGCCTATTAAATAAAATATGATAAATAGGAATATGCTGACCTCTGGGCAATATTCAATAACTGATGATAAACTGTGGACTGGATAGGCAATAATGATAGCCACTACTCTTTGCCAGGCATGGTAATCTATTAAATGTCTACTTATATCAGGTGCCATTCTAAGTATTTGGATATTGTCAATGTACCCAGAAGATATAGATCCTTGCCTGCCTGAATTTTATATTACCATGGAGCCAATGACTAAGTATGCATTTAATATTAAAAAAGTAGTATAATTCATCAAAAGGTGATAAGTGGTAATGGAAAAACTCAAAGTAAAAGTGAGTAGAGATGGGTAAGGCATATTGTAATTTTATTTATTTTTTTGTCTTGTTTGTTTGTTTGTTTTTAGATTGTAATTTTAAATTGGTGGTAATGGTAGGAATTAATGAAAAGGTACCAGTCAAGTAAAAATTTGCAGAAGGTATTGGAGTTAGCCATAAACTTTTTTATCTCAGAGAAGAGAATCTCTTGGTTAAAAAAAAAAAAAAAGGCTTATGCAAAGGTCCTATGGCAAGAAGAAAGCTGAAATGGAATAAAGAGTGAAGAGAGCAGAGGAAGATGACATCAAAAAAGTAATGAGGACCATATCATGTTAGATTTTGTAAGCCATTGTGAGATATTGCCATTGACTTTGAATGCAATTAGGTGCTTCCAGAGGGTTTTAAGCAGATCATAACACAATAAGGTTGCTAAAATGATAAAAACCTTGGGGCGCCTGGGTGACTCAGTCAGTTAAGCGTCTGACGTCAGCTCAGGTCATGATCTCGCGGTCCATGGTTTTGAGCCCCATGTCAAGCTCTGTGCTGACAGCTGAGAGCCTGGAGCCTGCTTCGGATTCTGTGTCTCCCTCTCTCTCTCCCCTTCCCCCACTCATGCTCTGTCTCTCTCCATCTCTCAAAAATGAATAAATGTTAAAAAAATTTTAAATAAAACCCTTGTAGAGATTGCCCTGGGAGGTCAACAATGAAAACAGTGAGCTCTATTAAGAGACTAAATTAGACAGCCCTTGAAGTACATGTTTAGTGAGACCAGTGTGATAGCAGATGTGGTCAGATTCTAGAGCCACAGAATCTCCTGAAAGATTTGATATGTGGTGTGGGAAAATGAAAGGACTGAGATCTGAGTGGTTGGAAGGATGAAGTTTCTACCAACTGAGGATTTGGGGCAAAATCACATGTAAAATACTGAATGTCAATTTTGAGATTTCTAAAAAACATTCACCTTAAAATAGGTGGCTAGGTATACATCTGTGGTTTGTAAAAGTGGCCTGGGCTATAGATATAAACCTAAAAGTCATCAATATCTAAACAGTATTTAATGCTAAGAGACTGAATAAGATCACCATAGCAGTGGATACAAATTTAGAAGAGGACCAAGAACAAACATGGAAAATACCAAGGTTGAAAAATGGGCCAGAAATGAGGAGCCCACTAAAGGAAACAGAGTAGCCACCAGTTAGATTTTTTTTAATTTTTTTTAACGTTTATTTATTTTTGAGACAGAGAGACAGAGCATGAATAGGGGATGATCAGAGAGAGGGAGACACAGAATCCGAAACAGGCTCCAGGCTCTGAGCTGTCAGCACAGAGCCTGATGCGGGGCTCGAACTCACGGATTGTGAGATCATGACCTGAGCTGAAGTTGGACACTAACCGACTGAACCACCCAGGCACCCCTAGATTTTTTTTTTAAATGTAGTATCCTGGGGGTGCCTGGTGGCTCAGTGAGTTAAGCATCCAACTCTTGATTTCATCTCAGTCATGATCTCATGGTTCATGAAATCAAGCCCCACATTGGACCCCACAGTGCAGAGCCTGCTGGGGTTCTCTCTCTCCCACTCATGCTCTCTCTCTCTCAAAAATAAATAAATAAACATTTAAAAAAATGTAGTATCCTGGAGGCCAAATAAAAAGTGAATCCAAGGTGAAGTGATTAGTTGGATAATGCTGGTAAAGACTGAGGATTGACTCCTGGTTTCAACACCAAAAATTTCTAAAATAGACAACACATATTGTCTTGAATCCTCAAAACAACAGAACTATTTAAATATTATTGTATTTATTTTACAGAAATAAAATGTAATATCAAATTAGTTAAGTCATTGCCCAGGTAAATATCAGGTATAGAGCTGGATTCTGTTGACTACAAAGCGCATGCTCATTTCACTCAAATATTGGTAATTTTTTAGTGGCAACACTGAAACCAAAATCATGTTTCCATATGACACCACTGAGGGTTCAAGGAAGATGTGGCTATCTGAGTACATCAGCTGGCTATTCTCCGACCTTTAAAGTTACCATTTTCATGTTTTCAATCTTCAGATTTACATATTCAGAAATCACTTTTCTAGTATCTAGTAATCATTGTCTGATTATTCTAGGAGATCCATATGTTGAACAAACTCATAGGTGAATACCAAAAGATATATACTTACTTTATAATGGAGGATGTAAGATTTTGCTATCTATGGCAAACCGTATTCCCTGTGACCAAGTACCTGGGAAGTTAAATTACAGATTTAAATGTAGTTGAGTTTGGATTACTAACAAAGGTAATGGGATGGCTTTGGAGAGATACTCACCTTAAGTCCCAGGGAAGCCCACTATTTACTCTTCTCAAAACAGATGTTTCTTAGTGAAAGGAAATATCAGGTAGACAAAAGTAGAATCACATGGTGCTCAAAAACACTAGCTCTGGAACCAGATAACACTGGTTGAATTCTGAAACTATCTACTTGTAAGAATCTGGAGATTTTTTCCCCCTCAACCTTTCTTTGCCTTTGCTTCTTATGTAAAATAGATATATTAATTTTATCCTGTACACGGTACGACAATAAAGATTAAAGTAAATACTGCACACAATGCATTTGCAAGTGTGATTATTTGAATTGGCTTGTTAGAATCCAGAAGATTTCAATCTCTGACACATTGCTAGATACTCTCGAACCATTTTTATTTTTATCTCAATTGTTTTCTCATACTTTCAGGTACAGTGTCCCTCCTTTGTGGGCACATTTTTCATATATGTAAATGTGTGAAACTGAGGCTTTTTAATTTTTAAACCTGGAAACAATTTGCCTATCACCATTTTATTCTGAATTTGAAAATTAATCAAGGAAAAGCTTTTAGTTTCTTTTTCTAGGGCTATGTGCCTATGAAACAAGAGGGCCCATTAGAAGAACACACTAAAAAAAAATAGAAGATCTGATTGAGGCGCAGTACGGGGGCTTTGTTTTTGTGTCAATTGTGCAAGCTGAGTGTAGAAAGTGAATTCTTCATCATAACAGAAACTATTTTAAAATATAATGTGAAGGAAGAGAAGGTTGTGACACAACTAAGGAGAAAAATACTAGAGACTTAAAAATGATGCAGTGACAATTTCTATGAAGATTTCCTGCATATTTTACAAGGTGAACCTTCTCCTTTTTGCTATAAAAGTGTGTCTAAAGCTCATGTGTATCTTAGCAGTGCATGCAATGGCAAGAAAGGTAGGCAACAGAAAATGCTATGAGTGCAAGTAATATATTTCTGAGCTGCTTGCTGGAAACACTGGTAGGGGACTCAGGTGGTAAGACAAAGAGAAAAAGAAATCCATGAAAGGGAATGATCAAGCAAGCGATTACTGTGGCAACTAAAACTCAATTCTGCCAAGAATCTATGGAATTACAGTGTAGAACACATATCAGAGTCATTCTAACTATGACAAGGAAACTAGGGTCTATAATCATTTATTGAGAACTGCTTATGGGAAGCATTTCTCTTCTTTGTGAGGTTACCATGCTCCCAGGGACAGATAAAAGCCCACAAGCAGAGATTCCATGGTATTTACAGTAAGAAGCCTGTGTAGACAGCGTAGAATGCTAAGAGGGTATGAGACTGACGTCTCTTATGCCTAAAAGGAAGGGGTTGGGGCTTAACATACAATAGGAAGCTCATAAATCTACCCACATTATAAACATATTATCGATAAATTGTAGGTATAATCTGTTATGAGATGGTTAAAAGTTCTGACCTGGACTTCAAAGTGTACATGGGGTAAAAACAGAGGCTATGGAAAGACCACTGCTATACTTGTATTCAAGATGTTTTGAAACATATTAAAAGATATGAAAACTTTGTCTCCATTTTAATATGTAGTGTATTTAGTACCATTTATTGGAGACATTCAGACATGTCATAAGCATTTATTTATCTGAGATGGTTTAGCCTTAACAGCTATTTCTAGAAATAAAGTGTTTTATTACATAACACGGAAGAATGCTTATAGCCCAGTGATTGTGTGGTGTGCCAAATTTCTCCTCAAGTAGTGGTTGTAATTTAACAAATGCATTTTTGGAAATGATACTAAATATAATAGGTCATCAGAGAAATTTAGTAATCATTTCACACAAATTGTATACTTCTAGACTCTTGTGAGGTTTTAGAATTACTGTTCTCACCATTCTAGGAAAAACTCTCTTGTTATACCACATTTAATTATATGTATACCTGTCGTGTTTGGGGAAATTTGTCTCTCTTAAATGTTTAAAGTAAATTTTTAGGTTCATTGATTTTAACATGTGATATTAACTTTCCTTTTCTAAATGAAGCCAGTCACTGAAATGACAGTGATTTTGTAGAGATTATACCTAAATCTCCCTCACCTACAATTTTATTTTGTTTGATTTATATTGTGTATGATTAAACCTGCGGGGGGTATTTTTCATTGTGATTCAGTACACTGTGCTGATAAAATCAATGAGTGCTTTTAATAAATGATAAAAAATACTGATATCTTCATTTAATTTTTACTTTGCCAATTGAAGAGCAGACAAACCAGATTGTTCCCATATAACGTGTATTTGTAAAGGAGCTGAAGAACAAGTAAAAGTACATAACAACAATCTTTTTCATATACTGGAAATGCCAAGGACAGATTTCTAACTTTGTTCTGCAAAATGTATACTTCAGCACTGAACAAAGGGAAAATGTAAAGACAAACCCATTGAATCTAATCCTATGTGTTAGACTACTCATTGTTGTGGATTTTATACATTAAGTACTGTCAAAGCAGAAATTGCACCAGACAGTTAAAGACAAGAAAGACTTCATTCAAATCTATTTCAAAAGGGGAGAGAAACCAGAACTCATTCTGAGCTCAACTCCATTGAAACAAAGGGTGGGAGGGCTTCTAAGAGCTGGAGATGGAGGGAGGGGTGGGTCATCTGTGTTTGCTAATTAGCCAAAGGAAAAGCAAACTTTCTACAATATTCTTGACAGAAGGTAGTTTTACAACTTGGATCAAAGCATACATCAAAGTTAGGTTCCTACCCTTCCACAGAGACTGAGAGGTAGGGATACTATCTTCCTTGACAATTACACTTCAAAGGAATGGCTCCCAGATCCTTGAGAAAGACTGTCCTGGGTTCTAAAACCAGCAAGAGGTTTTTAAAAAGATTTACTTCTCCAAAAGGCAGAGAAAGAATTTGCAATAATATATTCTCTAAAGCAAATGCTCTGTGGAAAGGCAGATCAGGGGCTGACAGGCAGGAAGAAGTCTGTCCAAAGATTCGTCAAGCCAAGAGAAATGCTAAGGCCATCTGGGTCAGTCCTTAACTTTATAATAAAATTTGAGAATGTTAACAATCTACTTATTATATTATTTCATTTAGTGTACTTAAAAATGTATAAGAAATTGAATTTTATTCTCAACAAATTAGATTGTTTTAAGTAGGTTAAAGTGATATCTGTTTTAATTCTGAAACTCAGTATTTTTTAAGAAGATAAATATATAATATTAAAAGATTCTGCTCCTCAAAATGTAAACCAAAATAGATAATTTTTATATTCCTATTAGAAGTTACTGTATCCTAAAGGATTTTAAAAAAGCAATCATTTGGCCATATGAAATATGTCAACTAGGTGTCATTTAATTGTATAGAATGGAACAAAAAGAGAAAATAAAACCAATATTTGTCTACTGCCAGCCATCTTTTTCATCTTTGTGATTTCTTCTCCCTTAGACTTCGAGGTTCTACTTTTTCTTGTTTTTCCTCTGGGTAATCTGCCTATTCTTTCTCTTTCCTCTTCTTCTGTTCCCTGACCTTTAGATCATATATTCTGTCCTTAGTACATTTCCAATCTCATTATAAATGCAATTTCCTAGAGCATGAATCTACTTCAATAATTTTAATTATCTCTTATACACTAGTTGACTACAAGATGCATATAAACAGTGCTAATATTTATGTATTTATCTTTTTACATTTTGTCTGCTGGTCAAGCATCTCCACTAGTGTATATAAATAGGACCTCTTTGTCTTTTCTCCAAGTTTTCATTTTCCTTAAGTCTTCAATTATTACCTATATAACAAGTTACTAATGCTAGGAAACTTGGAGTCATTTTCAAATTCCTTGCTCTTCAAATCTGATTGATTACTAGATTTAAAATATATATCTCTTCCTCTGTGTAAACACCATATTTATTGTGTATTATTTCTCCTCAGAACTGTCACACTAGCCTCCTGGTAAGTCCCTTGGTTTCCTTTCCTGCCTATTGTCTTCTGCATGGTAGGTAAGAATATCATTCAAACTCAATTAATCATGTCATTTTCTTGCTTAAAGACCTTTAGTGACTTCATGTTGTTGATAGTAATTCAGATAACTTAGCACATTATTAAATATCTTTTACAATCTGTCCTCAAGATTTTCCACTTCTATCTCCCTCTACTCCACTTACCCCATTTTACTAATACTCAAGTTCAGCCACATAAAAGACTCATCTATTATTCTATTACTAAACACACACATAACCACACCTATTCTATGATACTCATAAGTCATGCCTTAAAAAGTCTGTCCTTGAAGTCTTTCTTCACTCTGCAGGTAGAAAGGACTGCTATATTTCTGTTGTGGTCCTAGCCCTGTAATGGCATTGATCACATTTAGTGTAATGAGTTATTCCATGACTGCTTCTTCTTTGTGGACCAAGACAACATTATATTTATTTCGGACCTGTTCCCCTGAGTTCCTCAAAGGCTCAAAGTACACAGCACATATGACTTGGTACCTACTAATGATTTAATTGATTTAATGAACATGTGTCCCTGGCCATCAAAGAGCTTCAAGTCCTAGTAAGAACACATATTTATTCTTCTCCTTTGCCTTCGCCTTCACCTTCTCCTTTGCCTTCTTTCTCCTTCACCTTCTCCCCCTCCCCCTCCTCCTCCTCTTCCTCCTCCACCTCCTCTTCCTTCTCCTCCTCCTCCTTCTTCTTCTTCTTCCTCTTCTTCTTCTTCTTTAAGAGAGAGATAGAGAGAGAGAGCATGGGAGGGGCAGGGGGAGAGGGAGAGAGAGAGAATCCCAGGCAGGCTTCACACTCAATGCAGAGCCAGATGCAGGGCTTGATCCTGCCACCACAAGATCACAACCTGAACTGAAATTGAGTTGGATGTTTAACTTACTGAGCCACCTAGGCTCCCTGAAAACATATTTATTCGTAACTGATTTTTTTTCTTATAGGATTCCAACATTTTTCTTTTTAGATGTACCTAATTTACACTTTAATTATACTATCCATGTAACTATGAATTTTGTTGTTCTGACAGTAGTAGTTACTTGAGAGAGGATGTTTTTGTGTACAATTCTTCAATGTAAAATATTCCTTTGCTTTGTTCAAAGTTTACTTCTTTAACCTCTCAAAGACAGTTTTAATATTTGGAACCATCAGTTTTTATTTTTGTTTTAAACTTTCTTTAAGGACCACTTCACTGTTTTGTCCCAAGTTACTCATTTTGTCTCGTTTCTCCATATTTGATGATGAAGTAAAAGCTAGTTTTACATTTAAATTATGTAGTAAATGTATGAAACAGTTAGAAAACAAAATGACAAAGGATTTTTCCAAGTAAACCCTGTATTAGAAATCTTGCTTTTATGGCCTCCTTTTAAAAAGTTTATTTATTTCAAAATTTTTGTTATTTCTAAGCTTAGAAAAAGTTGAAGCAATTATTTACATTTATTATAAAACACTTAACTGAATTCCTGGCATATTCATAGTGTATTTTAAAGACAGGATTTTTGTTATCTCAAACAACCCTGTATCAAATTATGAGGATTATTTTTACTTTTAACTGTAGTTGTTCATTTGCATTGGAATGTTTAGCAGTTAAGTGTTCTCCAACTGCAGGCAGCTTTATTGTACATAATGAGAATTTGTTGAAATGCTAGTAGTTAACTCAGAGTATCAACTGAAAGGCAAAAATCTGTGGCAAAAACTAAGGAATGTTCAGGTGTCTGGACATCACTAGTCCCTGGAGCTTTGCATCAGAAAGCACTACTGAAATGAATGAGTTCTAAACATTCTTCTATCACAGTATCATTATACTCATGTGTCTTGATCTAGAAAAGCTAGTAGGATTGGTTTATCATAGATCATGAGCCCATGGTTTGGTTAAGGAAAGACAGGATTAATATCTCTTGAACCTACTCAAGTATATTTACCATCACTGATTACTGTCTTTACCTTGGTCCAAGACTTTATCATTCCTCTTCAAGTTTACCACAGCAGCCCAAGTTAGCCTCCCCTCTGATGCCAAAGAGAGCTTTCCAAATTATAAATGCAATTTAAAAACCACTCTTTCATTAGACACATAGATCAATGGAACAGAATAGAGAGCCCAGAAATAAACCTACACTTCTATGGTCAATTAATCTATGACAAAGAAGGCAAGAATATACAATGGGGAAAAGACAGTCTCTTCAAAAAATGGTGTTGGAAAAACTGAACAGAAACATGCAAAAGAATGAAACTGGACCACTTTTTTATAGCATACAAAAAATAATCTAAAAATGTATTAAAGATCTAAATGGAAGACCTAAAGCCATAAAACTCCTAAAATAATAGGCAGTAAACTCTTGAACATTAGCCTTAACAATATTTTTCTGGCTCTGTCTCCCAAAGCAAGAGAAACAAAAGGAAACATAAATAATTGGGATGACATCAAACTAAAAAGCTTTTACACAGCAAAGGAAACCATCAATAAAACAAAAAGAGAAGCTATGGAATGGAAGAAGATACTTGCAAATGATATATCAATAAAGGGTTAATACTCAAAATATATAAATAAATTATATAACTCAACAACAACAACAAAACAATAATATTCAGGTTAAAACATGGGCAGAGAATCTTAAAGATATTTTTCCAAGGAATACATAAAATGGCTAACAGACACATGAAAAGATGCCCCAAATCAGCACTTATCAGAAAAATTCAAATCAAAACCACAGTGATATATCACCTCACATAAGTGACTAGTATCAAAAAGAAAAGAAATAAAAAATGTTAGGGTATGTGTGAAAAGGGAAACCCCATGTACTATTGATGAGAATGTAAATTGGTGCAGCCACTGTGGAAAACAGTATGGAGGTTCCTCAAAAAAACTAAAAGTGAAAGTAGCACATGATCCAGTAATTCCACTTATGGGTATTTATCTGAAGGAAAGAAAAACACTAATTTGAAAAGATACTAGATTTTTTTTTCACATTAGACTTTAATATTCATACAGCAAATAAGGTGCATTCAGGAACCTAACACCCTAAACCCCACTAGGAGGGCTCCCACCCCTTTCAAGAGCTTTAGGGTTTAGAGTGGAGGATGAGGAGCTAACCACCTATCTGAGATTGACCCCAGAGACTGTCTTTGCCCTTCCTTACCCTCCTCAGGGTTTAGGGGATAACACTTGGGCACAGACCCTCACGTAACCCTCTGACTCTACTTGTGCACATATAAACACTATGGGCCCTTGAAGAGTTGGTCAGTTTCTGGTAGGGCCCCTGCTCAACAGCACCAAGTGGAATGGGGCATGAGGGAAGGGTAGGAAGCAGGCCCCATCTACGGACTGCGGGAGGGAAAGAGTGCCACACCCCCAACCTTGTCCACTTTCCAGGTGGTCTCCAATAGTTCCCAGGTCCCCCCAGTAGCTGGGATTGGCAGGTGGTGGGTAGAAAGGTGAATGGTCTAGGCATGCTTTCCTTAGCAGACTCTAGGGTCTGGTGATGCTCAGGCTTCCAAATACGGGCCTTTGGAAAGGCTGGGAGCCAGGCTTCTGGGTGTGGGACTCTGTTGTACAAAATACTGTGGGATGGCCACATGCAGGGCCCAGACTGGCCCAGCCAGTCTGTATAGAGAGATATTGCATTTAAATAATGACAATTTCATTTAAAAGAATTAAAAAACAACAATTAATGAAACAAATAAAAAAAAAAGTCATACAACGTAAGACAGGTGGGGCAGGCAGGAAAGCAGCCAGGGGAAGTCTCAGACCCAAGGCATTGCTACATCTTGTCTGGGTTGAGATCCCCAGCCTGGTTACCTTTGGACCCCTGGCTTGCTGTGAGATAGTGGTACTGAGGGAGAGTATGACGGGGAGGAGAATAAGCTTATGTTTACTGCAGCATTATTTACAATAGTCAAGATATGCAAGCAATCTAAGTGTTCTTCGATAAAGAAGATATGGCGTGCACGCACGCACGCGTGCGCGTACACACACACACACACACACACACAATGGAATATTATTCAGTTATAAAAAAGAATAAAACCTTGCCATTTACAATAAAATGGACAGACCCAGAGAGTATTATGCTATGTAAAATAAGTCAGAGAAAGACAAATACCATATAATTTCACTGATATGTGAAATCTGAAAAAAACAAACAAACCGACAACAAAAATGAGATCTGACTCATAACTATAGAGAACTGGTGGTTGACAGAGGGGACAGGAATGGGTAGATGAAAAAAATAACTGAAAGGGATTAAGAGGTACAAACTTCTAGTTATGAAAGACAAGTTACAGGCATGAAAATACAGCATGGGAATCTAGTCAATAATAGTGTAATAATTTTGTAGGATGACAGATGTTACCTATACTTATCATGATGACCATTTTGTAGTGTATATGATCACCAAATCACTGTTGTTCACCTGAAACTAATATATTATACATCAACTATATTTCAATTAAAACAATGAATAAAAGAAAAACCACTCCTTCATTAAAATTCTTCAGTGGCTTCCAACATCTTTTAGGCTATTGTGCACACTTCTTAGTTTGTTGTAATGGGCCTTTCCGACATAAACTGCTTAAATCCTCATTCACTCTCTACTCTCATCCTCGTAGATTTGGATCCCACCAAAAATAAGGCTTTATCTTCTTATATCTTCACTTGTGCTTGGTCTTTTGCATGGATCAGATTTTAATGACTCTAACCCTTGTTGATGTTTTAGAAATCAGCATCAGCATCTTCTAAAGTGTCCTTCCAATGTGGGTACTGCACTCGATCCCTCATTTTATCTCCCCCCATGAAACCTTGTAGTTACCCATGTCCACTTTTCTCACAGCATTCATTATTAATTTTAATTATCTCTTTGCTATCTATCCTCTTGCAAGTAGAGAGTAAATATTTTAGACTACAGATGGTGTGTTTTTCATCTTTGCATTTCTAATACACTTAATTCATAGTAGGGCCTCAGTAAATGTTTGTTGAGAAGTAACATTTTTGAAGCCAAAGTGTTTCATATGCCTTGGCTCCTTTATTTTTTCCCAATTTCATTATACTGCATTCAAAATTGCTGATCACATAGGTTCCTATAGCTAAATTAAAATCCTTCCAATATTTTGTAACTTACAGTTGGGATGGGTACAAATGATTGAGTGTTTTTGTTATATTCTCAATAAGAGTGGTTAATATTTACTTCCCAAAAATTTGCCCCAAAGGAAAAAGCATGGAAGTGTTATTAGAGAAAAAAAAAGGACAATTTTAGATAAATATATAAGGTAAAATTGGTTTCAGGTGTAGAATTTAGTGATTCATCACTTACATACAACATCTAGTACTCATTACAAGTGCCTTCCTTAATAACCATCACTCATTTATCCCACCCCCTGCCCACCTCCCACCATCAACTTTCAGTTTGTTCTCTATAGTTATGAGTCTCTCATGGTTTGTTTCCCTCCTCCCTTTTTTTCTCCTTCCACTCACCTCATCTGTATGCTCATCTGTTTTGTTTCTTAAATGCCACCTATGAGTGAAGTTTTATGGTATTTGTCTTTCTCTGATTGACTTATTTCACCAATTTCATGAATTATTTCATAATGCACTCTAGTTCCATCCATGTCCTTGCAAATGGCAAGATTTTATTCTTTTTGATGGCTGAGTAAATATATATATCATATCCTCTTCATCCGTTCATCAATAGATAGACATTTGGCTCTTTCCATAGTTTGTGACTTGTTTCAGATTGTTGATATTGTTGCTAATGCTGCTATAAACATCAGGGTGCATGTGCCCCTTCAAATCAGTATTTTTGTATCCTTTGGGCAAATACCTAGTAGTGCCATTGCTGGGTCATAGTGTAATTTATTTTTAACTTTTTGAGGAACCTCCATACTGTTTTCCAGAGTGGCTTCACCAATGAGCTGTTTATTTTAAAAAAGGAATAAAGGGATGATAGAAGATAAAAACAACAAATGCCCTAGTGGTCTGACCCTTCATCCAACTTACTATAACCAAGTTTTATTTTGGTTTATTTGATTTCTCCTTTTGATATATGAGAAACAAAGAGGGGGGAAATAAAGAAGACTGATTTGTAAAGGTTTCTGAATCTCTGTAACCCTCCCATTTCTAATCACATTGCTTTGCACAGATTTAATGAACTGTAAATACCTTTCCATTGATTTTTCCAGTTATTTTAGTATTTTACTATATATAAAATATATTATTTTAGTATTTTAGTATTTTATTATATATTTTATATATATATATATATATATATATATATAACCTATAGTATTAAGGATAACCACTTAAAATTTGGGGAGAATATAATTCACTAGATTCTCAAAAAATATTTTAAATAAGTGCACATCTGAAATAATTTGATTATTAATTGAAACCACTTTTTTTTAACAACAGAGGACACTGTAAACAACATGGGGGCTATTATATGAACTATATGATTCTGCAAGTAAGGGACAGACCCACAGGGCTGCTAAGCTAAGCAAGTCCAAATTGAGCAGTCTAAATCCTTAGGGCTATATATTGAACACTGGCTGAAATCCAGGTCTCTGGGCCCCAGTTTAGTCTCTATTGCATGTTTTTGTTCTATTGGAGGATCTCAAGTTTTTATAATATATACTGTATTCCATTAAAAACAAACATCTCAGAAACATATTCCATATCCAAAATAACTCTTCCTGTTTTGAGAATCGATAATGTGCGAAGAAGTAGAACTTTCTTTATAAACCTACTTTCTGGAATTTGTGTTAAAAAAATGGTGACTTTCAGGGCACCTTGGTGGCTCAGCCAGTTAAGCATTCAACTCTTGATTTCAGCTCAGGTTATGATCTAGTGGTTCGTGAGATCAAGCCCTGTGTCGGACTCTGTGCTGACAGCATGGAGCCTGCTTGGGATTCTCTCTCCCTCTCTCTGTGCTCCCCGTGCGCTAGAGCTCTCACTCTCTGTCTCTCTCTCTCTCTCTCTCAAAATAAATAAACGTTTTTTAAAAAGTGACTTTTCCTTTACATTTATAAATATAAAACTATATTGTCATTTTGAATATGCTTATTTAAATTTTATAAAACCTTCCAGGGATGCTGAAATGTGTCTCTTCATCATACTTACAACCTTAAGAAAGCTCTGCAATATAAAATGGTACCACGTATTTAAAACTTTTTGATGCTTTAAACTCTAGAATGCCATTTGAAGTATGTGCCTGGTTTGTAGTTAGCGTTTTATTTCATATTTCATGAAACATAAAGTTAATATCTTTGGATATCAATAGTTAGACTTTAACTATTATTTTACAAAATGAGTAGCTTAAAATGTGTGCATTTTATGTGGTCAACAATGATTTCTGAAGGTGATCCAGGGCATGTGTCTAATG
Source organism: Felis catus (assembly GCF_018350175.1). Lineage (NCBI taxonomy): Eukaryota > Metazoa > Chordata > Mammalia > Carnivora > Felidae > Felis > Felis catus. The sequence continues at coordinate 39,157,486 of NC_058376.1, forward strand.
CAGAACTGATCTTGTTATAGGTGTGAGATTATCTTACTTTAAAACCCAAATCCTGCCATTAAATCACCGACAAAGCTTTCATTTCAAATATAGCCTTTAAATGCATAACACAACAGAAGGACAATTAAAGATAGTCATAGTCTATTATCATTGCCATTGGTTCTGCTAATGAGTTCTGTGACTTGTTTCAGAATCGAAATGCTACTCCTAAGAAAGCTTATCAACCTAAGTAAGTGAGTCTTTATCACTTTGCCCTTAAATAGCTAGTGTTCTGCGCCTTTGAGTTTGGGGAGCAGTGCTAAAAGAAACTCTTTATAAAAGAGCTATTAGTCTTGTGCAGTCTAGGATTTGACAGCTCATGAGGTTACACAGACCATTACATTACCAACATCATTTCCAATTCCTTAGGCATCTCCTCCAGCACCTCTGGAGAAATAATACTTCAGCTTTGCTTCTTTTCTTTTCTTTTCTTTTCTTTTCTTTTCTTTTCTTTTCTTTCTTCTCTCTCTCTCTCTCTCTCTCTCTCTCTCTCTCTGTCTCTCTCAATTTTACTAATCTAATCTACATCATGAATGAAAACCTACACTCTTTGGAATTTTTCCACCCAAATACCTGTTTTTATACCTTTAATAATAACATTAATATTTTAGGTGGAAAGGAAACAATATAAATAGCAAAAATAAATTAGTTTGCTTTTGGGAAAGAATCAATTGATTTCATTTATTTATTGAAATAAAATTGAAAGATCATAATCCTGTATGTGGCATTGCTGTTATTTGCAATTTAAAAAATCATTTATGTAAGTAACAATCGTCTGAGCTTCTAGAGAAGAATAAATTAGGCATTGAAGTAAGAAGATTTGAATATGGGCATTTTTTAAAAGAAAAAATAGCATAAGTGTTTTTTTTGATAAAATGCCAGTGTCTGACTATATATTTAACATGGTCTTATTTTTAGTACTTCCACATGTATTTTGTAATATAAGTTTCATCTATAGACAGTCTCCTAAGTTTAAAATTAAAAAATAGCATCAACATATTTTCTGTTCTATATTTGAATTTTCTTTGTTTTGGAGATATCATTGTATAAGAACATGTAGGATCTGGGTAAAAAATAATTTTCCACCTGCTGTCTGTTGTATTATTTAAGTATATGTTTATTTTATTGATCCTACATTTTCCAATAAAATATCATGTAATTTTTAAGGAGAAACTGGATATTTATTATTCACTGCAATATGACCTTTCCTACAGAATAATGATGTATTTTTTTCTTTTTACATTTTTTAAATTTATTTTTGAGGGACAGAGAGAGAGCACAAGTGGGGGAGGGGCAGAGAAAGAATGATACACAGAATCTGAAGCAGCCTCCAGGCTCTGAGCTGTCAGCACAGAGCCCGATCCGGGGTTCGAACTCACAAACTGTGAGATCATGACCTGAACCGAAGTCAGACACTTAACCGACTGAGCCACCCAGGTACCCCAATAGTGCTGTATTTCTAAGGCATTCAACCCCACAATGTCCTCTTATATGTTACATATGTTATAGATGTAAAGGTGTCTACAGGCAATGTGAAAGTTAACTCAAGTCAAATTGTGTAGTAGTTACATGGCTCTCCTTCTTTTCTATTCTAACTCACTCTCCCTCTGCCCAATGCCAAATATTTCATTCCAGGTATTTTCAAAATTTTTGAAAAAATTTTTAAGAATGACAGAAAAATCAAGGAAAAGAAAAATTCCTGTTTGGAAACCAATGTTTTGCAAGTTCCTCTGTTATTGTGTTGCTTAATACTACGTGACCTTATATTTTTTGTATGTTGAGCTGGTGAAAGAGACTCAGGAAGACTGTTCTAGACTACATCTTCTTATTAACATTCCATTTTTGTTTTTAATTTTACTTATGGTAAGAAAAAATAGCATAAAATCTACCTTCTTAAATACTTACATGTACAGTGAAGAATTGTTAACAATAAGCATAATGTACAAGCAGATTTCTAGAACCTATTCATTTTGCACAACTGAAATTTTATAAACATTGACCAGCAACTTCTCAAGTTATTTTAAGGCTCTTAAAATATTGCCACTTTAGTGTAGAAAAGTTTAACCTTCATAGGGATGTTCAAGAAACTGACTAAAATGTCAGCATGGCCCAAAGAGAGTATCTCAGATAGTGGAATTTTATGTAACCCCTGTTGAGGCAAAGTACTCTCCCTTTGAGCATTGCTCGGATTTAATATTCTCTCTTGAAAGGCCCTCTTTTGGTTTTTATGTCTTGGATTCTTATTTCATGGATTGAAGATTAGTGGCATCATTGTCTCTAAGCTCTTATGGTGGTAAGAAGGATATCTGTGATCTAAGACAAACCCTAAGGAAAAGAAAAACAAAAAATCAATGAAATATCTTTAAATAAAGCAAGTCCTCATAATTGTTTTCAGTTTTTGAAAATTACATTTTTTTCTTAAAAATGATCAACATAAAGTAATTTATTATCATTTTATGATTAAATGTCCCATTGTGATTAAAAATGAAATCAGTATACCCTTAATAGATGTCATATCTTTACATGGAATTTTCATATAAAGAGAAAATATCAGCTGAAAGATTAGAAAGAATGAACTTTTAGTTCATCTACAATCCTTCTCTTGAAAAATATTTAATCATTCTATATTCAAATGTGAAAAATAATTAGAAGATTAGGTCAGGAATTTTGTAAATTTGACACATGGGTATCCATGTTTTCTTCTTAGAAAACTTTAATTCCAACAAGCCAGTTAAAAAAATCTAGAATAGCAGCTATATTCCTTCCATTTTTTGGGAAGACAAATTAATTTTAAAAATGTTACATATTTCCTTCATATGTTGAAATTTGAGGTAAATAGTTTTTGAAAGGTAATTCAGAATGTTTCAGATTGATTAATTATTGACCCTAAATCTATTTTTGTTACATCTGAATTCTAATAAATATTTCAGGGAAACAAAGTTATCCATTTTCTAACTGATAAATATGCTTAAAATAGGTCAGGAAACCTTATAAAGATTACTTTTATTTTTTTTAAATTAAATCAATGCTCCTTGTTGTCCACTTGGTCAATGCATCTCTTTCTAATGACCATCTGTATTGCATCATTTTATGAATTTCCTTTTGAGGAAATACAAATAGACTTTATATGTTTTAATGCAAATTTTGTTCTATAGTATAACTGTTAAAATATATTTACAATATGTGCTATGGAAATAAACGAAAGTCGACCAAATGAGAAAAGCAAAGGCTGTTCATTCTGAGTTTGCTATAGCAAAGCAGTCAGCCACTGTCACGTGGATTTGGCAGAGACTTGGGCATGCAGTGGAGAAGGAAAGATTTATAGTGAGAAAAAGAAAGATTTCAGGTATGTCCTGTTTGGAGGTTCTTTTCCTGGGGTAGCTGTAGGGTGGACTAAATAAAAGTGGGCTTCCTATTTGATTGGTTTGGTCTATATATTTGGCTTTCTCTGGTTGGTCCTAAACCAATTTAGGTTGGTCCTAAATTGGAAACAAAAGTAGGGGAAGCTGTCATTTATTAATCAAGTCCTGCAATTCTGGACCAATTGTTACAGAAGTTATTGTTTAGCTCGTGGATTGTCACTACAGATAGCAATGTGAGCAGGCTGGCTTCCTTGATTGATTATTGTAGATAGCAGGGTTGGTTTCCTGGGCAGGTTGTGCAGGTTGTGGTTCAAAGGTATATTTATATATGTGATCTGCCCATTGTTTGTTTGCATATTCAGTCTCTCCGTGTTAATAAGAACTGGATTAAGAAGAAGAGATTGGATTAAATGACCTACACTAAGATTCAGTGACCTTCATTTATGAAGAGAACATTGATCTGAAGCTTTCATTAATTCATAGATCAATGGTAAATATAAAAGAAAGAAAATGAGTCATTTTCTCTTATATAAATATTAAGTTATTCAGAGCATATTGATTTAAACAAAATTAATTTCACCAAACATCTCAACTACTCAACATAGACAAACAAATTTTTTTTTCTTTTCTTCCATATCAATGGCCTCAGATGTAGTAGAGATCATGTTATTAAAGACTGTACTAACTCTGAAATCTTGAGTTGTGTTTTAAACACGTTTGCCAAAAATCCAGCTAAATGAAAAGAAGTATGTATTTTTTGAGACATGTATTTGGTATGTGCTATATGAAAGACATTGTGTACACAGCAATGCAAAAGCAGAAATGGTATCTCTCTCAGAAAGGCCACATTCTAATAGTGGAAGACAGATATAAAACTCATAATGGATGTCTATACAGTGATGACTAATTTGTCTATAAGTTAAGAGTAAGAATGTTTATAAATTACAGTATAAAGTTTTTAGGTATATTTAATTTATTCTTTCTAACTTAAAAATATCACCAGTTTGACCTTATTGACGTGTGACTTTAAGTTTCTTTTTGTATGGTTATTTATTTGGCTCTAATAATTAAGATATTTTCAAATAAAAACAACCCAATTCCAAACTACAAGTATTTTAAATAGTAAAGACTTTCATTGTCTCCTATAACACAAAGTCTGGAAATTGCTATCCCATGTGTTTTTTAGTCAATGGATCAGCATCATCATCAAGAATTCAGGTCTTTCAGGGCTCCTGGGTGGCTCAGTCAGGTGAGCACCCAACTCTTGATTTTGACTCAGGTCATGATCACATGGTCATGGAAGTTAGCCCTGTGTTGGGCTTTGTGCTGAGCGTGGAGTGTGCTTGGGATTTTCTATCTCTGCCCCTCTCTCTCACTTGCCGTCTCTCTCTCTCTCTAAAATAAAACAAAGAAAAAAGAGAGAATTCAGGTCTTTCTTTTCTGTCTCCCTTGGGGCGTGTGGTGGATACAGTAGATGGGTCACTCAGTACTCATCTCAAGAACCATTTCCTTGCTTTCTCTACTTTAGAGGCTGGAAAGAAAAAAAATCAGTTTCTCAGACTCTTTTCCCATGAAGAGTGTTTATATGAAAAAGTGTTTTGTCTTCCCACTGAGTTACCACACCTCTTCTTCTGTCCTTCTTTCTCCTTTGACTATTTTGACATGGACATGTTGTCTAGGACAGCCTTCCTATACCATAGGGAAAGGCCGAAGCAACTGAAGAAATCTTTCTCCTACCATCTTAGAGTTGCTGTCCCGAAGGCAGCAAATACCAACTTAGAGATTTTTTGCTGGGTGAAAAAAAGTAGAATTTTACATTTGTTTAGTTCTCTATTTCTGTTACTTACAATGATATGAAATAAAGACAAATTTCCTCTTTTTTACAGTGTTTCTCCTCATGGAGACAAAATGGCTGCTGCTGTTCCACAAAAACATGAAAACATAACATTGTTCAGGAAAGAAGAGAAAATATGGTCCTGTGCATCTCTCTTACAGTGAGAAAAATCTCCCACAAAAATGTGTCAGCAGTTTCTTTCATGTGGCATTGGTTAGGACTTGGTCACATGATAATATTTTGATTTATTCCTGGGGCTGGAAATAGAGTCACTGTTCTTGAGCACCTGGCCTTGAGGTGGATGGACACAATAACAATGAGCTTCTACAAGCAGGTAAGAGTTTTCACAGTGGCAAACAAAACAAACAAGTTTCCACAATGGCTCAGGATATAGAATTCCTAATATCAGTTCATAAAATTCTGATAAGATCTGGCACAGTGCTAAGGCCAGACTTGATTTGACATAATGAGGGCACTCTATTTAGAATCCAAAGTTCTTTGAAAGATGGGAATGTAATCGGAAGAAAGAAAGAAAGAAAGAAAGAAAGAAAGAAAGAAAGAAAGAAAGAAAGAAAGAAGAGAGAAACTCTAAGTTGGTTTGAATATCAGAAAATTATTTGAAATTTTTAAGTCATTGGACAAGTACAGACAGTTGGATTCTTTATTTCCAAGTTTCTCTTCTGTTGAACTAGAACCTCTGTATTTTAAAAACTATGATGGGGCTGGAGAGGGAAAGAGAGAGAGAGAAAGAGAGAGAGAGAGAAAAGGAAGGAGGAAGGAAGCTTTCCCACTCCACTTCTACCATAATTATATTATTTGGTATCTTGAAGTTTTGGCATCCTGTTACGATTTCTTTTGAACAAAGAAATTGCAGGGGAAGAGACTGATAATTCACTGAATTGTTATTATCTCCAAGTTCCCTTCAAAATAAATCTTCAGTAGTTCTATAAATTCCTAAGATAATCTAAATTGTTTCTCTGGGTGAAATTTGTGACTTTCTTAATTCTTATTTTTGTATTTATATATAAAATATTTCATATTGTAGGCAAACTCCTAAAATTATCATGATTCTGAGAAACAATACCAGTATATGCAACTTCCTCACTAAGGATTTAGAATTCAGGTGTGAATCTTACCTGGGTATATATGAGAAAAATGTTCAATTTAGTTTGGATTATAGGAATAGGTTCTTTGACTAATGACAAGAGTAAGCTACTATGTGTTATTTTTATTTGAAAAGAAGAATGGTCTTCTACCCATCACTATATAAAATAGTTTTTAGACTTTACCCAAAAAAGTATAACTATTTTTTTTCTTAAAACATTGATGCCCAGTGACTGGTAACAGTATAATTTATACTGTTGGTCTTCCTGTGAAACTTTATTCCTAATTTGTCAGCTTACTCAGCTCCGCTCTTCAGAGCTGTGCAATAAATTACAATAGATGTTCAGTACATTAATCAATTTGACATTTGTCCTGGAAAAATACAGTCAGAGAAAAATTGATAAAACTTTCCAGGTTTTAATGTATTAATAACAATAAAAATATAATCACTGATATTCTTCTAGATTTTTATGCTTTGGAAAAAATACATAATATTTTACTTAATAAATACCATGTATTTAATAGAGAACTGATAACTCACAATGTATAATAATAATAAAAATGGAAGTTAAACATTCTTTTTAAAAATTTAATAATTCACACTGCATTTATTGTATATTTTTCCACTGTGAAATAGATATATTTTATTATAGAAAATACAGGAGGGTAGATTGATGATAAATACATTATCTCAAGTCCATTCAGTATTATAACTTTCCAAGATTTTCTTCTAGCTTTGTTTTTCAATGGATACTATTTTTTTCCTTAGCCGTGATCATTGTGTGTGTGTGTGTGTGTGTGTGTGTGTGTGTGTGCGTGCACCTGTAGGTATCTGTGTATTTAACAGTTAGTAAATAAACATTATATATTTACCTCTCTGCTGCACTCTGGGCGCACCTGGTGTGTTTGTAGTGCCCTATATGCTTTAAAGTGGTGAGCCATGTGACTTGGCCAATGGTTTATGAGGGGAAATGATATGTGCCACTTCTGGTGCAAGTTTTGAAAGGCACTGTGCAATCACCATGTTTCTATCCCAGTGGTGCAGACATGGTTGAAGAATGTATATGAGTGAAGCCTTTCAGCCTGAGTCTCTGATGAAAAACAAGAGTCCCCTTGATGACCCACAATTATTCCTATAGTATAAGTGACAATTTAATAATATTTGTTGTGTTGAGAACACAAGATTTGGGGACAGTTTGTTATGGGGCCATAATAGGGCCTACTCTCACTGACATATATAATAGTCTATATTTTTCTCTTAACATCAAGACCAAGATAATTGTGTTATTTAAACTCTTCATTAAAATAAATACTGGCTCTTAACATAATTCACTTAAACAACATCTTATATTGAAACTTAAGGCTTTTTTTTTTAGTATTAAGAATCATAAATTGTTACACATCCTTGTGAAAAGGTACATGTGTGTATTACTGTTTGTTGTTTGTTTTGATTATTTTTATTTATTTATTTTTTAAGTTTATTTTTGACAGAGAGAGACAGTATGGGTGGGGTAGGGGCAGAGGAGGGAGAGAGAGAGGGCTCTGTCAGCACAGAGCCCAATGTGGGGCTCAAACTCATGAAACTGTGAGATCATGACCTGAGCCGAGATCAAAAGTCAGATGCTTTATTGGCTGAGCACGCAGGCACCTCTGATTATTTATATTTCTTTAGGGATCTTTTCCGATTAGTCATTATTGGGTCACATACTTTCTAATGTATAGTGAGTAAGTGCTTTCTAAAATAGCTTACTGATTTTCATTTAAAATATCATATCATTCTCAACAGCATTTAGTCATATCCTTTTTAGATATTTTGGTGATTTGATACATGAAAAATACCAACTCATTGTTTATATTAGTTGTGATTTTCTTTTAAGATTGTTCTCAGTCACCCAACCCATGGTTTCATGGCCTTTAAACACATTTCCTTAAATAACTTAATTCTCAACATTGAATTTATATTAATAACAAAAATTTTATAACAATCTTATTGTTTCAATGCCCATCCTTTAGCAAGAGGTGTATATCCAATTTTTTAAAAGTATGCTTAAAAAAAGGTTTGCTTCTGCTTACATAATCACTGTGTGGCTCAGTATAAGTTACATTTCAAGTTCACTTATGTGTTTAAAGAAACAACTTCAATATCTGATAGTGCAAAGTCTATGGGGATTGATCCTAAAAATTAACTGTTTCTAAAAAATCACAAACCTAGATATGTAAAGATAAATTATCACCTTGAGATACGATAGGTGATAAATTCAAGGTAGAATAAGGTGTTATTAATCATAATGTAATCTGTATTGACTTATATGAACTTTACAGATATCAAAAATAAATTAAGTCCCCTATTATTGGAACCCTTGGCATTGATACTAAATAGCTCACAAATGTAGTGATGTTGATGAATTATCTAACAGTTCAGCTTATAAATTAGCAATCCTAAAACGTGAACAATTACTTAATCACAACAAAGCTTAATTTCTCTATTTATAAAATGTAATTAATAATTGTACATATATCCAAATGTGGTTTTGAGGATTATATACAGTTAAGGACTTAGCATCATTCCTTAGAAGAATAAGAAGTTTGGATCTTCTAGGAAAGTATTTTCCTTGCTATTGTTCAGTTGTAACTACTATGTCTACTAGAATATATTTTTCTCCATGGCTGTGTTCTATGGACATTCCTCTAAGATTCTTTTAAAATAATTATTTTCATTAGTACTTCCATTAGTGATCATTTGCAAAGATGGCTGAAATCAATCTTCCCAATGCACATCCTTTTTGCCATTATTTGTATTTCCCCATCCTTGAATCTAGACTTTTCTTATGTTTTGCTTTGAACAATTGAGTGTGGCAGAAGTGCATGGATTCTAAGTCCAGGCCTAAAGAAGCTGTATAATTTGATTTTTTACAAAGTGGTATCATCATTGAGGCAGCTCTGGCTAATGTTATGGGCTGAACTGTGTCCCCCCTCCATTCATATGCTGAAGTCCTACCTAACCTCTAGTACCTCAGATTGTGACTATTGGAGATAAAGCTTTTTTAAATAGTAGTTAAGGTTAAATTAAATCATATAAGTGTGCCCTCCTCCTTTCTGAATGGTATCCTTGTAAAAAGAGGAAAGTTGGACATATAAAATAGATAAAAATAGACACTAGGGTTGCACAAACACAGAAGACAGACAATGTGAGGACATGGCAAGAAGGCAGCCATCTGCAAGGCAAGGAAAGACCTCAAAAGAAACCAAACCTGCAATCACCTTGATCTTGGCCTTCTAGCTTCTAGAACTGTGAGAGAATAAATTTCTGTTGTTTAAACTACCCAGTCTGTGGTACTTTGTTGTGGAAGCCCTCACAAGTTATTATAGTCAGTCTGTTGGAAGATATGATCACCTGGCATAGATGAACCATTCCGGCAGGAGGGAACCCTTAGGTCATCAATCCTTCAAGTCAAAGTCCAGATGATTGAGGAAAAACAGCCAACTGAATACAGTGCAAATTGATAACATATAGAATAATAAGCCAATAAAATGTTGGTTGTTTTAAATTTTGGGGTGATTTGATAAGTAATAATTAATGAATGAGACATTTTGTTAGGGATATGTAGCATCATTCTTGCTTCTCTGAGCTGAGCTTCTCATTCAATAATTATTTTTGCAAACCACAAACATTTTTTTTGAATTCTAACTATTTGCAAGACTCTGAAGTCACAAAACCAAAGCTACAAGATTAAATCCTAATTTACTAACTCATCTCCCTATTTTTTAGCTTTTTTAAAATACTACTTCTCGATATTTCTGCAAGGAGCGAATGACTCTAAGAGGCCATCCTCAAAAAGCATTTGTGTATGTGTAATTGTTTGTGTATACTAAAGATACCAAGATAATACCACATTCCCCAGTACCTCTAACAATTATATTCATGTAAAGAAAACCACCAAATCATTACATCTCAAAATAGCATGAGGCATATTAAAGTCATGTAGAGATTAGTATGGAGATGATGTAATAGTTTTCAGGAGAGGTCAGATAACTGAAAATTAAGCAAGTCTAGAAAATCAAATGTTCTTTGCCAGATATAGAAACATGAGCAGGTCATGTTGAACAAAGGAAAAAAATATATTAAGTGAAATGAGGGGTAAATGTATGTAACATGTTAGGAGATAATGGGCACAGTTCAGACAATGGGTTCTAGAGACATTAAACTTGAAAGGTGAACTGGGTGAGACTGGTACTGATTATCTTCATTAAAGACAGATAGGAGTGTTCTATTTTACATATGAGGAAACTGGGGGTCAAACAGTGTAAAAGGGAGTCTATCATATTTATTAGCTAACCAGTGGTAACAGAGTAGCACTTAGCATATGAAGTTCTACATATAACTTTATTGTGGAGTATAATATCATTATGGATCAAACTAATAGTACAGATTTTTAGAACTCAATCTTTAGAGGTTGAAACATGTAAGAGTCCTTAGGCATAGATAATATACAACATCTTGAACAAACTGACTACAAAAACCTAACGAAACAAAAACAATCCAGGGATCTTTCTGACTTCAGTTTAAAACATGGGCCCAGTCGGTTGAGCGCCCGACTTTGGCTCAGTTCAGGACACAGTTTGTGAGTTTGAGCCCCACATCAGGCTCACTGTTGTCAGCCTGTCAGTAGAGAGCCCACTTCAGATCCTCTGTCCCTCTCTCTCTGCCCCTCCCCGGCTTGCACTCTCCCAAAATAAATAAATATTTAAAAACCCCTGTGTTTCTTTGTCTCTCTGTCTCTTTCTTTCTCTCTCCCACCTCAGCCATACCCAATTGGAAATTCTTATTCAGGGTTGACTCTATTTTTTAAAAAAGTTTATTTATTTTGAGAGACAGACAGACAGGGAGTGTTAGCACATGAGTTGGGGGGTGGGGGCAGAGTGAGAGAATCCCAAGCAGGTTCTGCACTGTCAGAGCCATTCACGGGGATTGAACTCATGAACTGTGAGATCATGACCTGAGCTGAAATCAAGAGTTGTATGCTTAACTGATTGAGCCCCTTGACTCTATTCGTTATTTTTCTTGTTTGTTTTGTTTTATATTATTTTTTAAATGTTTATTTATTTTTAAGAGAGAGAGAGAGAGAGAGAGAGAGCAAGCAGAGGAGGGGCAGAGAGAGAGAGAGAGAGAGAGAAAGAGAGAATCCGAAGCAGGCTCCTCTTTGTCAGCACAGAGACGAACATGGGGCTTAAACTCACTAACTGTGAGATCATGGCCTGAGCCTAAGTCAGAGGCTTAAACAACTGAGCCACCCAGGTGCTCCCGACTCCATTTTTTTTAAAAAAGCTTTCCCACCATGGTTTCATTATGACTTTCTGAGGTCTTGATGCTTCATTCTTCCAGGTTCAAAAGCATGAGAAAAATCTTTAAATCCCCATATGAACACCTGAGGGGCATTTATTACACTGAGACAATATATTTACTGACAGCCTTTGTGCCCACCAAAGGGCTGGAACTGATATCCACATTAACAGCTTGTCCTGAAGGTGAGGTAGGGGTGGGTTCCTCTTGTGTTGGTTTAGACTGCTATAACAAAATATCACAAATGAGTGCCTTAAACAAGAGATATTTATTTCTTATAGTTCTGGAGGCTGGAAGTCAAAGATCAAGGTCACAGCTGATTCGATTTCTTATGAGACTCTTGCTGGCTTGCAGATGGCCATCTTTTTGCCATGTCTTCAGAAGGTAAGGAAAAAAAGAGAGCGAACAAGTGCCTTCTTATGAGTACCTTCTTATCCCATCATGAGGCCCCCACTCTCATGGTCTTACCTGAACCTAATTACCTCCTATAGGAACAATTACCAAATACCATCACATTGGGGTTAGGGATTCAACATATGAATGTTTGGAGGGACATAATTCAATGCATAGCATCCTTAAAATCTAGAGAAGCTCCAGGATGATAGGAGAAATAGAAAGCAATACAATAACATCTGGTAACAACGATCTAATGAAATTAGATATTCTATTAGATAATATCTATTAGATATTAGATATTATCTATTCTATTATCTAATGAAATTAGATATTCTATTAGATAATATCTATTAGATATTCATATTTTCTCAAGATAAAATGAAGATTTTAGATATAGAAATTTTAATAAGTCCCTACCATTACAGAGATAGAACATGTCCCACACCCAGTCCATAAAAATTTTCACATAAATAGACTGTCTCTCTACTAGAAGCTCAGTTTTTTAGAGTAACTAACATGTATTAGGCAGCACAGTAAACATTTCTACTGGATATTTCTAAAAAATATGAAGTATATATTTTAAGTCTTTCAACTCTATAAAAATATGATTTAATGAAAAGTTTTCCCCGAAATTTTATTTAATGGAACATTGATAACAGATTATGTTAATAGGCAGGAGATGATCCTCTGAGGTAATAATAGTAAGCATATGAGAAGTGCCTCTATTAAAATTTCTGTAACACACTCATTGACAGATATTAATGTGTTTTTTAAGTCAGGTGAGAATAACATAATATCCAATAACTCTTTGTTATAGTTATCCTCTCCTTCACTCCCCTCAAAATTTTTTTCAATACCTCCTCTTATAACTGAAAAGGTCTCTAAAATGTCTCCCTTTTTTAATGGCAGAATACCAATTTCACGCTAAATGCATGAGAGCCCTCATTCCATGGGAGCACATATCTATTAATCTTTCTTTTTTTCTTCTTGTTTTTTAAACAGTAGGTCCACTCTACATTGGATTTTCTTTTAGAAGATTTACAGTTTTATTCTGTAGTTATATAAGCCTCAATTATATTTACAATTATACTTGATATGATATTTCTCTATCAGAGTTAGGAAGACAGCTAATGCAGCAACTTTCTGGTCAAAGAAATGTACAAATGGAGAACAAAATTGTTTCCTGAAATCATTTGCAAGTGATTGTGCTGTGACTGAATATTTTTGCATCTTCTTCTAGTGATTGTTTCTATGGTCCTGAATAATCATGCATGTTTCATATTTAAGATGATAGCTTGGGAGGACTGGAGGAAAGAGATTCTACAATGATGGCCTTATTGCTACTTTACTTTCTGCTGTTTCTTTCTGTTTGCTGGAGAGCCCAACACCATTTCCTCAATTCTTTTCAGCTGAGAACTCAGTTGTGCAGTGACTGTATAACAGGACAGTCAGAGCTTTAGTCCTAATGAACAAAGTGGAATGTGACTCTCATGTTTTATCCCTTAAGAGTCAGTGTACAATGCTCACAGGGTAGTAGTCAGTCATTTTCCCTGAGAGGATAGGTAAACATAAATTCGTTCTGAAGTCCTAGCTATTGCAATAAAAAAAAATCTAATTTGCAATTTGGAATGTAAAGCAGAACTATTCAGGGAAGATTGCATAAAAATGGAGGGGGAAAAGAGGTTTGTTTATTCCAAATTTGGAGTTTCTAAACTCTTAGTAGTCTACTGATTATTGAGAGTTCTTAAATATATTCTTTTGTGTGTGTGATTTTTATTATTCATTCATTCGTTTTCATTGCCCTCAGCTGGATTAGGGAGAGAAATAACACAGAGCACTCCAAAATAAAAATACTTCTAAGGAGACAACTAGGCAACTATCAGGGCAAAAATCCTTACTACCCTTCCTTACCAATGCCCTTCACACCCCCTCTACAGATAACCAAAATATTTGCTCTTTCAACATTATTGAGTTGGTAGGTTGACTATGGCCAACAAAACAAACATGTCCTGCAATTCCTTTTGTAAAAAAAAAGTTGTATTGAGACATAACTACATCCATTGTTGATATACTGTCTGTCAATGGCTACATTCACACTACAGTAATAGAGTTAAGTAGTTGTGATAGAGATCATAAAGCTTACAAAACCAAACAAAAAAATTCACCATTCACCCTTTTAAAGAAAAAGTTAGATCACTGATTATCACACTTGAACATCATTCCACAAATCACATAATTCAGACAAATTTGGTTTCAAAAACTGTGTAGTATGAACCACAAAATGCTTGACATCTTAAAGGCAAAGATCCTGGTGGGGAGAGACATTTAATGTGTAGAATTTATTGAACAACACAGAAAACTAGAAGCATTCTGTAGACTATGTAAAATAGGAAAACGTTATTTTATGGTTAAAGCTCTTCTATAATCAGACATCTTATGGATATGCATCAGTGACTGATGATTGTATGTATTATAGCAAAAATGAATATAAGCAATCTGAATACAACGGTAAACTGATTACAGCAGGATCTCATAAAGTCGTTTAATTTAGAACTCAGGAACTAAACTTAGTATGTAAATGTAGAAGTAACTGACAGCTCACTTAAAAATCAGGCAACACAGAGTTATTAAAATTTAATTATCTATAGTTTGTAAATTAAAGTCACATATTAACATTATACTCATAGTAAAACATGTATGAGTGGGAGGAAATTCAGAAAAGACAAAACATTTTTCTCAAATCTTACAGCAGCAAAAAGGCAGACAACTTTGGGAGAATGCAACTTGTCTAATACCATATGACTTGCCCTTAAGCCTTGCCAACCCTAGACTGTGCACTAGAAATCTCTCGGGTACTGCTTTCTCCTTCATCACACAGTTGTAATACAGTATGTTAGCAGAAGGCCAAGATCGCAAACTAAAAGGAATATGTGAACTTATCCTCACCTCAATACTCTAAAAACCATGAGACAAATAGTTTTACATTCTCTTCTTGAAGACTCCAGTTTTTCCAACCATGTGACATTGTGTCAACTCCTTAACCTCCCTGCTTCAATTCAACATCCATGAAACAGAGAAAATTATAGTCCTAACTCAAGAGATTATTTTATTAATTGAGAGAATACAGGTAGAGGGTTTATAAACTCTCTTTCCCTCTACTTCAACAAAGCCATTTCCAAATGTGCTTAAATTAATTTTGTGACAGAACTATGAATATTTTGATGCATATTTTTCCCGTTGAGCATCCCATTCAAATGTTCAATTCACGTTTTAGTGTCTTATTGATTGTGTAACGTATCACAACAAACTTAGTGGTTTAAAACAATACAAATTTATTTCATTACAGTGTTGGACATCAGAAGTCCCAAATCACAGTGTCAGTGGGGTTATTTTTTCCATTTCCTTCTGGAGGCACAAAGTGAGAACCTGTTTCCTTCTCTTTTCCAGTTTTTACAGCCTGTCTGCTTTGCTTTGCTAATAGTCCCTTCCTTTACCTTCAAAACACATCACTCCAAACTTGCTTCTATTGTCACATCTCTTCTCTTTGATCCCTTTGTCTCCTTCTTACAAGAACCCTTGTGATTATATTGGCTTCACTCATATGACCCAAGATATTCTGGAGATTCTAACTTAATTATATCTGCCAATTATACCTCCCATTTTGCCAAGTGGGGTTACTGTGATGGTAATTTTATGTGTCAACTTCATTGAGCCACTAGGTACCCAAATGTTAGGTATTTGTCAAACATTTTTCTGGATGTTTCTGTGGGGATCTTTTTGAATGACATTATCATCAGTAGACTGGGTAAAGCAGATTGTCCTCCTAATGTGGGGGAGGCATCACCCAGTCAGATGAAGGATTGAATAGAACAAAAATGCTGACCTTCCCCTGAGTAAGGGAGAATCCCTTGTGCTTGACTGCTTTCAAATTAGATCAACTTTTTTCTTGCCTTCAGACTTGAACCGAAATATCAGGTATTCCTGGTTCTTGAGATAGCAGCCTTTGAACTGGAGCTACACTATCAGTTCTTCCATTTCTCAGGTCTTTAACTCAGACTGCAACTAAACCTTTGGTTCTTCTGGGTTTTCAGCTTGCCAACTCACTTTGCAGATCTTGGAATTTTCAGCCTCCGTAATTGCATATGCCTATTTCTTATAATCATTCTCTCTCTCTCTCTCTCTCTCTCTCTCTCTCTCACACACACACACACACACACACACACACACACATTCTATTGATTCCGTTCCATTAGAGAATTTTGACTAATAAAGTAACATTCACACACCCCAGAGAATAGGCATGGACATCTCTGGAAGGCCATTTTTCTCTCTACAACAACACTTTTCTGATTTTAAGACATAACTGTGGTTATTTCTCATCCCCTTGCTCCTTTTGAACTTTCATTATAAATCTCTAGGGTCCTGCCACAGAAAACTGTTTCCTTCTACCTCAATCTCATAAATCAACAGCTTAAACCATCACCTACCTCACAAGTATGAGCACTCTTGTGAATGGACATACTACTCCTGTTAAGTTTCGTGGATCATGATTCTCATTATCATCATCTTTGCCTCATCTCTTCCTCTAGTGAACCAGTGAAACCATTCTAATCTAACCTCTTTCAAATTTAGTGTTTAATGTTATCTATCCCCTTCTCTCTACTCCTATTATTATCTTAGGCCCAGCTTCCAACACCTGCTCTTAGCTTACTGTAATAGCACCTAATAGGTGTGGCCCCTTTTATTATTATTCTTTCTCCATTCTACTCTTCATAGCATAGACACAGTGATTTTCAACAACACAAATACAATTCCATCACAATAACATAAATATAATTCCATACTCTAAGGCTTATAATCTTTCAGGGGTTCCCTATGGCTTCAATAAAATATTTGAACTCTTAGGCTTGGCACACAGGGTCCTTAAGAATCAGTCTCCAGCCAACATGAGGGTCATGTTCTTATCATTCTCACTCACCCATAACCCATGCACTGCTCATTCTACCCACACTGAACTGCTTATAGTTCTTTCAGTAAGTCATATCCTCTCTTATTTTCAAGTTCTGGTACTGGCTGCTCACTTTATATCCTTCCTATACCACACTTTTACTTGGCTGATTAAGACTTAACTCAGACACCTCCTCCTTGGAGAAACCATACAAGACTTTTCTAGCTTTCCTAGTTGTATCTTTGTAGTCCCCTAATTTCCCAATACATAAGTATACATTAATATTACCTTTGTTTAGGAGACTTTTAAGTAACCAAAAAACTTAGATAATAAGGAAATGTATTATATCACATTAAATCCCCCACAAAGTATGCTACTGTCAAGGCTCTGGTTCTCTCTTGACAAATAAATGGGTTTTTGCATGCTTCCTTGTGTTGGCTTTATTCTCTGTTTGACTACCCAAGGAATCCAACGTGATTGCAAGAAAAAATGGAGCAAAATGTCTCCTTATTCAAGTCTGAAAGATGAAAGAGAAAGCCTTTCCCTCATTATTCTGATTACACCAACTGGACAAATGGCAGTTGCTAGAATAAAATTATAATCTCATTCCTGAATTACTAAATCAGGTAGGCATAGGGTTACTACCCTGAGTTTAGACCAGAGATTTTCAATGGTGACAGCATTGACATTTTGGACCAGATAATGCTTTATTCTGTGCATTGTAGAGTATCACCAACATTCTTGGATTCTATGCACTACCTGCATCCCCCCAAGTTATAACAATGAACAATGTCTTCCATAATTGCCTAATATCTCCTGATTGGCAAAACCACTCCCAGTTGAAGAACACTGGCTTAGACTATTAAAGATGTACTTCAGATCCCTAGCCTTCTGGAGGATTTATGGATAATTCAAGAAAATTTAAGCTTAATTTAGAAGGAAAGAATGAATCTGGGTAAATAACCTACAATACCCACTAGCTGTATTGTAATTATTTTTTTGTCTTTGTCCTCTACTAGAAAGGACATTTAAAGAAGTTTTGTTTAGTTTCTTGCTTCTCTTACCTCTAGTACCTGGCATGTACTGTGTTCTTAATACATTTTTATTGAATTGATACATGAATTATGCATTGGAAAAGGGATTTCTTTAGTGCTTTTTCACCTCAACTCAACAAGCATTATAACATTGATTCTACGAGTATCTATGCTTTCAATGGCAGAATGCTTTCAGGTTTATAACCAAAGATATTGAAAACACATTTTCCAACTATGGAGAAAAAGGCAGAGAAATGAAGTAGAAGTGAGGGGTGAAGGAGAGGTGAAGTTACTATTTTTAAACATGGAAAACTTGTTGTCTAAGTAAAGAAAGAGAGTGCAATTACCATGATGGATGCATAAATAAGAAAAGGCATTTGTCCAGACCAGTCACTTGCAAGTTACTCTGAATTAGGAAGCAAAAGTTGAAATTGTGGCTTGTGAGCCAACATGCCACTACTAATTTTTACTGTCAACAAGCCATTCCTAAAACATTTGTCCCAAGTCAAAGCTTGCCTGCATCTGGACACACTGGAATATATGAGTAGTTTCTTCCTTTGAATTGTAACTTCATGTAGATATAGACAATGAACTATGAGTCCCCTTTTCACTGGAGATTCACATGGATTTTTCTCTTCACTTGCTTGGTTTTTCTAGTAAGAGGGCAATCAGTTTCCAATCTCAGGTTTGGAATTTTGTACATGACAAAATAAGCTATAATTTTATAAATGTTTACTTTCATACTATTATTATTAGCTTTGTGGAAATTTTCACAAAACTTGAAATTCATTATAATTTCAAAAAATAATTTCATGTAAATTAATGGAATGTTAAGATTGTACATCATACTTGAATTTATTCTAATGGTTGAATTTCATAAAATAATGTAATTTCATTACTTTTGGCCAAATTTCCATCTTGAAACCTAACAACATGTTGGCTTTCCTTCTGGGCATCTCTCTGGATCATTGTTTAGGTGCCAAGCAATTTGTCACAGCCTGAGTTTCCGCTTTCATTTAATAACTGAAACCTAAATGTTATGATCAAAAACCACTGGTCTGTTGAGCAGTGATCCATGTGAGAACAGTGAACTTATGTCTCCACAAATTTGTTAGTCATCTATGAGGAAAAGCAATGCTGACCTCGTAATGTCAAATCCCATTTAGAGTTGGTGAATAGGTTAGATGAGGTACTTGATGCCTTTTGAGTTGTATTAAGAAATACACTTCAGTGTGGGAGGATAAAAGCCTTGGTAAATTAATGTGGAGATTGTAGCCTATCCAAATAATTTATAGTTGAATCCTATCTTCCAGAAGAAAAGAATGCAGAATAAAGGTTCTGACTTGAGTAAACAGTTTCAGGCAACACATGCTTTTTAGTAAGTACTTGAAGTGCTAACCGTGACCTCCCACCTACACGGTTTCCTACTTGTGACCTTTTCTAAAATCTTATTAGTAAGAAACTGTTTATGGCTTCTGTCACAAGCAGGAATCCAAGCTCACTGAAAAGGCACAAACTGTGTTTTAAGACTGTTTTATGTGTCTAGGTTGAAGAATTATGTTATATAGCATGTTTTAGTCTGTGTTTTTTTAAAGCTATACTTACCAAGTCAAAAACAGAATTTTTAGGTAAAACTAAACGTTAGGCATTTTCATATTTTAATGTCATCAAAGGATCAAACAATATTTGGCTTGACTTTTTTAACTAATTGCCAGGCTGGCTCTCGTGGTACCTGTCAGTACATGACTATCCCCCTCTACCACAGGAAAGAGGGTATTTCCCCAAACTTGCAACCACCATGTGTTTTAGAGTAGGAATGTCAAGAGTACAACATCATTTGATGCTGACTATGCCACAGAATCTGTGCAGTAACTAATTGGAAAGAAACAGCACTATGTATAAAAATTGCTTGAGAGGGATTCTATATTGAAAACCTGAGTTGAAAATGTCTGCTTCCATTGCCTTAGGGCTCTCATAATTTCTCTTAGATAAATGCAGTACCCCGTCTTCTGTTTCTTTTCCCTCCAAACCATCCTTCACACTTACAGTGATTAACCTTGTTATTTGTCAGTCTAATTGTATTACTTCCTGTTTAAAATCTTTCTGAGGTTTGATAATGTCTTCCCTTGCTTTGCTTAATGTTCAGAGTGCTTATCATGATAAATAAGACCTTTTCTGATATGAATTCTGCTTCCTGTTTCCCTCTTGCCATCTGTCATCAGGGGGCAAACTGAACAACTTTTCTTTCATTCCCCAGCTTTACTCGACCTGTTTGTGTCTCTGTATTTGCTCCCATTGTTCCATTGGTCTAGATGGAGTTCCCTGAACTCTTATTCATCTCTAAAAGTCAGATCAAGTGTCCTTCCAAATATTCTCCTTGGACCTCTTAGATATACACTGTGTACATACACTTATTTTAATGTAAGTTATTGTAAGGATTGATTTTTTTTTGTTTTGTTCTGTCCAGCCCATGAGTCAATGAGCCCCTTGAGAGCCCCTTGCCTTTTCATAAAAGGCAAATGCTGAATAAATGTTTACTATGTGAAGGAAAGAACAAACCACAGGATGATGGTTGTGTCATTTCCACATTTGCTTTTCTTTTCCTGGCTATGATCTTTCCCTGATCAGCCACCAGCCCAGGCTTCCCTGGGAATCTACCACATAGCCTTGAGGAAAATTATTATAGCAGAAATGCTTATTTTAATGTTTATTTTTAACTGCAATGTAGATTCTTAAAAATGAAAGAGAAACAATTTGAGGAAAGCCTGGCAGAGCTTACATCCAAACATGAGACTGGAAAGCAATTAGATGAGGAGATAAACTACATTATCCTGGGAGGGCTGCATATACATAACCAGGGTTGGAGTTAGAAGGTGCACAACAAGGGAAGAGGGGTGTGAACTTTTAGGAACTTGGAGCTAGGGCTGAGAGCACACGTCTTGGAACTGCTCGGGGGCGGGGGGTGGGGTGGGGGTGGGGATGGAAGAGATAGGAGACAGCCCTAAGTGAGTATCAGATGTTACCTGCCTATTCTTCTCATTGCTCTCATTTTGTCCTCTCTGGGTCTATTTCAGCCACCCAGTTTCACCCTCTTGAAACAGAAGGCAATGGTAGTATTAACAGGAGTTCTCCTAACATCTTTCTTTGGGAGGGGGAACATAGTAAAGTGCACTTGTTTTATGATAAAATATAACACTAGGGAAGCATAAATGAATGCCTCAACATGTGAGGTTTATAGCATCTCATTTATATTCCATTACCTAAAAAGAGATCTAAGAAAGAGTTTGAGGTTAACACTTTGTCTTAGTGGGTGTGAGCAGTTTCTCCCTGATTTTAAGATTTGGACATTAGAATTATTATTGAAAGATTGTCAGTGTTTGCAATTTAAGCATGAAGGCCATTGGAAAGTGTGGGCACAGTTACTTTCATTGCTTGGGAAACAAGCTCAATAAATGTGATAACAAGGTGAACATTGGAGCAAACGCATTTGTATCCTCTTTATCTCAAGCGCAGAGCCAATCTGGAACTCTAATTCCTTGAGAAGATGATAAATGTTTTCTGCCAGTCTTTCCAACTGAACAAACTCGGTTTGATTGGTATTAATCACTTCTGGCAGGCGATACTCAAGCCTGCTCACTGCAATCTAGGTGAAAAGCTTGTCATCAGTATCACATAATGAAATGAAAGAGTATGGGACAAAGAGAAGAAATATTTCCATTTACCTAGTCATCAGAGTAAGTGTCAAGTTAAATAAGATAGGAACTATTTATTTTCACATGAACAGTTTAAAATGCAAACCTTTAATAAAATTAATTTGTTTCTTTCCTTTTAAATTAAAAAGGGGAAATTAACCCAAATGATAATAATCTATGACTTGCTTATGGTAGATGGACATCCCTCATTCTCCCAAATTCTCTGTGGCTTTAGAAGATTTTCCTTAAATCAAGTTTTCCCATGAGCAAACTACACATATGTAAAGAACATGTAAACAAAGATGCCCTATCCAGGGTGGAAATAATCTGAAAAATAGTCTTCTATAGAATGGATATTTATGTATACCCCAAAGTTATTTGTTGCCACCACTTCCCCAGTACAATGTTATCAGGAGATGGGGTTTCAGAGGTGATCAGATCATGAGGGCTGAGGCTTCATGAATGAGATTAGTGTCCTTATAATAGGGGCCTCAGCAGGCTTCCTTGCCCTTTGGCCCTGTGAGCTCATAGCTAGAAGACTCCCTTCGACAAACCAGGAAGCTGGCTTTTACCAGATACCAATTCTGCCAGTATCGTAATCTTGGACTTCCCAGACTCCAGAACTGTGAGAAAAAAAAAATCTGTTTTATGAGCCGTCCAGTCTGTGGTATTCTGTTAGAGCAGCTCAAGCAGACTAGGATAGACATTGAGATGGCTAAGTAAGATTTAACAGTCTAAAAATGTATCCTAGTTCAAAAATATCTCCTTGTTATAATTTGACTTTTTCTTTTTTTCATTTTGCTGTGTCATACTCCCGAAAAAATTTGTCCATTGAAAATGCAAAAACCCTGGGGGCCGGTGGGTGGAGATCTCACTCATTCACTTCTTAGACTGATTCAATCTGATTGTCATCCTCCTAATACCCAGATAACAATAGCTAAATTGGAAGAATTAGTTTGCTTCCTGGAGCAAAACTTAGGCAGAAATTGTAGCATTTTATTTGATAAATCAATTTACTTTTCTGTCTTCTGTCAGAGAACTCATATACATTATTCTTTGAGTTAAACATTACTTTAAATTGTGGATTTAAGGTGACTTAAATACATCCATTAAAACTGATATTTTGAGGGAGGAGGAGAACATTCCTTAAAATAAAAGAAGTTAATTGATGTTTAATGGACACCTCTATTGTTTTAGTGATTAATTAATTGTATTAATTTGTAAGTTGTACCCTGAAGCTGTCACTCACATTTGCAAGTTAACTCAAGGCAAAGTTTTTGAAGCCAGCTGCTTAAAGGTTACCCATCTATGGGGCAGAAAAAGCACTATTCTGAGAATTGCATAGTGATCTCAGCAGTTAAATTTATCAACCTACTCTCTGAAGATAACACTGGGGTTATCCTTACAGTACTGATTTTAAATACTACGTGTGTGGAATTTTTAATTTTAAAAAAAGGTTTCACTTCTAGGAGAAAATAATTTTTCAGGATATCTTTTATAAGATTTCAACTACCAGTCATGTGACTTCCTTCTTTCATCTTGGCCTGAAAAATATTTCTCTTTTCAGACTTTAACTCCCAATCACCATCACCATTGTCTTAGGGCATCTTTGTCCCAGCACTATTGGTGGCTCATTTTTAACCTGTAAAACCTGTAAATCACTTCACAAGAAGTGATTCTTAACCATCAGATTTTCAAGTTTTTCAGGGACCTGTTCTTACACTTGAATTGTTTTATGTTATAAATAATTCACTTGGTAGAGTATTATTTTTAAAAATTTACTCATTTGCAATCTGAAGTTCAGATCTGGATTGATTTATACAAGTATTTCTGAGAATTATGGGAAAGTTCCGGCAGGTACTAGAGACAACACTTTGTGAAGAATTTAACATGCTATGAAGACAGCTAGATGCCTGCAAAGACTAACACATTATCATGTGTTAAGGATTTACCCATACGGGAGAGGGTTGGGACTGTGAAGGAGAGAGATTATTTAAAAAATTTTTTTAATGTTTTTATTTATTTTTGACAGAAGGACAGAGCATGAGCAGGGGAAGGGGCAGAGAGAGAGGGAAACACAGAATCTGAAGTGGGCACTGGGCTGTCAGCACAGAGCCCAATGAGGGGCTTGAACTCACAGACAGAGAGATCATGACCTGAGCTGAAGTCAGATGCTCAACCGACTGAGCCACCCAGGCGCCCCTGTGAAGGAAAGAGATTATTATATCACTTCAGCACCGAAGTGGGAAATACAGCAGCAAGTCTGAAGAAATCCCCCAGTGTGGTTTCCAAATACTTAAACTGAGTTCCTCTACAAATTAAGAAAATATTTTTTTAAAAAATATAATTTCTGAGATTGGAAAAGAGAGCCCTAATAAATTCATAAAGTTAAGGAGGTGCTTTTGTTGTGTTTTTGCAACTAATAATCTATCGTGTTTTGCAACTAATAGAAATTAGTAATAAAAATACAGGCTTTATGAAATAATAAGCAATTACGGAGTATATTACAGGTTTCTCCCAGTATCCAAAAGTACAGAATTCCTATGGAACCTTTTATAAAAAGCTGAAATGGCATAAAGCAAAGAAGCCATTATCATTAATTTATAAGAAAAAAACTTTTGAACATTCCCAGATCCCAAAAATAACCTCTCTTAGGCTTTTCTAATACCTTAGGATACATCTCATTAACAGATGCCCAAAATAAATTACGATGAAGTGCAGATGTTCACAGACACAGTTCCAAGCCATGGCAGCTGAGATGCTGAGTATAGTTCCCAGGGAAGGCTCTTGGTGGGGCCAATCTTGCTACTCTAGCTCCTTCTCCCTCATTCTTCACTTTTACTACATCTTACAAACCACCTCAAATCATCACAAAATTTTGAATTCTAAAATGTCTCCCTGTAATAGAATTTGCCATTGTTTTCTGGAATATCCAAGATTTTTTATCACATGCACTATCATTGGGGAGATTTTCTTCTTTGACTCTACCAAAGTAGAAGCAAAAAAAACCTAGCTTCCCCAAGTTTTGCATCTAGGACCTAGTCTGATTAAGTCTACAATTAAGTAGACTTGTTTGAAAGTCTGATTTAAAAATAAGCAAACTGAGGAATGAGGTTCCATACATACAGAATTAGTTGTATTGGTTAGGGGAGGTGCCTAGCAATAATTTTAAGGTCAAGATCGTGGAAAAGTAGCAGCAATGACATTAATCTCCAGTTGCTGGCAATAAAACTTGCTGTATATATATCATCACCATCAGTGGCTTGAGTGGAAAAGCAATGTTTTCTCATTTGGTAAAGCTTGGAGTCAGGTTTATAGCATTGTTACTGAAAACTCACCTAGGAATATGTTATCTAGATTTCTCAGTTCTTGAGCTACCCAGGATCCTTTTAATAAACCCCTTTCCTGCTTCATCTAGCAGTCAGCTTTTATAGTTGCAATTTAAAACACATATTAAGGGTTTTCTAAGCAAAAATCTTCTCTCCATCCCTGCTGCTGATGGGTCCTTATTACTCTATCATCTCTTAATTGCCCTCTTTTCAGTGATCTTCCTCTTCTTCAGTATATCACATGAGTTAACTTTCTAAATATAAACCTTATCAAATCTATTTTTTGATTTAATGTATATGTTACTATCATAGTTTGACATAGTTTACTCACTTCACCAAAATAATAATCCTTTTTTATTTCTTGTATTTGCTGCCAGTCAATTTGAAATGAGTAGTTGGCCTTTTGGTTTCAAAGGTATGTCTGCAATGTATGATTAACATTGCAAAATACAATAATTGAGCATTATGTTTTACATATTGGGCTTGTTTTTAAAATAAAAAGTGAGTAGTTGAGGGAGAATCCAGGGGAAAATAGGCTGGCATGATGAAGGGTTCAGTTCTTGATCTTCTAGATATTATACTTGACCTTGTCTTTGTCACACAGTTTGTTAGAATGACAGATGCCAACATAGCAAAGATGACAGGAGACTGATCATAAAAAAGCAGAGTGCTAATTTATTAATTTAAATGATAAATATAAGTGCTAAGTGAAAGAAATATTTGCAGCTTGCATATCAGCATATTCTCTCCCTGTAGGCAAACTTCATGGAAAGCAAATTGATAGAAGGTTACTGGCTGAGCTTCAAATCAGAGCAAAAAGGCCTATCCTAATAATTCAAAGATTTCCTGGTCCCAACTCTGATGACCACATATATGCTGACAGATTGTCATGAAATTAGATAACTGATTTCTCTCAAAGAGCACCGTTTTCCCAGATGGTACTTTGAAGGGCCTGGTCAGTGTTGGTTCCTTGGAATTGGCATTTCTTCTTATTCATTTCCATCTCTTGAAGGTGATTTTTGGCTCTGTCAGTTAGGATCCGCAATATGTTGATTTTCAAGTTCAATTCTCAAATGATAGTTTACATACTGTTCAGTTTATTCTTATTGCTACCTGTGCTAAGGGACATTAGCAGGTTTACATTTAGTGTTGTAATAGCTGCATTTATAATATGGTGTGCATTACTGTAAGTTTCTTGTTTATGGTTATTCTTTATTTTTTCTTTATATTCATGTAGTTGTGTAGTTTAGTAAAAATTAACTATTAAAGTTAGAAGATAAACAGAATGTATCTATTTTTCAAAAAATCAAGCAGTTTTTCCAAGATAAAATTTTTAAATTTCTTCCATTAATTTCTAGTGTTAACCAAACAATTCTGAAATTCCTTTCTTTAAGAGAGGTGAAATTTAAGAGAGGAGAAATTTGATGATCATTTGCTATGTTTTACCTAATTAAATCATCATAAATATATTTTTAGCAGTAGACTGTATCTTCCTTTATAGGTAACTGAGTTTGGGTAGTTGGCCCAAGGACAAACTACTTGGTTTATACCTTTTTACTTTTGGTCCTTTAGTATCTCTTTAATCTAAAATTTAAAATTCTCTAATTTATAACTCCATAATTTGAAAGTCCATGCCCTATTTTGCAGGCCCAAATGTTTCTTCTTTTTTTTTTGTCATGAAGATGTGCCCTTATTTTTAATTTTTAGCTCTGTCCCATATCTCTTCTAGGTTTTTACTCCTTCTATAATATGCACAATTTCAGCACAGTCTTTCACTAAGACACTACATCTCTTTTTTCTCCACCCAATCATTACTAACTCTTAAAACATTTACAAAATTATAATCTCATTTATGCCCATTTCAGATAGTGTTACCTATCTAGTTGAATGCAATTTTCAAAGTGTTTATATTTTGGGCCTGATTTATAATGTTGGGATATATCTGTTTACTTGCTGCTAAAAGGAATAAGAATAAGACTAATGACACTCTCCAGAATTCATTTATATAGATTTATATGAATTCATTTGTATGAATTTAATTCTCAGAATAACCCCATTACAGATGATAAAATTTAAGCACCAATAAGTTAAATAGCTCACTGAAGCTCACATAGCTAAGCCAATGGCAAATCTGGGATTTGAATCTGATTATTCTTGCATTAGAGCCCACAGTCTTAACCACAATATTATCATCGCACTTTTAACTGTCCAGGAGTTAAAAGAGTTAGCTAGAGGGCAGAAAAAAGAGAAAGCTAGAGGGCAGAAATAAGTTTGGAGGGCAACATAAGAACTATGAAATGTTGCTGTCCCTTGACAGAATGGAAGGTCAGGGGATGAATAAGGGACAAGGCACTGTGTATGCAAACTCTTTCTTTAGGATAGACACTACTACATACATGACATTGGCCAGAAATTAGTCACAACTATCTGCAAGGAAGGATGTGTAATATAATCATATTCTAGATGGCAACACACCCAGCTAACCATTTTACTATGGATGAAAGACAAAATGGATTTAAGGAAAAAACAAGTAGTTTCTACCATAACTATACACTATAGTGTTATAGTGTATTCTACTGGAATTGTTTTAAAGAAAACATCAAATTCAGAGGATAAGCTACTTGGGACACCTGGGTGGCACAGGTGGCTGAGCGACTGACTCTTGATTTTGGCCCAGGTCATGATCTCAGTGTTTTGAGATCAAGCCTCTCATCCAGATCCAGGGGAGTGTGGACCCTGCTTACGATTCTCCCTCTCTCTCTCTGTCTCTCTGTCACTTTCTCTCTCTGCCCCTCCCCAACTTGTGTGCACATGCATGTTCTCAATTTCTAAAGCTAAAAAAAGAAGATAAGATGCCTACTGTACATAATACAGCCCTTTTACATAAAGATCAATGGAAATGATTTCACACCTTTTAAAATTAGCAAGGAAATAAGCAATATTTTAGTTATCTAAACACTATGTGTATGTGTAGATAATATGTATAATATATAAATGCCATATTCTTATGTGATCCTTTCTAGTCCAACTATGTCACCTCGTGCTTGAAAGCATCCAATGCTTTTCTATTTCATTCAGAGTAAAGCAAAGGTTTCCAATGGCCTACAAATCTACCTGATCTGAATCTTGTTCTTTCTATCTCCATCTCCTATCGCATTCTCCCTCTCTCTCTCTCTCTCTGTCTCTCTCTCTCTATTTCTTTCTCCCTGCCCTTCCTCTCTCCCTGCCCTCCAACTACTCACTGTCATCCCTAGAGTAGCCAAGACACTATAGCCTCTGGGTATTTGTGCTGGTAAGCTCCAGCCAGAACCAGAATTAGCCTCAGGGGCTAGTTCTCTCTGCTCCTTCAAGCCTCTTTCATTCACATTACTCCCTCAGTGAGTCCTTTCCTGACCACCTTTTCATATTTCAACCTTCACCCCTAAGCTAGGCATCTTCTGGCCATCTTCCCTGCTTTATATTTATTCTCTCCGTAATACTCAGCACCTTTAATATTCTATGTAGTCTTCTTGTTTTTTTTTTTTCTCTATTGTCTATCTTCTACTAGAAAGTCACACTCAGGAAAGTTATCTCCACAAAAGTTACCCTCTTAGAAAGAGACTTGGCAACCAGCAGTAACTCAACGAGTATTTTAGATGATTACAAATGTGAGTTACTAATGTTATGTTGTTTTTACTTTTAGCATTGGAATAACTCTATACTTTTAAACACTTTTTGATTAAAATATTCTCTATTTTTAGGACAAGTAAATATTTTAGAGTTCTAGAACTACAGAAAGGCAAGAGTAGTGTGTCATGCTCAGCACAGATATTTTAAATCTCAAAGCAGATTTCCCAGTAACTATTTTACCAGCTCTCCCCATTTAAAGCCTGAGGAGCTGGTCTTTAAATCATCCAGTTCATGAAGCAGAAATGCAAACCCAGCTTTCCAGTTTCGAAAGAGTTGCTTGAATTTTCTTTGTGTTCTACCACACTTTGTCTCTACTTCCTTTCCTAATTTATTTCTCAGGGGAACCTAATTTCTTTTCTAAATTAAAGTCGTGTGCTTCCAGTTTTGATATTTTACTGTCTACATTCTCATCAGTGTTATCATCTCTAAACTTCTGAATCAAAAGCATCACAGAGAATTGTTTCGGAATATAGGTTTTGATTGAAGTACCCTCTTATTTAAACATATCAACATTAATTGTGATTCTCCTACAAACGTCTGTGTGTGTCTTTGCATATTAGATTGTCTCTTAAATGATGGCAAAGATTTAAAACTATCTACTTAGTGACCACGGAATTGGACCTGACTTGAAAATTATCACTATTTCTCTTACTAGCAAAATTATTATTGCATATTTTCTGAGAATACTGATTTTATTCATATTTTAATTAATATCCTATAAAGTCAGATTATGACATTGTGTGGTTTGACAAAATAGCTATTTATTGCAGGTAAACTCTCAAAGATACCTGAGAGATATTAAAATATTAGATATAGCAAAAAAATGCATGTATATTATTTGTGGTCAGCTTAACTTGCTTTCGGATTTTGAAGATGAAAGCATATTTAGTTTATTAAACCCACCCATGAAATTAAGTTCTTCCTTTGGTAAGTTTTTGGAAAGCATGTGAGATTTGATATGTGAGTGTGTGTGTTTGTGTGTATGCATTTTATGCACATATGCGTGTTTCATTATGAGTGTCATTTGTGTACCTGGGTAGAATTATAATGGTGCATTACAAAATCTGCCTTACAGCCAGGAATATGAAATGCCAATTATGTTCATCAGGACATCAATTTGTCATCATGTGCAAAGATATTTATGCAAAGGTTTAATTTCCTTTTCCTTTATTATTAATGATGCTTTATACTTGAAAGAAATTCCATCTTGAAAGCTTCTTAGAATCATTAATCCTCATGATATGTGTGAAGTAGTTAAGAATTCTTATCCATATTTTGAAATGGCAAAGTAAGAAAGAGCTAACATGGACAGGTAGTCTATGTTGTAGAAAAGTAGTCATTTCTATCAAAAGGATGATTCACATAGAGAATATGCCTGAGCAGAGACAAGATGATTGTGCTCTATTTTATTTAGTCTTTTGATTTTTTCATATGTTTATGCATTTGTGCATAGAATAATTTACAGCTTCAGGAGAATTCAGATGTAAAAGATTATTATCTTTTCTTTTGTTATGGACTAATAAGTATCTGAATTTGTCTTTTCTTGTATCCAACGCTGTCTCAATAGTGAAGACTAAAGCTGTGATTTTTGTCATACATAGGGAGATGGATTCAAATGTGCTAATTTTTAAAAAGCCCATTTGAGACACCTGGTCTATTTAGAGCCCCATCTTACATAAACAATTATGAATTACTTCAGGTGACTTTAAAATTTGTAATATTTCTATCCCATGTTTTAATTGGAGGTAGATCAGGGGCTTCTTTTATGTCATTCAAATCGATTCTTTTCCAATGCTGAAAATAATTTTATGTAGAAATCAGAAAAGAAATCCTTTGTTGTTATTATCCACATATTACAATTTAAAAATGAAAGCAAGGGGCGCCTGGGTGGCGCAGTCGGTTAAGCGTCCGACTTCAGCCAGGTCACGATCTCGCGGTCTGGGAGTTCGAGCCCCGCGTCAGGCTCTGGGCTGATGGCTCAGAGCCTGGAGCCTGTTTCCGATTCTGTGTCTCCCTCTCTCTCTGCCCCTCCCCCGTTCATGCTCTGTCTCTCTCTGTCCCCAAAATAAATAAAGGTTGAAAAAAAAAAATTTAAAAAAAAAAAAAAAAAAAAAAAAAAAAAAATAAAAATGAAAGCAAAATTTAACAATGTGATTTTAAATAGAGGATAATGAAGAAAGGTTCTGGAAGAGGGTCCTGAAGATGATTTTTAAAAATACAAGAAATATGCCTGTTAAAGGAGAGAAAACACTGAAATAAAAATGAAAAGTGTAGACTCTCATAGCTAAAAAAATGTGTAACTAAAGAAGGATAAATGGCAGAAACCCACTTTCGATTCTGCTTTCCTCACTTACTCATTCCTTCTTTCCTGCTTCCTTGGCAATTTGTTTATATTTTTGCTATGGCACTTATATCTTTGCAGCTTATATATTTATGTAAGCCTCTCTGCCTTTGCCTAGGCACATCAGCGTCAGAGACAGAGTGCAAGGCATCTTTCTCTATTTATTTCTTCTCCAGCAACTAGCAGATATTAAGTACTCAGTAAATATTTACTGAATGAAAGAAAGAGATAAAGGAAATTACTAGGATGCCGAAAATGACTATATGCCCAGATATTTAATCAAAGTGGAAATGGTTGAAAAATTCCAGGTTTTGTGAATGGCACATTTTTGCCCTCAGATTCCCCCATATCCAGGCCTAACTCTGCCTTCACTTAGTTTTGTGTATACGCAACAGAGAATGCTTCCCAAGCTCTTTTTCTTTGGTTTTTCCTTTTTTCTTTCTTTTCTATTCTTTTCACTTTTCAGCCTTCATTCTGTTGTCTCCTTGTAGACCTACTATAGCCTAACAATGGGCACAGAAAAATTCTCCTTACCCTGTGTATCTTTCATAATTGAGACATCTACAAAATGCATCTAGAAAGCTGCTTTACCTTTTATTTTCTTAATCTTTATTTATTTTTGAGAGAGAGAGAGAGACAGAGCACGAGCAAGGGAGGAACAGGGAGACACGGAATCCAAAGCAGGCTCCAGGCTCTGAGCTGTCAGCACAGAGCCCGACAAGGGGCTCTAACTCACAGACCGAGAGATCATGACCTGAGCTGGTCAGATGTTCAACCGACTGTGCCATCCAGGTGCCCCTAGCAAGCTGCTTAAAAAATATGCATTTTAGTAGTTCAGATCATTGTGGAAGTACACGTATAGAGATTTAAATGCAAAGAGATTTTTCAGAATCCTCCTTTTACTTTCAATAGCATGCTACAACAGTTTTTGTAGCTGTAAAAATAGTATGTGGGCATAACTTGTCAGTCTTAGGCCTTTCTCAGTAATTTTACCAACTCGCTTTGCTCTCTCTAATTTGATGTCTTCACATCTCAGGATTTCCTTACCTCATGACAAAGTCAGTGAGATACTATTTGACGTCTATTCATATGCCCTTTAAGTATTTCCACATGTCACATTTAGTTCTTTACAAATATTAACTAATTTAAACTTCAAGAATCACCATAAGGTTGATGGTATGAGTTTAATTTTATGGAGAAAAAAAACCCCATAACTTAGAATGAATAATTATTAAAAGCTGGGCTTTAAAACCAAAAAAGTCTGACCTCAGAATTCAACGTTATGCCACTTCTCAAGTATATTGCAACTGTTGAGTTAACACAAAGAAATAAAACTTGTATGTTTTAAGTCAAAACAAGGATTTTCCATACCGATCAATTCAGATGTGGCAATAAGCAAGTTGAAGCAGATTTTGGCCATCCAACCCACTGTGCAGTGACTTTTCTCCTTCTGAATGTACTGCTCTTAATCGGCTGCTCCGTTAACAGGGCCCAAAACATTCTTTTGTTTAGAATGTTGACACACATACATTATTTATTCCAATGTCTTTCATATGATAAGAATTTCTAAGGTCTGATGTTAGGTTTCATAAAACAATTTCAAGAGACCATGAATTCCCTAAAGGGAGAGTTCCTGTAAGGAAACCATGATATGCCTATATATTTTTTCCAGAATGTATATCTATAGCTTTCATCAAATTCCCAAAATGACCAAAAAAGGTAGAAATACTGTTTTGCATGCAATTAACATTTATTGAGTAATTGTTGGCTATCAAGTGCAATGATAAGAAGGGTTTTTTATTTCATTTAATATTAATGGAGATTCTTAAAGGGCAGAAGCTTTGTGGATCTTTGTGTACTGATCCTTAGCCTTTTGTCAAGCATTTAATGGCTATTTAATAAATATCTGTTTAATAAAGTAATGGAGTGTTTGGTGCCTGTGTACGTATCATAAATGGTTCGCACATGATTGTACAACCATTCAAAGCAGCAGAGAAACTACATCATCAATGCCACACCTAATTATAAGAGATGGCTCTGCTTTAAACGGAGTCATTTTAAGAAGCATAATAAAACCTATTATTATCTTTTTTAAATAAAAAGGGGTAAATTACAAAGCAATTAAGATATCAATATGTTTCTTCCTCATTAATCATTAAAGTTTATCAAGAATCAAATATGACTATCATATCTGATGTTTTTCTGTCACCTCTTAAAAGTTTTCCTTTGATTTTATTTCGCTTTACTTTTTTCGTTTTAACTTTTTTCTATTGATTTTTCTACAGAGAATTTCACAGATCGTAAGTGTTATACTTTGATGACTTTTGACAAATGTGCACACCCACACTAAGTCAACACCCATACTAGGATGAAGAACATTTCCATGCCCAAGTTTTCCCAGCAGCAAACACTTAAGTTTTATCATAAGAGTATTACTGCCTTTCTAGAACTTCATATAAATGAAACACAGACAGAATGTATTATATCTGCTCTTTTTGCTTATCACAATGTCCATGAAATTCAGCTATATTGTATTTATAAGTAGTTTGTTACTTTTTTATTGCTAAGTATATCTCCCTTCATGGATATATCATTTCGTTTATCCATTTTCCTATTAACATACATCTGCATCTTTCCAGTTTGGGGCTATAATAAAGCTGCTGTGAACATTCGTACAAGTCTTTTTGAGAGCATAGATGTCCAATTTGGCTATTGTTGACAATGGTGCTATAAACGTTGGGGTGAATGTATCCCTTTCATTTAGTATTTTTGTATCCTTTGTGTAGATACTTAGTGCCATTGCTGGATTATAGGGTAGTTCTATTTCTAACTTTTTGAGGAAACTCCATACTGTTTCTCAGAGTGACTGTACCAGTCTGCAGGAAGGTTTCCCTTTCTCCACAGCCTCACCAACACCGGTTGTTTCTTCTGTTGTTGATTTTAGCCATTCTGACAGGTGTGAGGTGATGTCTCACTGTAGTTTTGATTCATAGTTTCCCTGATGATCAGTGATGTTGAGGATCTTTCCCTGTGCCTGGGGGCACTCTGTATGTCTTCTTTGGAAAAATGTCTACTCATGTCTTCTGCATATTTTTTAATTGGAATACTTGTTTTTTGGGTGTTGAGTTGTTCAAGTTCTTTATATATTTTGGATACCAACACTTTATCAAATATGTATTTTGAAATATCTTCTTCCATTCGGTAGGTTGCCTTTTCATTTTGTTGATTGTTTCCTTTGCTGTGCAGAAGCTTTTGATTTTGATAAAGTCCCAATAGTTAAATCTCAGTCAGTTTTATCCCCTTTCCTTTGCTTCAGTCTCACATAGTCATGTTTTGTAATTGAACAGAGAATTACAGAATTGACACAAAAATTTGTGATTCCCTTTCTCTGACACTCTCTTCACTTGGATCATCCTGCATTCTCCCCACCTCAACAGCTTTATTGAGGTGCAACTGACAAATATAAATTTTATATTTAAGGTGTACAACATGATGATTTAATACACATAAACATTATGAAATGATCGCCACAATCCAGTTTATTAACACATCTATCATTTCAAAGTTACCATTTTGCTGTTGTTGTCCTTGGGAACACAGGATTTATATATATTCTCTTTGCAAATTTCAAGTATACAATACAATATTATTAACTGTATTCACCAGGCTGTACCTGAGATCCCTGGAACTTATTCATTGAATAACTGAAAGTTTATATCCTCTGACCAATATTTCCCCATTTCCCCCACTCAACCCCCAATCAACCCCTGGCAACCACTGTTTTACTCTTTGGTTCTATAAGTCAATATTTATAGATTCCACATATAAGTAAGATCATACAGTATTTGCCTTTCTTTGCCTTTCTCCACATAGCATATGTTCTCTAGGATCATCTATATTGTCACAGGATTTCTTTCTTTTTCATGGCTGAATAATATTCCATTGCATATATACTACATCTTCTTTATCCAATGACAGATACAGGTTGTTCTCATATCTTGGCTATTGTATACAATGCAGTGAACATGGGAGTGTACATATCTCTTGAAGTTCCAGATTATATTTCCTCTGGATAAATTCCCAGAAGTAGGATTTCTAGATCATATGGTGGTTCTATTTTTAACTTTTTAATGCTTATTTATTTTTGAGAGAGCCCAAGTGGGCCAGGGGCAGAGGGGGGCGGGGGACAAAAGATCCAAAGAGGGCTCTGCACTGACAGCAGGAAGACTGATGTGGGGCTTACAATCATGAACCTCAAGACTCATGACCCAAGTGGAAGTCAGATGCTCAACCAACTGAGCCAAGCAAATGCCCCTCCATTTTTAATCTTTTGAGAAATCTTCATGCTTTCCACAATGACTGCATCAATTTACATTTCTACTAGTGGTGCATAAGGTTTCCTTTTTCTCTACACCCTCACTAACACATGTTTTTTCTGATAATAGTCATCCTAATATGTATGAGGTGATATCTCACAATCATCTCACATTCTAAATTTGCTTTATTTGCCTGGAACTCTTTCCTCCAGTTCTTCAGACCACAAACATTGCACATTTTTAAAATCAATTTTAACCCTTGAGCTAAATGTAGTAAAAGCAAGAACTCACCCTATAATGACTCCCACTTCTTGATTGTATGTTGTCTCTATAATCCATCTGTTTTTATTTATTTTCTGAAGGCTTCAGGTTATAATTTTTTTACTGGTATTTTGTTTCAAGTTCTAGCTATTATCTGAGGTGAGGTCAGTCTTCTAGGAACATACTTGGCTGAAATTATAATAGAACTAGTCACAATACATATGTTTTAAAATATATAAAGATGGGCACCTGGGTGGCTCAGTCAGTTGAGCACCTGACTTCGATTTAGGTCATGATCTCATGGTTCATGGGTTCAAGCCCTGCGTCAGGCTCTGCACTAACAGCTCAGAGCCTGCAGCCTGCTTTGGAATCTGTGTCTTCCTCACTCTGTCCCTCCCCAGCATGTGCTCTCTCTCTCAAAAGTAAATAAATATTTAAAAACTTAAAATAAAATATATAAAGAAAGGATTTTTTTTACAATTGTCCACATATTTACCATTTTGTGAATTTTTTTCACGTATATAAGAGTTTTGTATCAGTCAAGGTTTTCTAGAGAAACAGATTCAATATGTTATAGATATCTTATTGAGATACATATGTGTATAAGGATACATAGAGAGATTTTTAAAGAATTAGCTCACATGACTGTGGGGTTGGCAAAGTCTGAAATCTGCAGGACAGGCAAGCAAGGTAGAAGCTCAGGAAGGATACTTATGGATCAGTCTTGAGACAGGTAACCATCTTTGGGAAAACTCAGTTTTTGCTCCTAAAGCTTTTAGGTGGTTGAATGAGGCTCATCCACCTAATGGAGGGTAATCTGCTTTACTTAAAGTCAACTGATTATAAATGTTAATAACGTCTACAAAATATCCTCACAACATCCAGACTAGTATTCAGTCAACCAGCGGGACATCACAGCCTTGTCAGGTTGACAATGAAATTAACCATCACAAGTTTTATCTAGATTCACATTTCTGCATCCCAAAGAATTTCAATTAACATTTCTTAGTGCATATCTTCTGGTGGCAGACTCCCTTAGCTTTTGGGTATATGAATAATTTTTATGTGGCCATAATTTTACAGGGTATTTTTATTGGACACGGAATTCTAATGGGACAGGTTTTTCATTCAACATTTTAAAAACGTTGTTCCTTTGGCTTCCCAATTGCATTTTTTCCTGATCAGAAGTCAGTTGTATTTATTTCCCTTTAGGTAATATATATATATATATATATATATATATATATATATATATATACACACATGTATATATATATACCATATATACATATATATGGTATTTCGTTTCAAGTTCTAGCTATTATCTGAGGTATATATATATAAATATATATATATGTCTAAATATATATATATATATCTGAGGTGTATATATATGTAAATATATATATTTATATATATATATAAATTTTCTCTCTCTCCCCCTCCCCACTTATTTATTTATTTTACAAAATTTAACTGTGACATTCTTATGTGTAGTTTCTTTGTTTACTTTGCTTAAAGTTTTTTGAACTTATAACTGAGGAGATTTTTATTTTGGAAAAAAAAAA
The DNA here is from genome assembly GCF_018350175.1 of Felis catus. Lineage (NCBI taxonomy): Eukaryota > Metazoa > Chordata > Mammalia > Carnivora > Felidae > Felis > Felis catus. The sequence continues at coordinate 39,194,720 of NC_058376.1, forward strand.
CAAGGGAAAAAAAACACAATTACTTTTTTGACCCCAAATGTATAAACTCCTTGTTTGTTCATTTCCATGTATCTATCATCTCTAGAACTATTACTGTCTTTTTTTTTTTTTGAGGTCATGTTCTCTTGCTCCTTCTCATGTCTAATAATTGCATGTTGGCTACTATGGATGTTATATTGTTGAGAGTTTATATTGATATTTTTCTGTAAAGAAGGTCAACTTTCATCTTAGCAAGTAGGTGGATCATCTTGACCCTTTTGTGACTTTTTTCCCCAATGTTTTCTCAGGATAGGTCTGACTTCAGGGTGCTACTCCTAAGATGCATTCTTTCTGGTGTCCTAATTGAATGTCCAGTGTGCTCAGTGCAATCTCTCCACTCTGTTTTTTGGAACTCTTATGTCACCTAGTAATGTGTGACATCCAGAATTATGGTTTAGTGCACAGCTTTCCCAAGCCATTCCTTTCCATGCTATTCAGATTTTCTCCCTTCCCATGGATAGTTTAGGATTTGGCAGAGATAGAATTTGGGTTTCCTTCTCTCTATAACTACTATCTTTTTTCACTACTTCTATTTATTCCCACCTTGCTCATTGAAACAACCATGATCTCCCCAGGTTCTACCATCTAGTTCTGCAGGCCATTTACTACAATATAGACGAAAACTGGAGGACATGATGCTAAGTGAAAAAAGTCAGACAGAGATAGACAAATACTATATGGTATGGTATCATTTATACATGGAATCAGAAAGAAAGAAAGAAAGAAAGAAAGAAAGAAAGAAAGAAGGAAGGAGGGAAGGAAGGAAGGAAGGAAGGAAGGAAGGAAGGAAGGAAGGAAGGAAGAGGGAGGGAGGGAGGGAGGAGGAATAAAGCTGATTTCATAGAAACAGAATAGAATGGTGGTTGCCAGAGGCTTGCGGGTGGGAATGGGAAGATTCAGGTCAGAGAATACAAACTTTCAGTTATAAGATGACTAAGTTCTGAGAATCGAATGTACAGCATAATGATTATAGTTAATAATACTGTATTTTTGTATGTTAATAATTGAAAACTGCTGAGAGTAGATCTTAAGTATCTCTCACAACACCCACACACAAAAGAGTTAATTATAAAATGATGGACATATTAATTATCTTGATCTTGGTAATCATTTCACAGTGTATATGTGTGTCAAATCATAAATAACACTGCATACTTAAATACAATTTGTCAATTATTCCTCAATAAAACTAATTCAAAAAACAGTAAAACCATCCATTGAATATTATCAAAGATGTGTTCAGATGTCATGAAATGCTCCTCAGTGAGAAAGAAAAATTGTTTTACTGATTAAAAAAAAAATAAAAGCTCTGGAACAAAGCCAGGGTGATTTTGAAACTCACTCTACATGTTACACTTCCCCCAAGGATCATAGTTCTGGACTCTGTGTCGTACAACATCTAAAAAGGAGTGCTTTGTATATTTTATTATTTTATAGTTGTTTGAAATGAGGTTAGTACAGTATAATTTATTCTGACATAGCTAAGACTGGAAGTAACCTTCTGTTGTGTTTTTTTTAGGAAATAACCTATAATTTTCCATAGTATTTCCTTTCGTTTCAAAGGTTTGAGAGTACCTGTTTTATATATATTTTAATGAATAGTTCCACTCTTATTTTTTAAAAACATTGATTTCATAAAAGAGGATAGTATTTCCATAACAATGATAACACAATTATATTTTTCTGAGTAATATCTTTCCTATGATATAGATAGATATTGTAGTAGCAAAGAAAAGATCTAGAAAAGGGGAGGGGAATGCGAGCTTATCTTCCCCTCATCTGTTGATTTTGTCTTTTTTTTCATAATGTATCAGATATTGTAGTCATGAAAAATGTAATGCTCACTGATATTAAGTCTTCAGCATTATTTAAACTGGTTTTGTTGCAATCTACCGTGTGCTAATATTTTCAGACCTATGTTTTTTTCTTATCACTAGGATAAATATCAATGTCATAAAATAATTATTGTAGGGGCACCTGGGTGGCTCAGTGGGGTAAGCATCTGACTCTTGATTTTGGCTCAGGTCATGATCTCACAGTTCATGGGCTCGAGCCCCACATCGGGCTCTGTGTTCACAGCACGAAGTCTGCTTGGAATTCTCTCTCTCCCCCCACCTCTCTCCTGCTTGCTCACTTTCCTTCTCTCAAACTAAATAAACATTTAAAAAATAATTATGGTAAAAAATGATATATGAATATAATTGCATAAATACTGTAATCTAGATAAAGATAGCATTATTTAAAACTTACTGATATGCAATACTATGATATGGTCTAACTTATTTTGTCATTGAGGAAAGATATATTTAATTTTAAAAAGATTGTTTAGAATGTGGATATATAACATAAAACACATATTACTTTAATGTACAACATTTTGAAGTCAAAGCTCATTTCTATTTTCTTTTTTAAAAAAAATTTTTTTAACGTTTATTTATTTTTGAGACAGAGAGAGACAGAGCATGAACGGGGGAGGGTCAGAGAGAGGGAGACACAGAATCCGAAACAGGCTCCAGGCTCCGAGCTGTCAGCCCAGAGCCCGATGCGGGGCTCCAACTCACACGGACCGCGAGATCGTGACCTGGCTGAAGTCAGCCGCTCAACCGACTGAGCCACCCAGGCGCCCCCTCTATTTTCTTTTTTAAACAATTTTATCAAATGTTATTTCAATTCATTTTAACATCCACATTTTACATTTCAAAAATACATAAATATCATATGTTGTGTATATATTTAATTTTATTATAATTTCTATTAATTTTATGTGATGGATATTGTTTTCTAGTTACTCACAGTTTTAAACTGAACAGTTTTGACTTTAGTAAGACATTTTAAAAGTAGTTTAGTTTTTGGACAACTCATATAAATTTCATACACTACATCTCCTTTAAAATTTTTTAAGACACATTACTTCTAACAGTGAACTAATTATACATTAAAATTTGATTAATTAAACAGATTTAAAAGACCCCTCTTTTTAAAATTTAATAGAAATTTACATTGAATCCTAAAAACTGTCACTGTAACTAGATCATTTTCTGGTGGGTATAGAAAATATAATATATTGGTTTTATTCAAATCCTATTCTAATCTTCCATTAGGATAATTAAAATAATTCAAAAGAGCTAATTCTGTTTAGGGAATTGATTTATGGAGTTCTATTCCTGAATATTAACTTAAAAAAATCATTTTATTCTGTGTATTCTTTAATGACTGAATTTAAAATGAACTTTTATTTTAAATTTAGTATTCAAAGGAAGAAGATAATTGTCCTTACTAACCCGTATAATAACCTATAAACCAGTTTGTTACATATTTTTCTTTTTAATAAGAAATAAAGAAATTCTTCAGAAATATCATCTTATCATCTGGTATTTTCCATGTGATCCTATTTTAGCTGTTTATAAAGATCTGAATATGACAATTTTCAAGCTTAATGGAGAAGTCATTAGTACTCTTTTTTTATGCCAAAATAAATTTCCTTAATTTTATAGTTCCAACATCTATTTTACCTTTCAGATGTTACAAAAAGATTAAAATATCAATATGACTATTAGAAGGTGTTTAAGATTGTTAAGTGTACCTCTTAAAATGGAATAAAATTATATAATTTTAAATGTCTTAATATATAATTATACTTTGGAAATAAATTCAATGTGAGTCATAGTTTTACTTTTCACAGATGTAAAATAATAATAATAATTTGTTTCCAATATTAACATTTCTAGTATTTAGACATACTGATAAAGTTTTGAAACACTAAAAATTTAAACTTTAATTATCATACACTTCAAATATTAGAGATTCAAGGTTACTGAATCAATGTATCAAAACCTTTTTACTATGATATCAACACATTCAAGAACATAAATTAGTGACTAGGAGAGATCACAAGAGAATCTTTTTTTCTGGTTTCAGACATAAAAATAGTTCAGCTATGCTAGAAACGCAATACCTAAAACCAAATTCCTGGGGCGCCTGGGTGGCGCAGTCGGTTGGGCGTCCGACTTCAGCCAGGTCACGATCTCGCGGTCTGTGGGTTCGAGCCCCGCATCGGGCTCTGGGCTGATGGCTCAGAGCCTGGAGCCTGCTTCCGATTCTGTGTCTCCCTCTCTCTCTGCCCCTTCCCCGTTAATGCTCTGTCTCTCTCTGTCTCAAAAATAAATAAATGTTAAAAAAAAAAAAAAAAAAAAAAAAATTTAAAACCAAATTCCTACAATACCAATTATTTTTTTAATTTATTAGTCTTATAGTCTATAAAATGTTTACATTTGTGTTATTCAGAGAAATGGAGTGATATTTTTATCATTCTATAATTAGAGTAGATGTCCTCTCCCATGCTCCAGGTTGAGATATAATTGATAGACATCACTGTTCACAGTATGAGCATAATGTTTGACTTTTTTATTGAGAAATGATTATCACTATAAGCTTAGTTAGGACTCATCATGTTACATAAATATAACAAAAAGAAGAAGAAAACTAAAAAAGAGAGAAAAAAGAAGAAAACATTTTTATGTGTGTGATGTTAAATCTTAGGAATTATTCTCCTAACAATGTTTATGCTGATCATGCAGTAGTGTTAACTGTAGTCATGCTGCGCATTATACCCCTAGTCCTTATTTATCTTATAACTGGAATTTTGTACCTTTTGACCACATTTCTCCATTTCCCCTTCCCCCATTTCCCACCTCTGTAATCAAAAATTCTGATTCCTTTTTCTATGAGACTTGTTTGTTTTTAGATTCCACATATAAGTGAGATAATACAGTATTTGTTTTTCTCTGACTTATTTCACTTAGCATAATGCCCTCAAGGTCTATCCATGTTGTCACAAATGACAGGATTTCAGATGTACTTTCTTAACAGTTTGAAATATAATTCATATGCCATACATGACACTTACTTAACGTGCACAATTTAATGGCTTTTTGGAAATGCAGAGTTGGACAAACATCACTAAGAAAAGAAACTGAACACATTAGCAGTCTCTCTCTCCAGGTTTTCCAATTTCTCCAGCCCTAGGCAACCACTAACCTACCCTCAGTCTCCACTGATTTGTCTATTCTAGAAATTTTACATACGTGAATTGTACAATATGTGGCCTGTTATGTCTGGCTTCTTTTACTTAGCATAATTTCAAGATTCATTCATGTTGTAGAATAGAAGGTACTTATACTTCATTAGGTTTTTTTTTTTTGTTTTGTTTTGTTTTTTTTGCCAAATAACATTACATTGTATTATATACTACATATTGTTTATACATTTATCAGTTGGTGGACATTTGGATTATTTCCATTCTCTGGCTATTAAGAGCTATGCTGCTATGAATATTTGTGTACACATTTTGTAGATATATGTCTTAATTTCTTTTAGGTATATACCTAGTAGTGGAATTACTGAGTCATATGGTAGCTCACTAATTTCACATTTTGAGGAAAAGCCAAACTTTTTTCCATAGTAGCTAGAGTATTCCTCATTGTAACCAATGATGGATAAGGATATAAATTTCTCCATATCCTTGCCAATACTTGACACTAATTGTCGTTTTGATTATAGCCATGCTAGGTGGGTAGGAAGTAGCATCTTATTTCTTATTGTGGTATTTTTCTAATGGCTGATCACATGTAGCACCTGTCATATATGCTACTTGGATATCTTTTTTTTTAATTTTTAAATTCTATTTAAATCCCAGTTGGTTAACATATAGTGTAATAATGATTTTAAGAGTAGAATTTAGTGATTCATCACTTACATATAACACCTAGTGCTCATCCCAACAAGTGCCTTCCTTAATGCCCATCACTCGTTTAGCCCACTCCCCACCCAAAATTCCTCCAACAACACTCAGTTTATTCTCTATATTTAAGTCTCTTATGGTTTGCTACTCTCTTTCTTTTTATTTTTCTTTCTCTTCCCCTATGTTCATCTGTTTTGTTTCTTAAATTTCACATATCAGTAAATCATAGGACAATTATCTTTCTCTAAGTGATTTATTTCGCTTAGCATAATTCTATCCACGTTGTTGCAAATGGCAAGCTTTCATTCTTTTTGATCGCTAATATCCCATTGGGTGTGTATGCATGTATGTGTGTGTACATATATATGTGTGTGTGTGTATACATATATATGTGTATATATATATATATATATATATATATATATATATATACACACACACACACACCACTTGTGCTTTATCCATTCATCAATTGATGGACATTTGGGCTCTTTCCATACTTTGGCTATTGTTGATAATGGTGCTATAAACATTGCGATGCATGTGCCCCTTTGAATCAACACTTTTGTATCCTTTGGATAAATGCCTAAAGGTGCAATTTCTGGGTTATAGAGTAGTTCTTCTATTTTTAATTTTTTGAGGAACCTCCATATTGTTTTCCAGAGTGGCTGCACCAGTTTGCATTACCATCAGCAGTACAAAAGGGTTTCCCTTTTTTCTCATCCTTGCCAACATCTAGTGTTTCCTGAGTTGTTAATTTTAGCCATTCTGACAAGTGTGAGGTGGTATCTCATCATGGTTTTGATTTGCATTTTCCTGATGATGAGTGATGTTGAGCATCTTTTCATGTGTCTGTTAGCTATCTGAATATCTTTGGAAAAGTGTCTGTTCATGTCTTTTGCCCATTTTTTCACTGGATTGTTTTTTGGGAGTTGAGTTTGATAAGTTCTTTATAGATTTTGGATAATAACCCTTTATCTGATATGTCATTTGCAAATATCTTCTTCCATTCCATCAGTTGCCTTTTCATTTTGTTGATTGTTTCCTTCACTGTGCAGAAACTTTTTAACCTGATGAGGTCCTGGTAGTTCATTTTTATTTTTGTTTCCCTTGCCTCTGGAGACATGTCTAGTAAGAAACTTCTGCAGCCACTGTCAAAGAGATTGTTGCCTGTTTTCCCCTCTAGGATTTTGATGGTTTCCTGTCTTACATTTAAGTCTTTCATCCATTTTGATTTTATTTTTATATACTGTTTAAGAAAGTGGTCCAGGTTCATTCTTCTGTATGTCACTGTCCAGTTTTCCCAACACCATTTGCTGAAGAGACTGTCTTTTTTCCACTGGATTCTTTCCTGCTTTGTCAAATATTAGTTGGCCATACATTTGTGGGTATTTGGATATCTTTGGGAAAATGTTTATTCAGATCTTTTGCCCATTTTCAAATTACATTGCCTATTTGGATACAAGTCTTTTATCAGATATTTGCTCTGCAAATATTTCCTCTGTCTGTTGTCATTTTACTTTCCTGATAATATCCTTTGAAGCACATGATCTTTTAATTTTGATGAGGTTCCATCTATTTTATTTTTTATCACTTATGCTTTCAGTGCTATACTCAAGAAGCTTTTTCAAAAGCTTTTGACTTTTTTTTCAAAAGCAAAAAAGGTTTATTGTTACATTTTCTTTTAAAATTTTATAGTATTTGACCTAATATTTTGGTCTATGATCCACTTGGAATTAATTTTTGTATGCTGTAACTGGTGCTGCCACCCTGGCAAACAGTACAGAGTTTCCTTAAAGCGTTAAAAATAGAACTATATGATCCAGCAATTGCACTAATAGGTATTTACCCAAAGGATACAAAACTACTAATTTAAAGGGATACATGCACCCCAGTATTTATAGCAGCTTATATACATAGGCCAAATTATGGAAACAGACCAAATGTCCATGTACTGATGAATGGATAAAGAAGATGTGGCATATAAATACAATGGAATATTACTCAGTGATCAAAAGGATGAAATCTTGCTATTTGCAATAACATAGATGAAGCTAGAGTATATTATGCTAAGTGAAATAAGTCAGAGGAAGACAAATACCATATGATTTCACTCATATGTGGAATTTAAGAAATAAAACAAACCAGAAAAGACAAGAGAAAGAGAGAGGCAAACCAAGAAACAAACTCTTAACTATAGAGAAGAAACTGGTGGTTCCCAGAGGGGAGGTGGGTGATGGGAGGGGTTAAAGAGGTGATGAAGATCAAGGAATACAATTGTGATGAGCACCAGGTGTTGTATGTAAGTGTTGAATTGCTAAATTGTACACCTGAAACTAATATTATGTTGTATGTTACATAAATGGAATTTAAATACAAATTTAAAGCTTTTTGTATGTTATAAAAAGGGGTAAAATTTTATTTTATTTTTTATTATTTTGATGGTGAAAATATAGTTGTCCAAGTACTGTTTGATGAAAAGACTATTATTTTTCAGTCATAATTTCATTTTTCTGCTCCCTTTTCTCTGTTACTCTCATTATGTGTATGTTGCTACTCTTGATGGTATTCCATAGACCTTTAAGACTATTCATTTTTCTTCATTTTTTTTCTCTGATCTTCATCCTGAAAATCATACTGAACATTATTCATCAATCTATCATCAGAATAGCTTATTCTTCTCTTCTGCCAGCTCAAATCTACTATTGAAATTCATTAGCGAATTTTTCATGTTGGTTATTGTATTTTCCAACTCCAGACTTTCTATTCGACTTTTTAATGTCTTCTATCTCTTTATTAATATTTTCTATTTTGAAAAAAAAATATTTTCTATTTTGATGAGTGCTTGTGATCTAACTCTTTATCTCTTTAAGTATATTTCATTTTAGTTTTCTGAAATTATTTATAATAGTGCTTTGAAGTCTTTGTAAAGTTTGACTTTCATACCCTTTCAGAAAGCAATTTCTGTTGCCTGTTTTATTCCCTAATACATGGGTAACACCTTTCTATTTCTTGCATATCTCATTTGTTGTTGAAAGGAGGATATTTGAAATAATCTATTGTGGTGATTCTGGATACTAATCTAGCCTTCCTCTCTAGGATTTCTTGTTGTTATTGTTTGCTTGTCTATTTGTTTAGTGAACTGGCTGAACCATCTCAGTAATTTTTCCCCCCTTAGTGTGCAGCATCTAGTGTCAATCATTAAGAGTTACATGGCACAGCCTTGGCCATGCTCACGATGGTGTTATAATGGCGTGACAATGGTTTTAGTAGGGCTTTCTTTCACTGTCTCTTCCCTGATCTGTCTTAAATTACCTACATCTATTTACATCATACCCAACTGTTAGCCTCTACTAATTCTCAGTTAATTTATCTATGATTTTTCATCATGCTCTGGGCATAAATTGTTCCATAGTTTGATCCATTAAGTCTTAGCTCCTTTGTAGGGGTAGTTTTTGAGACTTTGAGACTTGTCCTCACCCCAGGGAGACTCTGGGATTATTTCCTGTATGAAATACTCAGATATAGGATTATCACCATAAAAGTATATGTATTAGAGTGACAAATTTAAGATTATAGAATTTTATTTCATCACATGAATTAACACAGCTAGTAATATTAGTTAACTAATAGTAGCCAAAATTTGTCCTATCTGCGTAAAACATAGGGTGACCTTAGACCTGTATTACAAATTTTCCTTTCTATATACTACTTAATAGAATGATATCAATGACTATTATTTTATAATTTTAGCAATTTGTTATAGATCTATTGCTTGTAACTACATATATATGCATATATTTATGCATGTATATATATGCTTGTATACATGCATATATATATATATATATATATATTTGTGTGTATATATACATATACGCTATTCACATCTAAATAGAATGCTACTTTTAAGTAGGTCAATCTAAAATTAAGGGATTGTAGAGAAATAACTACATTATTATATTCACATATCTTTTACCAAGGATTGACCCCTCTAGGCAGTAATAGAGTTAATGATACATTAATATATAGAAAATTTCATAGTGCCATTTAGATAAAGCAGGAACATGTGACAGGTGAGTAAACCAAATGCATTGCTTAGATATGATTTTTATTATAATTTGATGGAAGAGTTGCATTTTAGGATAAAATAGAATGACATAAACATAAAGTGTTATAGATGCTGATTAGAGAAACTACAATTATTTTAAATTTTCACTAGAAACATTTATTTAGCAATATTAACATCAAATATATTATGCAATGCCAGCATGCAATTAAATGCATTCTGGCTTTAAAAAAAATTAAATGCATAATGGTGTATAGAGAGTCTATGATAATTCCATTGCAGTAAACAAAAAATATAGTTAAGCACTAAAAACTAAAGCATCTGAAATTTTGCCTTATCACCACATTAATACTTTGTTGCAAATAGAATGTAGTTATAGTTGCTTGTCAGGAATAGTGATGGGTTGTTCAGAATAACATTCTGCCTCAGGTTGATCACTTCTTCTTCAAGGATTTTGTGTCTTACCCTGTGATTCGGAAAGCTTAGTTGACAACAAACCCTCAGATAATCAGTCCTTGGCAGACACACTTACAGAAACCAAATTCATGAGGAAAAGTTTTGTAGCTAAAGTCAATTAATTTCTAGTGAGCGTTATACCTGCCTCAGGTAAAATGTAATTCTAAGTGGATTGGGCATCCACATTCCCAAAAGAAATAATCCAGTGCAATTATTTTGGATTAGTCAGGAGCCTTTGGTCTCAAAATCTCCATTTCAGACATTAGAAATAAAATAGAAAAAAAGTAGTGAAATTACTCTCTGTATTAATCATTCGATCAGAAAATAGAATGTGACCAAGGATGAATTCATTGCACCCAAACTTCCAGAACTACAAAAAAAATCTATTTTTTAATAGTTGATGTACTTTTTAAAAAATGTTTATTTATTTTTGATAGTGAGAGAAGGACAGAGTGTGAGTGAAGGAGGGGCCGAGAGAGAGGGAGACACAGAATCTGAAGCAGGCTCCAGGCTCTGAAGATCATGACCTGAGCCGAAGTCAGACGCTCAACCGGCTGAGCCATCCAGGTGCCCCAATGTAATTTTTAAAAAATTTTTAAATAATTTTTTAAAATAATGACAGTAAGTGGATTTTAATTTCTAGAATTATATGTAAGGACTCATATGCCTATTAAATTAGCAAGATATGTACAATTGGCCTAGGAAAATTATCAGTTGTAGAGAGAGTTCAAAATCTTCCCTGTAATGCTCTACATTACTTTGGCTGTTATTCCGATTCTTTCTTTTCTAATGTGCCACTTTTCAGTTTATTGTCTCTCAAATCCAAGTACCCGCTTCTCTCTCTGTTGTGATACTCAGGCTTAAACTCTGTGAACCAAGTTTATTTTTTGCCAGTCATTTCATAAGAGATTGTGTCAATAAAAAGCATTGGAAAAAGATAGCAAGGCTGGATACAGTACAGACTTGCTCTTTCTTTTCTGTTTCTCATTTTCTTCCTGTCTGCTTCCTGTTTCTCTTCCTTTTATTCTTATAGTCCTAGAGGTCATAGTTATTTCCTACTTCCTTATATTTGTTTTTCTTATTCCAATAACTCATGTGGTTTCTGTCCTGGCTTGACCTTGACTGATAAATTTTTGCAACAAAAAAATCATCAGATATTATTTGGGACTTGCATTGGTCACAGTTTTGGTCTTTAATGATGTGCCCTGTTTGTTTGTCTTTGGCAATGGGAAATGGAATACTCGTAACCTGTGGCATGAATTATCATTGTAGTTAAACCAATTATCACATGTCTTGTCTTGAAATGCCTACTGAAGCAAGTGCCTCGGCCAATCAAATAGCTGTTGCCCTTTTCAATTATGGAAGTACTGCTGACCAAAAGGTCTGTGATGCAGATTCTCTGAGCACTGAGGTGCTTACAGAAATAAAATGGCATGCTTACATCTTTAATTTCTGAGGTCAAGCCATCCTCAGGATGACTACCATCAAATAGACAGGGCCAATGTGGCTAAAATGAAACATGACTTTTCATTTTGGGGGTTGCAGAATTGCAATGTGAGGTAAATTCACTGCCTTGAAATTCTCTCACATGAATGTTACGGCAACTGTGAAGGACTGAGGATCTAAAACCTGGAATGGGGAAGTCTAATAGGACCCAGAGGAAACTAAAGAACTTGTATTTCTCAGTCACTCTTAGCTTCTCTTGCTAATGGACCCAGTTTTCCTCCACTAATACCAGGAATCTTTCTCTGCTTAAATATCCTGTACTAAAATTATTTACACTAATTTTATCACAAAGAGATGTTAATTTTACTTAAGAATAAGCCCCCAAACACCTTGTTGCCACTGGGCCCATAAGGAGGGATACATTACATATTACAGCATGCTCCTGACAGGTGAGTACAAAAATAAAAAAAAATTAAAAATGCCCTGGGAGGAAATACCTTATGCATCAAAATAATGTCAAGATTTCACTAACTCACATCAGAAGAAATATGTGAAATATGTATGAGAATATATTCTAAGGAGGATGAAATGACACTAAACCAGGTTAAATTTATTGATGAATGTGTTTACCAAAGATTCTAGATTAATGGGTTAACTTGTGCACCTGGAAGTAGTCATAACAGTTTATTTGGTTGGTTGACTAAAGCTTGGACAAAACCATGCCCTGAATTTAATGAGGTTGAGACGCTACAACTTTTCTGGAATAATTAAGAGAAAGAAATTCAAATAATTAGACTGTGAGGAATATTATAGTGAACTTTTCACTTTATACATACCTACTCTTCAAATACATAGGATTTAAAGAGCCTTCCAATGATTAGGATATTAAGAAATATATTAGTGAGCGGAACTTCAGCATTCTTGAAATCCTCTGTGTTAGCTGTCTTTTGTAGAATAAAGCATGATGGTAGAGATGATGCAATGGACGTGAGCTCTCTCATTTTAGTGGGCATAACTGGATGCCAGAAATACAGATACAGGGTGGCAGAGCTTAACCTTTTCTTTTTTTGTTGTTCTTTTTTGTTTAACTGAAAACAACACCAGAGATAACATGGTAATTGGAGAGTTTTGGTCCACAGGGATCTACTGGTGGTTAATCGTTCAGTGTCTCTATAAATGACTATATAGTCCAGTTACTAAAAGTTTTCTTGATCTGTATAACAGAAATAAAATTCAAATCTGGTGACCAAAAACCTGACTTGATTTGTTGTCATATTAAATCATTGTTGTTCATCTAGTGCCCAGAACTAAGATAGTTCACAGACCTAAAGAATAAATGTTGAAGGAGAATTTAGATTCCCTTGAGGAAGAACACAAGGAAGGACACAACAATGCCACAAGTATATACTTTTTCCAAGCATTACCTAAAGGGAATTGTAGCCATTTACTAGAGTAACTACACACTGTGGACAAGTAAATTCTCAAACCTTTTGGAAATTACCAGGTACTGGCTCTGAAATGATAGCAAATGATTAAGATATCATACTTGCTCGTGGTCCACCAGCCAAAAGAGGATTGTATTTGATTCAGGTGATAAATGGGATTTTGGCTTAAGTTTGCATCCTATTAAGCCTAATATGTTTGAAGTCTTACGGTTATCTCTCCAGTTCCTGAAAATATAATGGAAATAGTTATAATTGACAACTGGAAAAATCACCACATTGCCATCTGGTCAATGGTTTCAAGCTACTACAGTGGGAAACATGAAGTGATGAAGTGGAAGTCCCTGAAAACTTCCTTCTCTTCCAAGATAGTGGACCAGAAGCAGTGCCACATTCTAAGGGTATTGTAGATATTAGAGTGGCCGTCAAAATCTTGAAAGATGTGTGAACATTCCTACGATACTACTGTTTAACTTGCCTCTTTTAGCTGTGCAGAAAGTGAGTGAATCTTGGAGAATATGAATTATTATAACTGAATCAGATAGAGACTCCAGTTGTCCCTGTGGTTCCAGGCATGGTATCTTTTATGGAGCTAATTGACCCATCTCTGGGACCTTGATATGCAGCTATTGACTTGAATAATGCAGTTTTCTATATCAGTTTGAAAAGCTCTTGCTTTCACATGGCAAAACCAATAGTACTCATTTGGAAATTTTGCCTCAGGACTATATCAATTCTTCTGTTCTCTGAAATAATGCAGTTCACAGAGATCGTAATAATTTTGATGTTCCATACAACATCATATTGTTCCACTAGCATAATGGCTTACTGGACTTTGTAACAGCAAGTAGCAAGTATTTTGGTTTCCTTAGTAAGATCTGTGTGAATCAGAGGGTGATTATGAACCCCAGGAATACTTAGGGGCTTATTAACTCAAGGAGTTTTCTGAGAGCACAAAGATCTGGGATTTGTTGTAATATTCCCTTCACACTGAAAGACAAGTGGTTGCACTCACTGCTACCAGCGTCAAAGAAACACAATGCTTTATGGGTCTTTTTGGATTTGGGAACATACTTAAGTATGATAATTTAAACTATTTACCAATTATCCTGTAAGTCTGCCAAGTTTTAGTGGGAATCAAAGCAGGAGATGGTTTAACAGCAATTATAGGCTGAAGTCCCAGCTACTGTTCAACCTTGCCTTATAAACAAATGATCCTCAAGGGTTCAAAGTGTCTGTGGTAAAGAGGGATGCTGTGTGGATCATCTAATAATGACAAATAGAAGAATCACAGCCCTGAGTGGTTCTTGAAAAATCTTTGCCTCTGCCCCAAATAGCTGTTCTCCCCTTTGAGACAGAGTTCCTTGCTTGCTGCTGAGCCCTGCAAGACATTGAACACTTAACCAGAGGACAAATGTTTGTATGGCCTGTGCTTCTTATTATGAAATGATATTATTTGACTGACCAACTATTAATTTGGGGCAATTTCAGTAGCGATCAGCAAAAGGAAATATAAAGATGTATGCTCGAGGAAGTCTGGAAGGCACATGTAAATTGAATGAATGTAGGCTCAAATTTCTTCAATAATAATTTCTGCCATATTGGCTATTTTCCTCAATCTATAGCTGCAGTTTTTTAGGGAGTTCTATGTGACCAACTGGCTAAGGAGTAAAACATCCAGGCCTAGGTAGCCAATCAGCCATTATAGTTTCACTGAGAGTTGGCCTTAAAGAAAGGCTTGAAGGAAAATATTCTAGTATTTAGAGCTTCAAGTGTCACATTTGGATTTTTACTTTGTCTAGAACAAATAATGGCCAAAATAACAAATCTAACTTAATTTATGGGTGTTGTTAATGGTTTCCATAGACAATTAGAAACTTGTAAAGAATGGGATTGGAAAAGTGATGACAATGAGGTCTGGGTTACAGGTGTGTGGTTGGGTCTGTCAGGGAGGGTACAGCATTTGAAAATAATTGTGTTGCATTTGAATGTTCCCTGAAGGTCATCCACTGCAAAAGACATTCTTAGGTTGACAAAATTACATATCTATGGACTTCAGTAGGACTCTTTATCTAGCCACCAAGTTCATGCTGTGTCCATGAAAACCATAATGGCAGGAATAAAGCCTATCCATAGGGATATTCACAAGGATGTTCTTCGCTAATGCTAAACTGGCTAGCTACTGCTGAGTGCTTTATCTACCAATAGCAGAGACCAACTGGTCTCTGGTAAAGAACCATTCCACAGAGTAACCAGACAAATACCTGATCGCAGGTTTCTTACACTGGAACACTTTTTACCAAAGAGGGAGAACAGCTTTGTCTTTACTGAAATAGACATGTACTCTGGATATGGATTTACCTTGCCTACACTTAATGCCTCTGCCACTAGCATCATCCATGGATTTATGGTATAACTTATTCATCATTATAACATTTTGTATAACATTGATTGGTCCAGAAATGTATTTTATAGCAAAAGAACAGAATATAGCTCTTACTCATGGAGTTCATTGGCCTTATCAGCAGCTTTCCTAATGGGAGGTGCCTACTGAAGATGGGAGGGCCTAATGAAGATCCTGTTAGACTGCCAGTTTGGGGAAATCACAAACATTTGAAAGGATGGGGTTTTATATATTTTTCAGCATGCAGCATATGTTTTAATCACTGACCAAGGTATTTTCTGTCTGTCCTACATCCAGAATACATAGGTCTAGGAATCAAGGAGTGGAAGTGGGAGTGGCTCCTCTCACAATAAAATTGTAGAGGTTAAATCATAGAGTTTTTCTTTCCCATTCCCTCAACTTTGATCTTTTATACTTTGGAGGTGCTGCTTCCAAGGGAGAATGATTTCCACCAAAGATGCACCCTTGGTTCCATTAAATTGCAACTTGAGACTGTCATCTGGCCCTTTCCTGCTCTCCATGCCACTGAACAAACAAGATGGTTAGTCTACTCACTGGAGTGATGGATACAGATTACCCAAAGGGACGTTGGTTGCTGCTAGAAAATGAGGACAGCAAAAACGATGTATGGAACCCAGAGAATTTGGGGGGATGTATTATAGTACTTACATATATGATAATATAAGTTAATGGAATTTTTTTTAAAAAAGGACTACTAAGGTTTTAAAACCTTCAAGAATGAAATTTTGAGGGTACCACACTAAGAAAAGAAATATCACTTGAAGCCCATATGTCCTCAAGGTCAGTTACAGAAATGAGGAATTCTTTGCTTTATATATTTATATTGGCATTTATATTTATATATTTTCTTCTTTGCTTATTGTATGTATATATGCATGCATGTGTGTATACATGCATGTATGATCTTTTGCATTTTTTCTTCCTCTCATTATTTTATTCAAACCTTGTAGAAGTTAAATGTATAATTTAGTAACAGAGTTTACCACTCTGGTAACAAGACTTATAATTCAGGGAACAAACTATGTAGATGTGACTGTGATCATATTTGAGGAAAATTAACATAAATCAGGAATGTATAATGTGACAGTTTACCAGACCCATATACAATAATTGTTGGAATTTTACACCTTTCTATTCCAGAAGAGTATAAGAACATCTTCACCTCAATGAAACATAGTTCCATCTTGTTAAGTAGAAACATAAGTTGTTTTGTTGCTGTACAAAAGTTAAGATATATATAAAAGAGCATATATGAAAGCTGAGTGGCCAAACGAGCAGAATATAATAATTACTAGGTGTTTTTCTTTCTCAGATGCAAACCCATCCTCGTATAATCTGCTCTGTGATGCTGGAGCTGAGATTCTATAAACCATGTATCTGTTTTGCTGGCTCTTTGCTGGCGTGTCGATGAAGAGCAAAAGGCTAGAGGAAAAAGAAGGGATTTGTTCCTTCTTGGTTGCTTTCTCTCTGCCTGTATCTGTGAGCATCACTCTAACAACGATTAATCCAAGAGGCAGCAGTTCCTTCTTCTAGGTATAGCAAATCAGATTTGCAGTTTCTTTCCACATGTGCAGACCCAGCCTGATCTTGCCCTGCCTTGAGACACCAATACCAAAAGCCAGTGCTCCCGTTTGAAGGTCTGGCCTGGGTACTAGAAAATTCAGTTTTCTCCTCCAAGGTCAGAAACCTCAATACTGTTGGCTAGCATCTTCTCCTGAGAATCCAGACCCTTAGCTCTGTGGGGTCCCTTCTCTAAGTTTCTAAGTCTTAATAATTCAAAATTCTTCCTTTCCCCCCTAATCTTCGGGGTGGTAGGTGTTTCAGTTTAGAGATAAATTGAGTGATTCTTCTCATCTTTTAAGTAATATATGTAACAATTCTCTATATTAAATTTTCTCTATTCAAATGTCTGGTGTATTTTTTGTCTGACTGAACTTTGATTTATACAGCTACCCACTGATAGACTGTTTCCATTAGTCCAGTTAAAATTCCTATAAGAAGGAGTTTGTTTGGCCTGGAATATCCTTTCATGTTGGCAGCCCATTTTTTGACTGGAGGAAGGGGATTATTCCTAAACAAATCACATATAAATGAGAGTAATGCAGTGAAAACACCTAGTACAATTCACAACCAGCTAGGGCCATATTTTTAATGAGGTCTGTAGATGAAGCATCTCTTAAGAGGTTAAAAGCATATCAGGAATTGTGGCTTAAAAGTCTAGAATAGGACATTACCTCCTAACCTACAGTGGGATTTGGGATGTTAAATGAGAAAATGTATGCAAAAATAGCTTATACGGTACCGGGGATGTGTTTGATGTATTATTCTTGTTCTATCTTTCATTTTGTTGTTCATTTCTAGGAACATGTATATTTTAAACTTAAAATATATTTTTTGTGACCAGAATAGAAGAAATATTAAAACATCTTCAGCTATCTGTGTGTACTGTTGTCTGTTAACTCTTCGATGGTTATATACCCTGTGCTAAGCTGACTGAGATGTTGATTACACTCTTTCTGGGAGATTGGATACTAGTGCCTCCTAGCTAAGTTGCAAAGAAACTATTTGTTTATCTGCCATTTTTACTAATACACATTTAATCCTAATGCTTCTGAGTTCCAAACATGAAACAGGCAAGACCTTTTTATAATATTGTGACTATGCTATGGGATTTTCAATTTTTAATATTGGGGCCCATTAGCATCTATTTGTGTACCCATCAAAAGTAACAATGTTCACTTTTACAATTTAGATACATTAAAAATAAAACTTGCTACAACTCTGGGAACACTATTTCAAGGATTATCAGTCTTGAGAAGTTTTAGAAGCTGTTCACTTTTGTGCCAAAGCCATTCTTCTGAATGGACTGTATGCGGTTCATTTCAGATATATTGATTTCACTGATTCTACTGCAGTGAAAAGATAAGGAAATGGGATATCAAGGTTTAATTTCTCTGTCAGTGAAGTCTTTAATAATTTCTAGAGGTTCTCCTTTATTGGATTTCAATCTTGGCTTTGCTTGTTAGATTTATATAGTGCTTTTCCTCCTCAGAACACAGAGCTCTGTGCAAAAGCTTTAGAAATAGTAACATTTAATATAATAAAAGTGAAAAGACACACATAAAAAATGAGACGGCACTGTGTAGGCATGAGGGTTGGGATAAAACAGTAGGAAACGTAGGTAACACAAATTTGCAAATTCTCAGTCAAGGATGTTTGTGCAAAGTCCCTGAAAGATAGTAGAAGTAATCATCTCTGATTCTCCACATAAAGAAGAAAAGGGATAAAGACTCTGTTAAATTGATCATGGTTTATCCACTATCTGGTTTTTCATTTGCACCATTATGAATAAAACTTGATGTGGAACAGCTTAACCAGCAAGTTTATCTGCAATTGGAGACTCTCTAAGGTTTCAAGCTACTAAACAGGCGAGAGAATTCAGTAGTTTGACCTCTTTCTATTTATGGTCTTATCACTTTCTTTTTCTTTTTTTATTATGTTCTTTCATCCTCAAAAATCCATTTAAATGTCAAGGACAGATGGGAAAGCAATAGGGCAGTGAGACCAGTTGATGCAATTCCTTTTTAGTAATTATGTTTAAGAAATATAAATTGGGAGCTTGTACCAAAGATTTCAAAATAATTAAATCCATGCAAGTGCTGTACAGAAGAAATATGACTTTCATTTAGTAGATTGTATTCTAAAAATCCTCACTTTCTTACAAACTCTATGCAAGTTATTGATAGAAGATGATTAAATAATGTGTGAATTTAATATATATCATATCATCATTGAGGAAACTCAATTCTTCATTTTATGTAATCACTCTTTTAATTAATTTTCAGAGAATTTGTACAGATGTGAGAGTAGGATACTAATAATTATTAAATGTTTCTAAATAATAGTCACAGTTCTAGACTCCTGATAAAATTTCTTCTTTACTCTTCACTAAAACCTTATAGATATGGTACTTTTGCTTCTGGAAAAATAGAGAGAAGGAGGTTTTTTTTTTTTTTTTCTCATTCCTCCCACTAGATACACCTAAAATAGATACTATAAAACAAATGTAAGGAGACTCTGAAATGTGGAGAGAAGATGGAGCTACCTAAGGAGGCTTGAGACACCACGAAGGACATGGTGGTGAGATTGCTGTATTTTCTTTTTTGCTCTATTTTCCCAGGACTTGGTGCTGGAGAATCTAGCAACCCTGAAATGGCAGTTGTTACAGAAAACAAACAAACAAAAACAAACAAGCAAAACTTGCTCTTTTTTAACAAAGGACCAGGAAAAAGGCAGCCCAACAAGACAGATTTTAGATAAGAAATCTTCCATTCTAACTAAATACCACAGAAAGATCTCTAGTCCTATCCTCACCTCCAGCCGCAGAAGCTAAGTGGGGAGCCACAACTTCCATCCCCAACAGACTATAATGAGGCACCCAACTTCCCTGCTGGGGTTATGTCAGGAAGCCCAAGTAGGGATCCAGAATTTTCATTCCCCCTTTTACATGTAAATGAAGGCTAGATAGGGAGTCTGGACTCCACCTCCACACTGTGAAAAGGAGGCACGTCACCTTTCTGGGGTGGCATCAGAAGAGGCCTTGTAGAGAGACAAGTCTTTCACCCCCAGCCGACATTAATAAGCCCTCCTTCTTTCATCAGTGACAGTGAAGATAACTGTGGGGAGGAGTAACAAGGAATTCTTTTTTTTTGTTAATGTTTATTTATTTACTTTGAGAGAGGGTGCATGCTGGAGAGGAGGAGGGGCAGAGAGAGAGAGAGAGAGAGGGAGGGAGAGAATTATAAGCAGGTCCTGAACTGTCAGGGCATAGTCCAATTACATGGGATCCCAATCCTAAAACCCTGGGATCGTGACCAGAGCCAAAACCAAGAGTCAGATGCTTAACCGACTGAGCCACCCTGATGCCCTAACAAGGCATTTTTGACCCTCCAAGCCAGGCTGGTTTCTTTTGAGGCACACTGAAAGCTGAAAATTCCACCCATGCTCAACAATAATGAGTAATCTTCTCCTCAACCATTGTATCAGTGGAGGCCAAGAAGGGAACCTGGAATTTCATAGTTACCTGGAAGTAAGAAAGCAGTACCCACTTTCCTTTCCCTTCTGGAGCAGGTCAGAAAACTAGTTAATACAAACAAACAAATAAACAAGTTAAATGAGATCCAGAATCTTGTAATACTCAAAATGTCCAGTTTTCAACTGAAAATCAGTTGTCATATAAAAAACTGGGAAAATTTCAACTTGAAAGAGTAAAGTCAGTCAACAGATGTCAACACCAACATGCATGACAGATATAGTCTACTTATTTGACAAGGATTGTGAAACAGCCGTCATAAAAATATTTTAACAGGCAATTATGAGAAAACTTAAAACTGATAAAAAATAGAATGTCTTCTCAAAGAACCAGAGAATATCAGCAAATAAATAGAATACATAAGTAATAACCAAGTACAGATTTTACCCCAAAAATATGATTACCAACAAAACAAACAAAGCCACCCACAATAGTAGGCTTAACAGCAGAATGGAAGTGGCAGAGAAAAGAATCTGTGAACTTAAGATTAGAACAATAGAAATTGCTCAATCTTAACCACAGATAGGAAATGAGCTGAAATTAACATGAACAGAACCTCAGGAACCAGCGGGACGATTTTAAAAAGATATGTCAATTATGTAACAAAATTCCAATAGGAGAAGAGAAAGAAGATGGGGTTGAAAAAGTTTTCTAAGAAATAATGGCTGACAATTTTCTAAATTTGGCAAAAGACACAAACCAAAAGATTCAAAGAGCTGAGCAAAGCCAAAACATTATAACCTAAAGAAATCTACATCAAAACACATCATAGTAAAATTTCTTAAAACTAAAGACAAAGAAAAAAAAATAAATAAAAGCAACAAGTAAAGGAATAAAGGGCAGCCAGGTCAGAAATGAAGAAATAAAACTGTCCCTATTCACAGATGACATAATGGTCTTTGTAGAAAATCCCAAGCAATCCACACAAATAGTTCCTAGAACTAATTAGTGAGTCCAATATGTTTTCAGGTTATGAGAAAAACACACAAAAATCAATTATATTTCTATATACCTGCAATGTATTTATAGACGCCAATATTAAAAATACAATATAATTTACAATCACTCAAAAAAAATACTTAGATGTAGATCTAACAAAGCATGCATGTAATTTGTACACTGAAAACTAGAAAATTCTGATAAAATAAATCAAAGAAGGTATAAATAGGTGGTGAGATAGATTGTGCCCATGCATGGGAAGACTAAACATAATAAAGATGTCAACTCTCTGTAAATTGTTATACAGTTTTAACACAATTCTTATCAAAATCTTCACCGAGATGTTTTGTAGATCTGGCAGGATTATTCTAAAAGCTAGCTTTGTTTCAAGGCAAAGGAACTAGAAGATTTAAAATAATTTTGAAAAAAGAGAAAAAAAGAGAAGAAATCACTCTACTCCATATCCAAATTTCTATAGCTATGGTAATCAAAATTGCATGGTATTGGTGGAGGAAAGACACATAGATCTGTGGAGTGGGATAGAAAATCCAGAAGTGGCCCTATATAAGTAGAGCCAACTGGTTTTGGGAACAGGTATGAAGTCATTAAATGGGAGAAAGAGAGTATTTTCTTTCTTTTTTTTTTTTCAACATTTATTTATTTTTGGGACAGAGAGAGACAGAGCATGAACAGGGGAGGGGCAGAGAGAGAGGGAGACACAGAATCGGAAACAGGCTCCAGGCTCCGAGCCATCAGCCCAGAGACTGACGCGGGGCTTGAACTCACGGACCGTGAGATCGTGACCTGGCTGAAGTCGGACGCTTACCGACTGCGCCACCCAGGCGCCCCAAAAGAGAGTATTTTCAACAAATAGGGATGGAATAATCAGACATCCATTCACCAGAAAACTTGAGCTAAGCCTTGCATGTTGTACAAATTCAACTTAAAATGGATGATAGAGCTAAATATAAAATGTAAAACTACAAAAACTTTTATAGGAAAAAGTATGAAAATATTCTTTGGCACATAGGATTTGGTGAGGTATTCTTAGACATAATATCAAAGCATTATGCATAAACAAAAAAATCAATAAGCTAGGTTTCATCAAACTTAAATCTTCTGCCACATTAATAGGATAAAAAGAAAAGCTCCAGACTGGGAGAAATATTCACAAACCATAAATATGATAAGAGACTCAGAATATATAAAGAATTTCCAATACTTAACTGTAGAAATAAACCTAAACCATTCATTTAGAAAATGAAGAAAAGACATAGAAGACATTTCGCCAAAGATGATGTACAAATGACAGATAAGCTCATAAAAAGATGTTTAACATCACTCGCCAGCTGAAAAGTAAAGGTACTGTAGGGGCATTGTATTATATTTCTAGAACTTTGCTGAGGAATGCTGGCACTAATGAGTTTCAGATAGGGTTTAATAAATTACCCACTTTTCCACCAATCATGACTAAGTATCTCCCACTTCCCCAAAGACAAAGAAACCTGTACTATATGAAATAAATATCAAAATCTATTAAAAGTTTCTAATTATAAAATTTCCTCAAGTCTGAAGGACTTTCAAGAAAAAGTATATGAAAATTCTCATATTTCACCAATTTCTGAGTTTATTTTGATCTTCTGCGGAGATTTTTCCGCAAGAACACCATAGATTTTTTTCAATTACTGTCTCCAAGGGTAAAAATATAGAACGCACATTTAAACATTGCATTTATATTGGCATACTAAGAAGGCACAAATCACAATCGGTGGGAGAGGAGGGAATATTTTACTTCAACAGGCAAAATGCCATCCACAGTTAAGAAAATATATGACTGTAAATGAATTATATTCACAAAATTTGGTTCTTTTCTCCTTGCTTCTGTACTTAGCGCTAGAATATAGAAAAAAAAAACTTGATTAATAAAAAAATACCAAAACAAAAACTACACTTTACGTATAGAAACTGAGTTTCACCACAGCATCATTTTCAACAGGTATGTTCATTTACTTAACAAACATATTGTTACTTCCATTATACCAGGCACTATGTTAGGTGTTAAGGAATTAAAAAAAAAAAAAAAAAGATAAATGGAAGTGAACCTTGAACTTATTTTATCTATTAGAGTAAGATAGGAGACCCAGAAGCCAACAGATTATAATAAAATGTAAAAAACAAAATAGTTTTATTTGCATATGTATATGGTTCTAAGGGAGCACAGAAAATAGAATAGTGTTTCTTGAGAATCATAAAAAATATCATAATGAAGAGGTGATACATAGGCTAGGTCTTCAATGATAGGACATCAATACAAAAAAAAAAAAAATCTGGGAGACAATTCCACACAGTGAGGGGAAACTCTATCAAGCTGTATGACTCCGAAAAAGCCTTATGTATCTAGGATACTGTAAAAAGTTTTTTCTTTTCTTTTTTTTTTTTTAACGTTTATTTATTTTTGAGACAGAGAGAGACAGAGCATGAACAGGGGAGGGGCAGAGAGAGAGGGAGACACAGAATCTGAAACAGGCTCCAGGCTCTGAGCGGTCAGCACAGAGCCCGACGCGGGGCTGGAACTCATGGACCGTGAGATCATGACCTGAGCCGAAGTCGGTCGCTTAACCAACCGAGCCACCCAGGCGCCCCTAAAAAGTTTTAATGTAAGAGATGAGTGGGAAGACAAGAGTTGTAGCAAATGAGTTTGAAAAATGTTGATCAAGGTTATGCTGCAAAATGTATGGCTCTAGTTTATGCCTAGCCAATGGTTTATGCCTAGCCAATGGTTTGCATTTTATTCTATGTGCCCAGGGTCCCAACACAGCTCTAATACTGGTAAGTAGATGATTTATTTGCATTTTAAATGTGATAACTGGAGTGGCAGCATGACGCATCAAATGGAACTAGATAAACTGGTTGTACAGAAAGCCGCTAGAAGGCGGTTTTACAATATTTCAAGTGACAGATAGGAGGGCCTGAACTGAGCAGCAACAATGAGAGGAAAGAGGAGAGAACAGATTTCTAGAGACATATCTGAGATACATTTGACAGGATTATAGTTGAAAGACTTGATGAACAGTATTACCAGTAAGTGAAGTAAGGAGTAAAAGTAATTCCCTTCCCTGTTTTCACATTCCTTGAAATCAAACAAATCACTTTTAATCTCATTCTTGGAATTTGAAATACAATATTTGGTTGCTCCTTCTTTCGAATCCACATGAGAGTCTTTCCCAGATGGTAGGTATGCATGATTGATTATTGAATAAATGAATGAATCGATAGAAACATACTGTGTACATTTATATTGGTTTTTGTTTGTTTAAAATTTAGGTTACCAGGGGGGCATCTGGGTGGCTCAGTTGATTAAGCTTCCCATTTGGGCTCAGGTCGTGATCTCATGGTTTGTGGGTTCAAGCCCGGGTCAGGCTCTGTGCTGACAGCTTAGAGCCTGGAACCTGATAAGGATTCTGTGTCTCCCTCTCTCTCTGCCCTTCCCCCACTCATGCTCTGTCTCTCTGTCTCAAAAATAAATAAACATTAAAAAAATTAAAATTTAGGTCACTACGTTTTTTTAGTTAAAATATTTGGCAACATACCTTGCCTTCCTGTCAGATTAGAATAGGGACTCTTTTTATTATTAGCTATACTGTCTATATTGAACTTCACTGCCAAATTTTTTTGTCTCATGACATAGTTTTGCATTCTTTCTGAGGTTGACTGCCATCTGTGTGTCTTGTCCCTAAACTGCAAATGCTGTGTCATTAATGGATTTAGTAAATGTATGGTTCCTGTATTTCTAAATATTTATGAAATTAAAAAAAAAAAGTCCATTTCAACACCTTATTTAGGGATAGCCCAATAGAATTTATAAGTATGCATGCATGTTGGTGTGTATATTTGCAATTAGAATATTTATTTCATACGGTTTAATATTTGCCAATTCTTATAGCTTATATCAAACGTTATATTTCATATCTTTCCTCACTTACCTAAATACATGTAGTCTGTTACTCCTCTGAATTCTGAATCTTTGAACCTCTCTTACTGAATTTACAATGTTCTCTATTATGTTTTATTTAACTGTAATATTTCAATAGTTAGCTCTTTGACAGTTAAGACAGTATCACATTCAACTATTTTCTGTAGATACTAGCAACATATTTTCCTTGAGACAACAATGTGTGCACTTTGGCATTTGAAATAATTGGAACTCCCAAGCAAACCAAGGAGCATTTAAAATAATAATATAGTTCCAAGTACCTTTTGAAAGTTTTCAAAAAAATTAAAAACTGAGGTCATTTCTATATCCTGCATACAGTATTAGTAGACAAAAATGAGGATATTATTTCAGGATTTTCACCTTGAACTGTTATACCATCAAAATTTAAAAGATGTAGTCAATGACAGCACTTAGTTTGTCTAAATAAAAATACAATATTATTCTCAACTTGTAATGCCTTGGAAAAATGGAATGTTCCCATTCACCCAAAATACATGTCTTTAATTGGCCATGAGGTGATAATTGTTGAAAATGAATGACAGGTAGGTGGCAGTTCATAATATAATTCCTTTTATCTATCTCTTCTAATTTTTCATGAGATATTAGAAACTATCTAAAAGGTCTTTATATGATATTTTTGGATATCATTTTATTCACTTAAATATATTGTTAGGATAGAATGTCACTCATATCCCTTCAAATATTCTGAAATCTATGGCATGGCTTATAAAATGGAATTTTGATAATAGATACAAATTAGTCAACTGAAGAAATTACCATAGAGATACTCATTTTTATGTGCTGCTGAGAAGGCTTTAAAAATTTTATGTCAGCATACCACTAGTTAAATTATCTGCATATTATCCAGATATGTACATACCCCTTGGAAATCATTTTAGAAACACAATATTACATATAGAATCCATAAAAATATTTTAGGTAACATACATCACAACTGTGATTAGAGATATTATATAAAGAGAATTATGAGAATTAATGATTTAAGAAATTAACAACTCAATAAAGGCTTGAACACATGGAGAGTTATACTGAGACAGAAACTTCTATTCTATCCTCAAAATTGTTTCCTTTTCTAATTTTTTTTTTCAACGTTTATTTATTTTTGGGACAGAGAGAGACAGAGCATGAACGGGGGAGAGGCAGAGAGAGAGGGAGACACAGAATCAGAAACAGGCTCCAGGCTCTGAGCCATCAGCCCAGAGCCTGACGCGGGGCTCGAACTCACGGACCGCGAGATCGTGACCTGGCTGAAGTCGGACGCTTAACCGACTGCGCCACCCAGGCGCCCCTGTTTCCTTTTCTAAATAGACCACCTGCTTGGTTATTATGGCCCCTGGCATCCCTGGTTGTGGTTATGTGATTGAATTCACAGTTCTACAGTTCAGAAGTCTAGCATGCATGGCTGGGTTGTCTGCTCAGGGTATTATAAGACTAGAATAAAAGCACTGGCCAGTCTGAATTCTCATCTGGAGACTCTGGGGAGAAAGTTTGCTTCCAAGATTATTTTTGTTGTCAGAATTCAGTTCCCTGCGGTGGAAGAACTGAGGTCCTTGTATACTTGCTGGCTATCAGCCAGTGACAACTCTCAGCTCCTAGAGGCCGCATGTATTCCTTGCCACATGGTCATCTCTATCTTCAAGCCAACAACGGGCCATTATATCTTTCATGTGCTTCAAATCTCCGATTTCCTTTTCTGCAATGAGTTAGAAAAATCTCTCTGCTTTTCAAGAACACATCTGACCAGGTCAGGTCCCTTGGATTATCTCCTTAACTTAATGACAATTGACTTGGAATCTTAATTACAACTACAAAGGGTTTTCATGGCAAAATCTAGATCAGTGTTTAATTTAATGATGGGAGAGCATGGCCCTGGAATGTTGGGAGAGGGCATCTTAGAAATCCTCCTATATACCCTGGTCATAAAAAAATTATTAAATATTGTTCATATCCTATACCCTCTCCCAAAGATTATCTATGCTCATGTATTCAATACATGCTTTAAATTCTACAGTAACGAAATCACTTAAACCTTCCTTGTGAACACCAGCCCTTTTGCTTATTTACCTATTAACATCTTACTATCACTCTGTAGGAAATAGCAGCTACGTGCTCCTATGCAGGTCAACTTTTCATTTACTGAAGCAAGTTGTAAGGTGGTTGAAAAAAAAAGGGAATAAATTAAAGTATCATTATTGTGTTGTTGTTGTTGTTGTTGTTGTTGTTAGCAGCAGCAGCAAGATAATTATTTCTTAGAGTCCAAGGTGAAAGGTCTCTTTTCACGCAGAAAGATAATTGCCAAAAAACTTCCTGTGAGCAGTAGCAACTATGTACTCCCTCAGAAGCCACAACTCACAAATAGCTCAGTGGCAGTATTATTTTAATAACTACTATTTTTTTCTTACTTTTATGTTTTATGGTTGTTTTATAACTTCACTAAATTTGTCATCTCCTCATCAACTTCTGACATGAAATAAAAACTGTGATTCAAAATTTACCTAAATAGTGTTTTAAAATTGTGTTAGGTACAGTTAAACTTTTATTCTCATCTTGTCATTCATACTTTTAATTTTATTTAAATG
Source organism: Felis catus (assembly GCF_018350175.1). Classification (NCBI taxonomy): domain Eukaryota; kingdom Metazoa; phylum Chordata; class Mammalia; order Carnivora; family Felidae; genus Felis; species Felis catus. Next base: position 39,222,962 of record NC_058376.1, read on the forward strand.
TAACTTTAAATCTTTAAATGTCTAATGTATAAGATTGAAACAAAAAAGCCCGTTTATCATCAAATGATGGACTATATAGTTTTATTAAGAACATGATACTTTTTAAGTTCAAGTAAAATATTGAAACAGAAATTGAAAGTGTCTCTACACACAGTTTATCTACTTTAGGTAAACAAGTACCTTGCTCTACATACAATTATTTTTGTTATTGCCCAACATTCTTGCTATTTATTTTGACCAATGAAAGGAAATGGTATCACAAGGTATATCATAAATCTTTTAGGGCTTGAATATTGGAGTAATAACTGATTAGTGATGTATGGATGGCCTGACAATCAAATAAGTCCCTAATATTTTAGTTAGAAGCCAATTAGGATATAGTTCGTGTATGTCAAAGAGAACAGCCTGCTACAAAGAAAACTTAAAATCTAGCTTTCCCGCGTTCTCAAAATGATTCATTGGATATCAACAAACACTAGAAGTTTATTATACTGGTGCTGTAAATGGTAACTACAGTTTGTACTGCCATTTTAAATGTATCTATGGTTCATATTTTAAATGCAGATTAATTTTTCTTAAATTGCCTGCTGGCACCACGGCAGGCATGCTTGGAAAGTCAAACAGAGAGTTAAGAGTAAATTAAAGTCTGAAGTATTTTGCATACCACTTCCATCCTTTCCCTCTTAAAACTGTTACCCATATTCAGCTGACAGAGGGAAAAATGAGGTCTAAGAAGGGTGACTTTGCCAGGCTTTATTAAGGTGAAGTATGTGGGATGCATTGCTACCATTCAAGCACTCACATTTCCTTAGCCCACTCGTCTGGCATGATTCCATTTTTATGTCCTAAACTCTACAGACTGAATGAATGCATGACTGCTGTATCAGGCAGCCTGTGCAAAATACTTGACTTCAGCAAATCTTTGACAAGTACCGTTCATTAATCTTTGTTTCATAATTCTCACCAGTATGCACACCCTGCCTTTCTGTCCCTATCTGCAAGTAAATTGGTTTTTAAGACAATGAAGAGGTCAGCAGAAGATGTTGGAGCACACATTTTTCTGTTAAAACCAATCAGTAGACCTGGGGAGCAATGTCAATGGTTAAAGTTAGTAGAACTTGTCCATACTTCAACAGAATCATCAATTTATATTAACGATATTAATTTTTTGGATGAATATAGCAACTAAAATAAACAAACTTGTGGTAAAAATATGGAACGCTTTTAGCCTACAGACATTTATGGCCTTAAAATACAGTCATGTAAAACAGACTTCAACTGGAGTGAAATGTTAGGAATATTACCTAATTTTCAGGTCCAAGGTAAAGTTACCAGAGTTCTCTTTCCTATAATAGTCAATTAGGTAACTTGGACAAACCCACATAATGAGAACAAATTTAAAACCTGGAAAATATATGATGTAAGTTACTCAGCTACCAAAGTAATAAGGAGTTACAGAATCATGATCTGAGAGAGAGAGAGAGAGAGAGAGCGAGAGAGAGAGACAGAGAGAACTTCTAAACATTGGAGCCTTGCTTGTTGTATTGCGCTTAGAATTTGAGAGAAACTTTGGACAAACTCACAAGGGTAAGAGAATAGCAAATGTAATTCAGAACCTACCAAGAGGAGGCAACACTGATGAAATCAATTGGCACCATCAAAGAAAAGCAAAGTGCTGCACCTCAGGTGTACATGTCACCTGGAAACAAAGCAACCCTTACTAATACTGAATCACAGCTTCAGCCTGGCTGGTTCAGTCAAAAGAGTGTGAGACTTTTGATCTCAGGGTTGTGAATTCAAGCCCCATGTTGGGTGTAGAGGTTACATAAAAATAAAATTAATTAATTAATTAAGTAAGTAAGTAAGTAAGTAAGTAATTTTAAAAAATACTGAAGGGGCTCCTGGGTGGCTCAGTTGGTTAATCCTATGACTTTGGTTCAGGTCATGATCTCTTGGTTTATGAGTTTCAGCCCTGCATCGGTCTCTGTGCTGACAACTCAAAGCCTAGAGCCTGCTTTGGATTCTGTGTCCCCCTTTCTCTCTGCCCCTCCCCTGCTCGTGCTCGTGCTCTCTCTCTCTCACTCTCTCAAAATAAATAAACATTAAAAAGATTAAAAATAATGCTGAAGTATAGCTTCAAACAATCTCTAAACTAGATTAAGTTGATTAAGGTTGTGATTGGCCTTAACTATTTGGCAGAAGAAAATATAAATGCCCTGTGAAGAACTCCAGTTCTTTCAGAGCTCAGTTTACCTCTACTATTTTCATCCACAATGTCCAGCACTCAGTAAAAATAATCATGCATATACAGGAAGAAAATTTGATATTAGAGACAGACTTAGGGAATCTAGATTAGAAAGGCTTCATTCAGATGTAGATTAAAAAAATTAAACTATGCTTAATATGTTAGAGAAAATACAAGAGGACTTTACAAACTTTGGTAAAGATCTTGATCTCTTAAAAAGGATCAAGGGGCACCCAGGTGGCTCAGTTCACTGAGCATCCGACTTCTGCTAAGGTCATGATATTGTGGTTCATGATTTTGAGCCTCACATTAGGCTTAGAGAGCCTGTTTCGGATCTTCTCTCTGTCCCCCTCTCTCTGCCCCTCCCCTGCTTGCACTGTCTCAAAAATAAATAAACATTAAAAAATTAAAAAAGAAATAAAAAAAAGACAAATGGAAATTATGGAGCTGAAAATTATAAATAACAGAAATTAAGAACCTGAAGGATGATATTAATAGAATAGTCAGAGCTGGAAAAAATAATAGAAAATGGAATTATAGGATAGAAGAACTGTCCAAGATGAAGCATGGAGAGATTAAAAACATATATATAAACAATGTACAAGAGACACAGAGGATATAGTGTTATAATTATCTTTTCAGTTTTGTCTTAATAATTGTAAAACCATATAGTATTTTAGTTTTAATGTGTTTTTACTTCTAGATGATCTATTTGACATGATTTAAACTTAAGTTCCCTATCCCTTGCACATATATTCATTTATGTTAAAACAGTTCTTTATATGAACTTTATATATGCTTATATCTGTTATTTATACATATACTAAATATTTTATATACTGTATGGCAATTTAATATCTCAGATATTTCCCTGTTTGTTTCTATAGTTAAACTTATGCTGATTTTTTTTTTCTTGGGTCACTTGATTGCTTTGATTATATTCATGTCAATGTAAATGAAAATGAAATATATTTGAAAGGATAATTTAAACCCTAAGGAAAAAAAAATGTCTTTGCCAGTTTACTGGTCACGGCTAGTAAAAGAAGACCTTAAATTCATTTTGGAGCTTGAGATTTCTCAGAAGATCCGGCTCAGTTATATTTTAGCTATCAATTTCTCATGAAGGTTGGTTAACTTTCAGTTGACTCTAACACTGAGAGAGGGGTAATTCTCTTTAAAGAATCCCCATATTCTGTAGGCCAGTCTCAGCAATTATTCTCAGAGACAGAAATTTTCTTAGTTTATCTCTGTGCATTTTTTAAATGTTTATTTATTTTTGAGAAAGAGAGAGAGAGAGAGAGAGAGAGAGAGAGAGAGAGAGAGAGAGAGAGACAGCACGAGAGGGTGAGGGGCAGAGAGAGACAGGGAGACAGAATCTGAAGCAGGCTCCAGGCTCTGAGCTGTCAGCACAGAGCCTGACACAGGCTGAACTCAGGAACTACGAGATCATGACCTGAGTCAAAGTCAGATGCTTGACCGACTGAGTCACCCAGGCGCACCTTATCGCTATGCTTTTGAAACTTGTCTTCAACTTGATGCAGTAATTGTTTGTGATCTTTTCAACACTTCAATTATTTTAAAGAAAAATTTTGTTGGTTTTATCTAGTTATATATAGAAGTCAGTAGTTTGAGGTTGGTTCTGAAAATTTAGTCTATCAATATCAGAAACAGGAAGCCCTTCACCGAATTATTGCACTTTCCATTCTTATATACATGAGCATGAATATATATTACATTACTTATATAGTACATATATTTCAATTGATGCACATAAAATTTATTTTTGTTTCTTATGCATTTGTTTTATTTTCAAATCTATCTAGACCTTTTTTAAATGTTTATTGATGTTTTTAAGAGAGAGAGAGCAAGCTAGGGAGGGCAGAGAGAGGGAGAGAGAAATCCCAAGCAGGCCTCACACTTTCAGTGCAGACCCCAGTGCAGGGCTTGAAGTCATGAACTATGAGATCATGACCTGAGCCAAAACCAAGAGTCAGACACTTAACTGATTGAGCCACCCAGGCACCCCTAGACCTTTTTTTTAAATTAAACTTTATTTATTTCTTTTGAGAGAGAGAGTGAGAAAGAGAACATGTGCAAGCAGGGGAGGAGCAAAGAGAGGAGAGAGAGAATTCCAAGCAAGCTCCAGCCTGATGACGGACTCCATCTCACAAACCATGAGATCATGACCTGAGCCAAAATCAAGAGCCGGATGCTTAACTGACTGGGCCACCCAGGTGCTCCTCTCTAGATCTTTTTGATAGTCTCTTTGCTTTCTCGTATCTCCAATCTTTTAATTTCTATAAGCATGTTAAATGTTACATTTACATTATACATCTAACAATTCCAATAATTACACTCTTTTCCTCTGATTATAAAATTTTTATTTCAAATAACTCACTCAGGATGTCTATTTTTTTAATCTATGATTTTTTTTAATCTTCTATTCTTAAAAATGAATCTTGGAGAGTATTTAAAGGTTTTACCTACCGTTCTTTTTTCCTGAGACTATTTGTGTTGCTTCTCTCAGTTAACTGGGGGCAACTTGCCTAGGGGTGCTTTAAACTAAATCTTAGCCTACAGTTTGAGCAATACATAATAAATTCTGATGTTATATATGCTCGACAAAAAGCTGTGTTCAGGAATCATAAGAGAGATTTTTTTTTAAAGCAAAAATATGTCCCAAACATCTCCTTCTGCATTTTAGGATTCTTTGAGCTTTATCTAAATGAAGGTAAAAACTTTTCAGAATTCCAACTTTATGAAGAGTTTTCTAATTCAACCTCCTATTCAGGCATTGCTCCATTTATGTATGTTACGTAGCCAGTTAAAGCAAAAGTTCTAAGCCATTTTAGATAAAGGGTAAACAGATGCTTCTAAAAGCATAAAACAGTCTTGTGAATTTCATTTTCATATAATTTGGAGATTCTGATAATTTATTTCTCTAATAGCACACATGTTTAGGCATGAAGTTTTGGATTTTATCTAGCATATTTTGTGTTCCATATTGAGAAGTTTTATCTTGATGTATAGTTTGCTTAAAGTGGAAACATGCTTGCCTCATGTACGGGGGTTTCTTGGGATGGGATGACTGAATATAAACTTTGCTGAAATTCTCAATTATAGAGATATTAGACACTTATTGGACTGCATTTTTTTCCTAACATAAAACATCTCCCCTCACCTTTAGACCACAGCTTTACTTGTAAAACTAAGCTATCTTCCCCTCCCTTGGCATAGTAAAAGGCCATTTACCTTCTAATCATCATTCATTCATTTTTAAAAAATTTAAATGTTATATTTATAATTTTGTTATTTTATAATATTTTCCTGAACAAAATTTGTATTAAATAGTATAAATTTGCTTTCAATTTTATATTAAATAGTAATAGAGAAAATAGACCCAATATATAGAATTTTACCATTTTGTGGAGAATACATTTACTCAATATATAAGAATACATTTTCTCAAAGTATAAATGGAGAGAACATGCATGATGAATCTGCAATGTCTTTCATGGTTCTTTTGTTGCACAGGAATAACAGAGTAAAGATAATTCAAGTTCTTCCATTGTGTTTGGACTTCCCAGTGAGTAATACTATCTCTTCCATTTTGTCTTTAGACTCCAGTGTATCTTTTATGTTAATTTATCATGTTTAATAGGTGAGAGGTTTGTGTTTTGCCTTAGAAAAGAACCGATAAAATTTGCATTGTACAATACCCAAGAGATGATGATGAAATTTTATTCTTTGTTCATTTTTATATTACAGTGCTCTGAAATGTATTAACGATGGAACTCTACACAGAAATACTGCTTTAAGAGATCATATTGTTCTTTGTTGCATAGTAATCTATTGCATACTGAAAGCTTATAGTTTTTGAATGTCTTTAATTACTAAAAATATACCTATGTAAAATAGATTCTGGCATAGTGGCATTACATTTACATTTAAAACACAGAGGTACTTAAGAATATAAATTAGTACCTATAAAATCCCGAGACTCCTGAAATTCACTACATCGTGATAAATTGAAATGCTATTTGAAAGCTATCAACAGTATGTATACTAATCTTCGTTGGCAAGATATTTATTTAATTAGATTGAAATAAGTCTCTCTTTCTCTCCCTCTCTCTCTCTCTCGGGTGATAGATATAGAATTTTACTATTACAGATAGTTTTTATGTCTTTAAGTGTAACTTCTTTTTTTAGTACTTTTTTAGATAAATAATAGAATTATTTTGAATTTTCTTTCAATTAAGTTTTTTTTTAATGTGGACATTAATTACAATATTCCATGACTTGTGTGGAAATAATAGCTTACATTTTTACAGATCTATATGATCTACATACAAAACACTTAATAACTTTTGGCATTACACTTCCCAGTTAATATGGTAACATGATACCTTAAATAATGAAAAGAATTTCAGACATTGGCAGGCTGGGGGTGGTAGTGGGTGTATGTAAAACAGGCAAGTTTTTGTAATTTCCCAGCTTCCTATTCCAAATACAGAGGGGATCAGGCATCCAGATACTGCCTTTGCACAATGCAAAGCACACAAATTGACTGAATGTTTTGATAAAAAAATTTAGTCATCACATAAGCATAAATGAAAAGCAAATCTTTTGCCTATAGGTTTTTGCAGACCAAATTTCAGTTAAAGCTCTAAAATTTGTACAAAAGTCTCTGTAACAGGACAAAGGACATTACATGATGATAAAGGGAATGATCCAACAAGAGGATATAACAATTGTAAATATTTATGCACCGATCATGAAAGCATGTAAATATTTAAAGTAACTATGAAAGACATAATGGAAGAAACTGATAGCTACACAACAATAGTAGGAGATTTAACACCCCCACTTATGTCAATGGATAGGTCACCAGACATAAAATCAACAAGGAAACAGTGGCTTTGGATGATACATTGGGCCAAATAGACCTAAGACATATATACAGACATTTCATACTAAAACAGTGGAATACACATTCTTTTTTAGTGCACATGGAACATTCTCCAGGATAGATCACATGTTAATCCACAAAACAAGTCTCAACAAGTTCACAAAAATTGAATCATATCATCTATCTTTTCTGACCACAATGGTATGAAACTAGAAATTGATAAAAAAAATCTGGGGGCCTCTGAGTAGCTCAGCCAGTTGAGCATCTGACTTTGTTTCAGGTCACAATCTTACTGTTGGCAAGTTCGAGCCCTGTGTCAGACTTTGTGCTGATAGCTCAGAGTCTGGAGCCTGCTTTGGATTCTGTTCCAAATCTCTCTCTGTTCCTCCCCCACTCGCACTCTGTCTCTCACTCTCAAAAATAAAGATTACAAAAAAAATTAAAAAAAAAAAAGAAAACGACAAAATATGGAAAGTACACAAATATATGGAAGCTAAATAACATGCTATTAAACAGTGAATGGGTCAACCAAGAAATCAAAGAGTAATTACAAAAATCCCTGGAAACAATGAAAATGAAAATAATTGTCCAAAATTTGGGGGATGCAGAAAAAGCTATTTTCAAAGGGAAGATTGTAGCAAAACAGGCCTACATCAAGAAGCAAGAAAAAAATCTCAAGTAAGCAGTTTAACTTTCCATATCAAGGAGTTATAAAAAGAACTAACAAAGCCTAAAGTCAGTGGAAGGAAGGAAATAATAAAAATTAGAGAAGAAATAAATGAAACAGGGACAAACAACAACAACAATAGAATAGATCAATGAAACCAACAGTTGGTTCTTTGAAAAGATTAACAAAATTGATAAACCTTTAGCCAGACCCATCAAAAAAAAAAAAAAAAAAAGAAAGGAAAAAAGAAAGGAGAGAGTGAGAGTGGGAGAGACAGAGAGAGGAGAGAAAGAGGATGCAAATAAAATATTTAGGAGGAGAAATAATAATCGACACCACAGAAATACAAAGAATTAGAATGTTATAAAAATTATATATCAACAAATTGGACAATCTAGAAGAAATAGTTAAATTCCTATAAATATACAGCCTTTCAAAACTGAATCAAGAAACAGAAATAGAAAATTTGACCAGGCTGATTACTAGTAATTGAATCAGCAATCAAAACTCTGCTACTCTGCTAAGAAATAAAAGTCTAGGACTAGGTGGACTCACAGGTGAACTTTACCACATATTTAAAGAAGACTAAATACCTATTCTTCTCAAACTATTTAAAAATTACAAAAGAAAGATCCAGCATTACATTGGTACCAAAACTGGATAAGACACTACAAAAACAAACAAACAAACAAACAAACAAACAAAACCTACAGGCCAATATCTCTGACTAACATAGATGCAAAAATCCTCTATAAAATATTAGCAAACTGAATCTAATAATGCCTGAAAAATTCATTCATGGGTTTTATTCCAGGGATGCAAATGTGGTTCAGGATTTGAAAATCAATTAACATGATACATGACATTAACATGAAAGATAAAAACCCTATGATCATTTCAATAGATGCAGAAAAAACATTTGACAAAGTATAACATCTATTCATAATAAAAACTCTCAACAAAGTAGGTTTACAGGACACATACTTAAGCATAATAATGGCCATATACAAAAAGTTCACAGCTAACATCATATTCAGTGGTAAGAAATAGAGCTTTTCCTCTAAAATCAGCAGCAAGACAAGGATGTCTACTTTCACCACTTTTATTCAACATGGTACTAGAAGTCCTAGCAGCAGCAATCAGACAAGAAAATTAAATTAAAATTGGAAAGGAAGAAGAAATTGGATCTAAGTTGGAAAGGAAGAAAATATTACTATTCACAGATGAAATAATACTACATGGGAAACCTTAAGACTCCACCAAAAAAATATAGGAACTTACAAAGTCACAGTCCAGTAAAATCACAGGCTATAAAATTAATATACAGAAATCTGTTTCATTTTTATACTTTAAGAATGAATTAGCATAAAGAGAAATGAATAAAACAAGCTTTTTTTTTTTTACTTTTTAAGATGTTTTTATTTATTTTTGAGACAGAGAGAGACAGAGCATGAGCAGGGGAGGGGCAGAGAGAGAGGGAGACGCAGAATCAGAAGCAGGCTCCAGGCACTGAGCTGTCAGCACAGAGCCTGATGCAGGGCTCGAACTCATGAATCACGAGATCATGACCTGAGCCAAAGTCAGACGCTCAACCAACTGAGCCACCCAGGTGCCCCAAAACAAGTTTTTATAATTCCACCAAAATAATAAAATACTCAAGAATAAATTCAACCAGGCAGGTGAAGCACCCATACTCCAAAAACTAAAACATTGATGAAAGAAATTTTTTCACCAAAGATTAAAAAAGTGTAAAGATATGTAATGTCTATGGATTGAAAGAATTAATATTGTTAAAATGTCCCTATACCCAAATAAATCTGCAGATTCAATGAAATCCCTATGAAAATACCAGCAGAGTTTTTCACAGAACTAGAAAAAAATAATACTAAAAATTATATGGAACCCCAAAAGACCCCAAATAGCTACAGCAATCTTGAAAAAGAAGAGCAAAACTGAAGTATCACAGTCCAGATTTCAAGATACACTACAAAGCTGTAGTACTCAAAACAGTTTTTTACTGGCACAAAAACAGATACATTGATCAATAGAACAGGATAGGGAGCCCAGGAATAAACCAATGCTTATAAGGTCAATTAATCCATGACAAAAAGGCAAGAATACACAATGGGAAAACAGTTTCCAACAAATTGTGTTGGGAAAACTGGACAGCTACATGTAAAAGAATAAAATTGGAGCCTTTTCTTATACCATACACAAGAATATGCTCAAAATGGATTAAAGACCTAAATGTGAGACCTGAAACCATAAAATTCCTAGAAGCAAACATAGGCAGTAATGTTCTTGACATATATCATAGAAACATTTTTCTAGATATGTCTCCTAAGGCAAGGAAAACAAAAGCAAAATTAAACCATTGGGACTACACCAAAGTACATTTTTGCACAGTGAAGGGAACCATCAACAAATAAAAAGGACAACCTACTTAACGAAGAACATATTTGTAAATGATATATCTAATAATGGTTAATATATAGAATATATTAAAACTTATACAACTCAACACCAAAATATAGTAATAATAATCCAATTAAAAATGGGCAGAGGACCTGAATAGACATTTTTCCAAAGACTTACAGACACAGACACATGAAAAGATGCTCACTATCTTACCAACAGACACATGAAGAGATGCTCAATATCACTAATCAACAGAGAAATTAAAACCAAAATGAATTATCACTTTACACCTGTCAGAATAGCTAAAAACAAAAACCTAGAAATAACAAGTGCTGGTGAGGATGCAGAGAAAAAGGAAACCTAATGCACTGTTGGTGGGAATGTAAATTGGTGCAGCCACTGTGGAAAACAGTATGGAGATTCCTAAATAAATTAAAAATTGAATTTCCATATATTTAAATAATTCCACTACTGGGTATTTACCCAAATAAAAAAACACACACTAATTCAAAAAGGTACATGTACCCCCATGTTTATCACGATATTATTTACAATAGCCAAGATATGGAAGCAACCCATGTGCATCAATATATGAATGAATAAAGAATACATGGTACACACACACACACACACACACACACACACGCGCGCACACACACATGCAACGGAATATTAGTCAGACATAAAAAAGAATGGGATCTTGCCATTTGCAACACCATCGATGGGCCCTAGAGAGTATAATGCTAAGTGAATAAGTCAGAGAAAATACCATATTATTTCACTCATATGTGGAATTTAAGAAACAAAACACATGAACAAAGAATGAAAAAAAGACAAACAAAAAAACAGACTCTTAAATACAGAGCACAAACTATTAGTTGCCAGAGGGGTGGTGGTTGGGGGTGGGGGGGTGGATGACATAGATGAAGGGGATTAAGAGTGCATATATGTTGATGAGCACTGAGAAACATATAGAATTGTTGAATGATTGTATGTCTGAAACTAATAGAACACTGTATGTTGCTAAAGGAAAAAAAACCAAAGACTCTAAAATTTGTAAAAACAGGATATCTATATCTGTATATAAATATCTATTGATTTGGAGGCATTTGAACTAAAGTAATATATTTCTATATTTTAAATCCTGCCATACTCTGGTCTAAAAATTCTTAGTGTTGTTTAGTTTTTAAGTGTAATGAAGTCAAAGACAGCCTATAGCTCACATATAACTCAGAGTTCTCATAATCTTTGCCACTCCCATTTTAATTCACTTTTATACTGTCTAGTCTAGTTAATTTCTTATCATTTTTAGGGTAAATCAACTTCATTTTAATGTGACATTTCGAAAAACAGAAGTACCAAAATATATTACAATTACTCTGTTGTTCCAAACTTTAAATTGTACTCTCAATCACATGATTAAATGTATTTTAAGAAAAAAGATATTTTAACTGGTGTTTCTAATTGGTAGAAAGTATCAATCATAAATTTTGTTATAATATTAAAATATTAAATTTTTACAACTTCACTTTAGCCAAAAGAAACTTTTTGAAATTATTTAAGATCACCATAGATCTATATTAGAGACACCCTCTAGAACTTCTGGTTGTATAATCTAATGTCCTTTAAAAAATAGTTAAAATTTGATTTAAATAAGATATTTTTTCCTGAATAATCTTAAGTAAAAACAAAATGATGAGAAGCAATGTTATCAGAGTAGAAGAGAAAAATATATATATTTTATCCATTACACACAATTTGAATTGTTCTAACCTGCTCGTTTTTTCAAATTATAATTAGAAATTCAAATGTATTTATATGTATGAAAGTAGTACTATATTTATAGATAAAATAAGCAAGATATATTTTAACTTGTAAATAAAATCCTGTCTGGAATAATAAAGAACTCAATTCAAATAATTCATTAATTAGAAATTAACCATTTTAACATTTTGGTGAGATCTCATCTATTAAGAAAAAAATGGAATTTTCTGGGCCTCCTGGGTGGCTCAGTTGGTTGAGTGTCAGACTTCGGTTCAGGTCATGATTTCCCTGTTTGTGAGTTCGAGCTCTGCATCATGCTCTCTGCTGTCAGCACAGAGCCCACTTCAGGTCCTCTGTCCCCCTCTCTCTCAGCCCATCCCCTGCTCACTCTCTTTCTCTCTCTCTAAAGAATAAATGAACCTTAAAAAAAGATTTAAAAAATTGGAATTTTCTATTTAAAAATTAAGTTAGGTATTTTTTTAATTTCAAGTAATGCATTGAGCATTCATGTCTATCTTCATAAAGAAAGTTTGCTTACATTATTAAAAATATAATTGTAAATAAAGTTCATATTATAAGATGGTGATTATACAGTTTTCTGTCTTTGTGATTATAAATTAAGAAACCTATGCTGTCTTGGATTCTTTAGTTGGAATTCAGTCCAAGGATAGAGGCTAAATTAAAGTAACCCTTTCTTGGTCTTTATTCATCAGGAGCAGTACATAAAAATCCAAGCTGTGCAGATGCAAAATATTCAAATATCTCTTCTCTCCTTTAGTTCCATAATATATCTACTGTGAAAGGAGCAGACTAAAGAAACTCATCTTTTGACCCACAGTATCAAACAGATATGTATCCAAAAGTTCTCAGAAAGTGTCAGAGGAACTCTCTCCAGGGAGCAAAGTCTGTAGGGCTCTGAGACAGTACAAGCTCAACATGGAAAGAAGGAAAAGAGAAGTAGACTTTTTTCTTCCTGGTTTGGGAGTTTAGCTGAAGCACCTAGACATGACAAATCACGCCATTTTACACAAACTTTGCCTTTCAAGCTATTAAGAAGTGGATAAAAGGCAAAGGTTAATAAACTCTTCTTGCTCACTTGATATGGCTGACAATTCTCTCTCACTTGAAAAATCAGCTCATGTTTTTCTTAAATATTTCTTAAATCTGTCTCATTCTGTCTACTTTATTACCACTGTCCTGATGCAGACCATTATTAACTTTTGCATGGATTACAACACTCTCCTGCCTTTAATTTATCCCTCCACAGAAATGCAAGAGTAATGTACCCTAAAACACAAACTATCATAAAATCTATTGTTCTTGTTTATAGTATAAAGTTGCAGCTCTTTACTAGGAAGCATCCTGCATGCTACATATGAGCCACTTAAAATTTGTTTAGGGAATAAATGGAAGATTAGTGAACAAAGAATCAGAAAACAAGGCACTATCTGGCGTCCTACCTGATTTTCCTTCTTTATCTCATATTTTTGTTGTGTTCTTTTGCCTATCACAATGACCCCTTATATAGAATCTTTGCCTTGCTAACATCTGCTCATCTTTTAAGATTCAGCTCAGAAATTACTCCTTCCCTTCCTCCCTCCCTCCATAGCATTTTAACTAGTGGGAACCTCCTTCAAGAAAATTCCATATTAACCTATGTACATGTCTATCTTTATGTGTCTAACTCCATTGCATTGTACTCATTTATATTCATGCCTGTCTCTATCTAGACTAATTTCCTTGAGGACTGTATCATATATAAATATCTTTGCTTCTTAATATGAAATTCACTCTTCTCCCTCATATATAGTTATTACTTAATACATGCTTATGAAATGAATGTGTGATTGAATAACTTAACTAACATTGATGAGAGACTATATTTTCCCATTCTGTTATGTGTGTGTGTGTGGGGGGGACTGGGGAGACTTACTAATGAATATGATATCTTTCTTTTAAAATTTGCCACAATTATATTTGTAAACATATTTTGCTAAAATATATAAATATATTCAAATGAAAATTTTACTTTATGGTATATTTTATAAATATTACCACTTCTTTGCTTCTATTCAGGAAATACCAAAGAGATTGAACAATTTATAAATATACTTTAAGAAAAAAATCCTTATGTGATTTTGTTATGCTTTGTTCAAAAGTTTGTTTTTTGATTTATACCTGTGACTGAATTTATGATTTGATCAACAAAACTTCATTAGATTGTGTTATAGAATTAAATGTACCAACATATTTTGGCATGCTGCTTAAAGTACCTTCTTGGGTCATTTATGATATACAAAGGTGCTGTTGTACACATTAAGGATATAGGAACACATGTGATAAGAAATGTTTAAATCTTGGATATATTTGTAAAGTGAGGCAGAAATAATAAATACAAACAAACAAATATGAATAGTCACTAAGACAATGATTAATCTCCAGAATGAAACAGACTATAGAGGAGGATCGGTATGGTATTAGAGGCTGCTTTAGCTAGGATTACCAGAGAAGACCTGTCTGGACAGCAGTGCTTGGGGTCAAGACATGAATGCTAAGAAAAGATAGCTAGTCACCAGAGGGTTTTGAAGAAATATCTGTGCCTGTGTACAGAAAGTGCAAGTACAAAAGCCCTAGTTAGAAGTGGACTTTGGAATGTGGGGAAAAGAAAGGTTGGTGTGACTGGAGTATGTGTCAAGAGGTGAGTGGTAAGGGAAGATTTGGAGAAGTTGGCTTGGGTCTACTTGGGTAGACATGGGTTAAAATGAGGGGTTTAGATTATCACAGGACAAGCAATTGAATATTTTTCATCAGGAGAATAAGAAGAAAAATGTCCAAAGAACTTACTGTTGGTTTAGATGTGAGACATAGAAACTATAAAGGAATGAAAGATGATTCCCAGCTTCTTGGCTTAAGAAACTGGGTAAGTGGGTGGTATCTTCGCCAACTCAGACTGCTGTAACAAAATACCATAGATTGGTTGGCTTACATGGCAGAAGTTTATTTCCTCACAGTTCCGGAGGCTGGAAGTTCAAGATCGGGGTGTCAGGAACGGGTTGGGGGTGTTTTGCTGAGGGTCTTTTTCCTGGCTTGGGACGACTTCCTTCTATATCTACATACTCTTGATAGCTGTGTCTTCGTATGGTGGAAAGAAGATGCTCTGGGATCTCTTTTTACAAGGGCACTAATTCCATCGTGGAAGCTCCACCCTCAGAACCCCATCTAAACCTAATTACCTCCCAAGGGCTCACCTTCCAATTTTATCACAGGGGATAAGGTCTTCAATGAATTTTGGGGGACACAAACATTCAGTCTATAACAAGGGGAAACTTTGCAAAGGGTGGATATCAAGAACTGTGTTAGAATAATCTTGAATTTGAGAAGCCTATTATTTAAAATGCAAGTGAATATATCTTCTAAGTGCTGTGTCAACAGACCAATTATGAGAACCTTAGGATAGCAGAATGCATGTTAAATTATTAATATGTTCTATGACTTAATGTGTTACCTTTCTCAAGTATTATATTTGCATTTTAATGAGTTTTAACCAAACACTTTGACCCAGATAAATTGCTCTAATATTCACCATGCCAGCCACATGACAAACTGTGAAAGTTGAATGCTGTGATAAGCAATAATCATGCTGAAGTATATGGGCACCCCACCACTCTACCCAAACACAGGACTCATTGTTATCTAGTGCAATGGTTTACCTCATTTCCTTTCCCAAGTTTATTGCCTCTACATTCACATTTATAGAAGGCAGGCTTAGGGAATAAGAAGTCCACACACATACCCATTAGGAATGTTTCTTAATATAATTTTAAGAGATATGTGAACCTATTTACCAGTTAATTTGGGGCCATCTGCTTTCACTCGATGAAAAATTTATTAGAATTCCACCTAATAATTAAGTAGATACGGTATTATTAGAATGTTTTAAAGTATCAATCAATAAAATATTGAGGATATGTATCTATGCTTTCTTGTTGATGTTACTCTAAACAAAAGGAAAACTTATTCTCCAAATAGTCTATATTTAGAATGTCAGTCTACCTTTTCAGGGTCAGAAAAAAAAATCAATAAAATAACAGCAGTGACTGGGGCATATTCATCTCCTACTGAAATTAATAATTTGAGACTCAGTGCTTATTGAGAAATTCTGAACTAGGAAGGGTGGGAGTAAGCACTGAGGAAAGGCAAGGAAAGAGGACATGAAAGATGTTAGTGCTTTTTCCATCCTTACCTAAAGTTCTAGTTGACATTAGTAGGGAGATGAACACATCCAAGGTTAAATTTTGTTCAATTCATTTCTGGATAATGTAGTATTACTTACATGTTATTATATTCTTCATAAGGCAAACACATTCCATTTTTACTTTTCCTATATTCATGATTATAGCTATTGTAACATTGGCTGAATTATTTCACCCCAAATACATTCTGTTAGGGTCTAACCCTAGGATATTTAACATAGCTTATTAAAGGCTGAATCTGAGAATAGATATCCTAAAATTTTATAGGACATCTTGCAGCCATCTTGAATCAAAATTAGAAAGAGAATTAAATATAATACTTTTAGGAATTTGGAAACATGATTTTTATTTTATACAAATGTCAGTTACCTACTGCTTATAACAACCCACTCTAAAACTTTAATAGCTTAAAACAACAAAAAATGTATGTTTTTTATTTCTTACAAGTTTGCAAGTTCTCTGGGCAGTTCTGTTGATCTGGGACATCCTCTGTTGATTTCAGCTGGGTCTGTTCAAGTGTCTTGGTCAGTTGCCTAACAGGATGGTGAGGGTCTGGCTATTTCAAGTGCTCTTGTCTGGGGTTCACTCATAGTTAATTAAGGATGAATCTCAAACAGTTTCTTCAAAGTTTCCAGAAGTCTTTCAATAGAAATTATATTATACTCCTTAATTTTGAAAAAGCAGTGAATAGGTATGTGTTTTAATCCAGGGAAATATGCTTCATTTAAGACAGCCAAACACCACCACCAACAAGTCAATCATTATTTCCATTTTGCATACATACTGAAGGAAAATTGTGTGATAGAAGATAACTTCATGCTTGGGAACTTGGACAAAGAAGTCCTTGCCCTCAAATTGGTTTCAATTATACTTAAATGAAGTGAATATCCAGATCATCCTATAACTACTTGGGGGATTTCACAGAAGTACTTATTTGACTGAATTAAGACAAAATAGACTTCCAAAATTTTAATGGGCCTTCATGTTTTATAGGTGAGCCAATAGTTTTATAAAGCTGATATAATCCAGTTAGTGTCAATAAATTTCTTGCAAATTAACTTATGAATTAAAAGAATTTCCAAATTACTTAATTTAATATAAGTTTATGAGCTTGCATCACTAAATACTTTCCAGAGACAATTCATTTTTCAAATAGTGCCTGTAGTTAAAGAAAGGAAAAATTTACATAGCATCTAAAGAAAATAATGAGTGAATGATATGCCAAAAAGGTTAGATTATTAAAACTCTTTTTCTAATTAAGAAAGCAATATATAAAAACGAAAGCAATATATAAATTGTGGAGATAGAAAATATAGAAGTATATAAAGAACAGGAAAGTTTTGTGAATGCAGAAATTAACCAAATTAATCATGGGATCATATAATGTATATAGAGAAAGAGTTGAAATTGCTTTTTATTTCATTAATACTAGATAATGAGCATAATTCCCTTGCATATTTTTGAAGCATGGTTTTTAATGCACAATCCCTACAATATGGTAAGCACAGGAAAATGTGTTAAATAAAAATTTTCCTCATGTATGCAAAATAATTTAATCTTTTATTGGATCTTTATTTTTAAAAATATTTTTTAAAAGCAAGGCTATGATTAAGCTAAATATGTACATATATCACTGAATACTCTCTTTCTGATACTACTTCCTGATTTTTTCTAGAAGTAGACTAGTAGTCTATATCTTTTCTGTATCTCTCCAATCCAGAGTGTTCTCCTTCTGTCTGTGTCTCTCTGTCTCTGTCTGGGTCTCTCTCTCTCTCTCCCTCTCTCATTCTAGATCTCTAACTGTATTAGATTCCATTTCAATTTGAGAAGCCACATAACAGTCTTGAATTATTTTTCTTTGCACTGTATTAGTCACTAGTGAGATGATTTTTTAAATTCTGTTTGTATTCCTCCAGTCGCAAACTGTGTGTTTGCATATGGTACCATTTTTTTCTGTTGGATTTTCAAGCTTAGGTAATAAAGAATTATTCTTTTGTCTAAAATTGACTTTCCTCATTTATCATTTGAGCTTTTTTTTTTCTTTTTAGACTTATGCTTAAAATGACCTCCTTGCCTAGGGTTCAGAGAAGTCATAACATTTACTCCTTTTTGACAGAGACACTTTTAAATTGTGATGTATGAATTTTTATTAATATGTGTGATAAAAACAAAGGCAGGGCAGAAACCATAGAGTCAAATATTAAATAAAACATGAAATGATAATGAGGGTAGCTTCAAAACATAAAACACGGTGCTGGTGGGTCACTGCACGTAGGAATTCATCCTGATTGGAACTGCCCATCCTGGCGCCTTTATTCTTCTGGTTGACTAACTGTCACATGTGGCAACTTGGTAGACAGCACATTATCATAAAACTTTTAGAAGCAGACTCAAGGCCAAAGTATATCATAGCTATTTCTTCTCCCTGAAGACCATTTGAAACCAATAGCTTCTCTAACTCTCCTCATCTCTTTAAATATTGCACACACCGCACAAGTCATAGAGTACCTTAAATTGGTAAACCATCTCATTTTATTTTATATTTCCACAGAGATGACCCAAGCACAGAGTCTCTTTATGAAGACTGATGCTTGAATAAGTTCTGCCAGAGTGCAGAATCAGGAAGGAAATAGATTTGGGGTTCACATTTATATCAAGGTCAAACTCATTAGAAACAAAAAAAATAAATGGATATTTGTACAGTAGAATAGTCCCTTTTATATAATCTTCTAAGTAGCAAATTGTGTTGTGAGACAGCCTAGTTTATATTTCACATTCTTTGTAATAATTTAAAGAGAGAAGGGAAATATTCACTTGGAGAAATTCTGGTCTCCTCATGTAATAGTAACACAAATTTCACTTTCATAATTGATAAGTGAATGATGGTTTGCTCATATTTCATAGCATATTAAAGATTAAAATAAAAGTGAGACTATGTGGAAAACAGCATAAGGTTCAATTGTTTGTTTTTTCATATATTATGAAAGCATGCGTTATTACTAACTAGAAGGAGGGGGGTTATAAACACTTAAAAAAAATAGGACTAACAGTAACCTTAGGATCAAATAATAAATGCGTTTTGAAGCTTTTTGATTTTCTCCTGTAACACGGATGAAGAACTATAGACTCTCTTCTATGTAGACTAAAACAGAAATCCTTCATTTTATTATGTTCAGGTTTCTAAAAAAAAAAAAATTGACATTGATGCATTCTATTCAAAGCAGAATGGATTAGGAATTGCTGAACATATTTACATTTTTACAGTCAAATTCACACTTGGAAATTACAGCATACATAGGGCTTTTCAATAAATAATAACTGCTCATGCGTAAATAATAATTTTAATTCTTATTTTTTGGAAGATTATGGGAGAATCAGCAAGATCTAAAGTTATTTTAGGCAAGAATGAATAGAATACAGTTTCAATAAGAGGTTGAATAATGATAAAAAAACAAAGCTCACTGAGTTTATTTAGCTTGGAAGTCAATCAGGCAGACACAATGGCAATTTATAGTCTGGGGCGTGCACATACCTAACACCCAGACGAAGCACCCTTTTTCAACTCGTCGTGAAACTTTAGATTAAATTATTAATTTTAGTGGTGGACAGATGTAAGGTGAGAAGAAGAAATATAACCCAAAGGTAATCTATTTTAAAAAGCAAAAGCCTGTAAAAACTAAAGCCTGAGTTCTCCTGAAATAAGGCTGAGAAAAAAAAAAAAAAAACTAAAATAAAGACAACCAAACCTGAGTTCCTAAAGCTACTTGGAGCAGGTGACAGAATTTTTTTTTGGTGATACTATAAGGGGTCAGAGCAACAAGACAAAAAGGACCAGATCTGGAAATTAGGGTCATTGTTATGTAAAAGCGCTAAATAGTGTGTATTATTTCCAAAATGAATTTATATTTCTACTTTGTTAATATCAATGCTGTAAGATCCAGGATAAGAGACACAAATTTCCTGTGGCAGGGTAGGTGAGGCAAGAGAGTACAACCATGACTCACCCTCTGAGATTTTCAAGTCTGAGTTTAGGTTATCTCATTATAAATATCAGACTAATATCATTTTTATCGGTATTTCAGTATTCTTTGGAAAACATGTACAACTACCTGAAACCAATTTTGAAAATAATGATGTGTCATGCTAACATCAACTAATACACTGAATTTCACATTTTTAGAGAGAAAATTGCAAAGGGGTTTCTATTTGGAAGAGATTAACTAGTATTTAAAGCTGTGGAAACTAAAAGCTGTGATTTGAGTGACCAAATAATTTATTGTCCAAGTCAGGACATTTTTGTGGCTAAAAAAGAACCACTAATATCATTAAATTATATACATTTAAAAATGTGCGTATAGTGATTGACTAATTTTTAAGTTCAATAAACTACAAAATAGCCCCAATAAAACCTATTTTTATTTATTTAAAAAAAATTTTTAGACTTTATTTTTTGAGAGAAACAGAGTGTGAGTGGATTGGGGCAGAGAGAGGGAGACACAGAATCTGAAGCAGGGTCCAGGCTATGAGCTGTCAGCACAGAGCCCCCATGAGAGGCTAGAACTTATGAATTGGGAGATCAGGACCTGAGCCCCAGTCAGATGTCTAACCAAATGAGCCACCCAGGTTATCCTCCAATAACACCTATGATAGAAATAGTTTACATCTGGGTCACCTGGGTGGCTAGTGGATTAAATGTCCAAAGCTTGATTTAAGCTCGATCATGATCTCACGGTGGTGAGGTCAAACCTCACATCAAACTCTGTGCTGGGCCTGGAGCCTGCTTGGGATTCTCTCTCTCTGTCCCTCCCCACTAGCAAGCATGCTCACACGCTGTCTCTCTCTCTGTGCCAAAAAAACAAAACAAAACAAAACAAAACCCCCAAAAAGTTTACTGTTTTAGTATCTCTATCTCTAATACCAGTTCACAGGTATTTTTTTCTGAAGAATGAATGTTTCAAACAGCTTTGCTGAGATATAATTTAAATATCATAAAATTCATTTTTAAGTATGCATTCAATGAATTTTAGTATATTTACAGACTTGTACAAATCATCATTGCAATCTAATTTTACAATATTTCCATCATCACAGGCTCTTGATTTGTTTTTATTATTGTATAGTATATCTGTGTATAAATGTATCCAGTTTTATGCAGATATTCTACTGTCGGTGACCATTTAAATTATTTGAATAGCTGGCTTCTATGAATATAGCTGCCATGAATACACTTACATATATCTTCTGGTGAATTTGGGCACACACGTCTGTTTGATATATTTATAGGAGTGGAATTTCTGGGTCATAGCACAAGCATTCATTTACCGTAAGTAGATAATTCCAAATTGCTTAGCAAAATGGTTCTCTGATTTACATTCCCTTCTGTAGTATATGACAGACTCTGATGCAGTGTATATATGTTAAACTTTTAAACTTTAATGTTTTTTATTTTTTTTTAGGTTTTAATTTAAATTCTAGTTAACATACAGTGTAATATTGGTTTCAGGTCTAGAATTTAGTGATTCATCTCTTCTGTATAACACCCACTGTTCATCACAAATGCCCTCCTTAATGCCCATCACCCATAAAATTTAACATTTTTAGACACCCTTGATATGGGTGTAGTGATATTCCACTGAGGCTTTACATTGCATTTCTCTGCTAATTGATAATACTAAGCAAGTTTTCATGTTTGTTTGTCCTTTGGATATCTTTTAAAAAAATATTTTTAATGTTAATTTATTTTTGAGAAAGAGACACAGCATGAGCAGGGGAGGGGCAGAGAGAGAGGGAAACATAGGATCAGAAGCAGGCTCCAGGTTCTGAGCTGTCATCACAGATTCTGATGCAGCTTGAACTCATGGACCATAAGATCATGACCTGAGCTGAAGTCGGACGCTTAATCAACTGAGCCACCCAGGCACCCCTGGATACCTTTTTTAGTGAAGTTTATTTTCCATTTTTCTTTTGGGTTGTCTATCTCATCCTTATTGATAGTTAGAATGTTTATATATATATAGACACACATATATGTATATATGTGTGTGTGTATATATATATATATATGTATATATACATATATATACATATATATATATATATATATATATGGATAAAATATCTTTGTTGGTTATGTGTGTTGCAAGATCTACTCTGTGGTTCTTTATTATATTAATAGCCTTTTGAGAAACAAAAATTCACAACTCATATAGTCCAATTTATATCTTTTCTTTTACAGTTTAAACTCCTTGTATTCTGTTTATGGAATACTTTCTTAAATTCAAGGTCATTGAAGTATTTTAATATTATCTAGATACAGTAAATATATATAGTATAAATATTGTTTTACCTTGCACAATTAGATCTATAGTCCACCAGGAATTTATTTATGTATATTGTGATTTAGGGGCTAGTTTCACTTTCTTTCTTTCTTTCTTTGATTTTTTTTTAGTTTTTTTTAATGTTTATTTATTTCTGAGAGAGGCAGACCAAGTGTGAGCAGGGTGAAGCAGAGAGAGAGAAATGAAGAGAGAGAATCCCATGCAGACTCCACTCTTTCAGTGAAGAGGCCGACACAGGGCTTGACCCAATGAACCGTGAGATCATGACCTGAGTAGAAATCAGGAATCAGAGGTTTAACCAACTGCACTGCCCAGATGCCCCTTTCCCATTTTGAATAGAGAGTTGAGTCAATTCTATTAACGAAAAGATTTTCTTTTTCCCACTGCTTTACACCAACACCCTTGTACTAATTAGATCACACTCATACACACACACACACACACACACACACACACACACACACATACACACACACACACACACACACGACACAGGTTTGTTTTCATTCTCTCTTCATTTCCACCAATCTCTTTTTTTTCTAGAGTCAAACTTTATTACTATATTTTATAAGTGTTAATGTCTGGTAGAGTAAGTCCTCACATTTTGTTCTTACAGATATTCTTGCATATTTTAATCCTTTTCATGTCTCGTTTACCTTTTTAAGTTGATTTGTCATTTTCAAAAAAATAAGTGGACATTTAGGTTAGGATCATATTAAATTGATATCTTCGTAGTATTGTATATTCTAATGCATAAATATGCCATATTCCTCCATGTATATGTTTCATTTCAGTGATCTAAATAATGTTTTGTAATACGTAGATATCGTCAGGCACAAGATCTCTACGTATTTATTCTTTTATATTTTTAAACATTTTGTTGCTGTTTTAAATGGTACCTTTTATAATATTTTATTTTCCAACATTCACTACTAATAAATAAGAATACAATTGATTTTGTACTCAGAATCTTTGCTTAAAACCACTTATTAGGGGTGCTGGGTGGCTCAGTCAGTTGAGCATCTGACTTCGGCTCAGGTCATGATCTTGCAGTTCACGGGTTTGAACCTGTGTTTGGTTCTGTGCTGACAGCTCGGAGCCTGGAGCCTGCTTCTGATTCTGTGTCTCCCTCTCTCTCTGCTCCTCTCCTGCTTGCACTCTGTCTCTCTCTCTCTCTCTCTTTCAAAAATGAACTTTAAAAAAGTAAAACCACTTTTAAATCTAATAATTTCTCATATTTAAAAACTGTTTACATACATTAAAAAGTGTCTATGCATCATAAATTATAGCCCTTTTCAATACTTGTGAAAGTCTGTTTCTTTTTCCTGACATTTCACTCTCAAGAATTACCTTTGGAATGCCAGATAGTAGTTGTAGTTATGTATTTATCTTGTTAGACCACAAAGAAAAGTCAAATTTTTTTTCTTAAAGTTGATACTTGCTACTGGTGTTTTGTAGATATCCTTTAAATGGTTCTTTAAAAAAGTTTTTTAGTTGTAGTGTGCTAAGAGTTTTGAGAATAAATACATGTTAATTGTTTAGTAAATATCTTTCACATGTATAAAAATGATTATGGGGCGCGTGGGTGGCTCAGTCAGTTAAGTGTCTGACTTCAGCTCAGATCATGAACGCGCATTTCATGAGTTCGAGCCCTGCATTAGGCCCTGTGCTGACACCTCAGAACCTGGAGCCTGCTAGCTCGTCCCCTGCTCACATTCTGTCTCTCTCTCATAAAGATTTAAAAAATTAAAAAATGATTGTAATTTTCAAACATTAAAAAACTATATTTCTGGATGTATTAACTTTGATACATACGTCTAATATTTACTGATAATTTGTATTTTTGCATCTATGTTCATGAATGAGACAGACCCATAAATTTTCCATTTTTGTAATATCCTTCTCAAGTTTTAATATCCAGCAAGTTCTGGCTTAATAAAATGTGGTAGGAGTTAGATTTAAGGTCAAGTGGTAAATTTGGCATTATTATTTATTTAAAATGTGTAAACTCTACTATCTTGTTAGCTCCCTAGTGACCAAAGGAAGGTCCATTTGTTCAGGTTTTGTAGTTGGTCACTGTGGGAAATTGGTTCCAAATATCTATTCTTCCATTCTCAGGAGCCAGAGACTATATATAAAGGCAATCAATATACATCAAAATTATTAAAAATATGCAAATAACTTTGACACAGAAAATTCACTTAAAGAAATTTTTCCTAAAGAAATAATATAAAGTTGTTAAATGTTGTCAATAGAATGATGTTCACAACGACATCAATTTGTATATAGAATGACTTTCAATCCAATATTATTAGAACAATAAAATACAGTAAAAAGGGTGTAAGTCCATTAATAATGAATTGGTGAGGTAATTATAACATCTTTCAGTGATAGATTATGCATCCAATAAAACTTTGATTATATATGTATATTTCTAACATTAAGATATCATTACATAGCTGAATAAAGCAGGTATAAAATGATATGCAGATTAAAACAGTATTATTTTAAGATGTGACTATGTATATATGCATAAAATGCTGACACATTATACAATACTATTAACAGTTTTTTGGGATTGTGATATTATGGATGTTGTGACTATTTATTACAGATACTTCATATTGTTATTTATGTCATTTATGTAATGCATTATAATCTTATTAGAAAGTCAATAAAGCTCCTCTAAGTTTTAGAAGCTATGGTTGAAACTGCATCATTTTGAAGACTAATTATTCCTTTTCATCATTGAAATGATAATTAGTATTACTTTGTAGATGTTATAGAACAAATTTTGGTTCCATATAAGAAATTACTTTTTAATAACTATAACCTATCAAAAGTGGAATGGCCTGCCTTGTGATATTACAATTTTCCTAGTCCTTGAAATGCTTATAGTCTTTGGGAATTTTAATCAAGGTTTCTACATAATATAGAAAGAATCATATCTTTACTTCCTGGAAAGAAATTCTTAAGCTTCTTATTTTAACATGTTCATGTAAAGTTAATACACATTGTATATACATATAGTGTGTATATGTATATATGTATATATATAAATATATATACAGATATGCTCTTCTATATTGCTTATGTACATTTTCATAAAATATGCACAGGAAGTGGAATCAAAATAGATTTGGTAAGAGCTAGCAAAATGTCCAACTACATATCACCATTTCTATATGTTCTCCTCCCCTTGAAAAAACCAAAACCAAAACCAAAAACCAAAAACCTTCTACTCAACAAAATATTACCAAAACACATTCAACAATACATTAAAAGGACCATTCACCATGATCAGATGGGATTTATGTGGGGATGCAAGGTTGATACAATATTCACAAATCGATTAATGTGATATACCACATTGTAAAACCAAAATAAAAGGCAAAAATCATATAATCATCTGACTAGATGCAGAAAAACCATTTGACATAATTCAATGTCCATTCATGATAAAAAAAACTTTCAACAAAATGAAATTAGAGAGAACATCCTTTAACATAAAGGCCATATTAAAAAAAAAAAACAGCTCATATCATCCTCAGTAGTGAAACCTAAAAGTTTTTCCTATCAGATCACGAATGAGAAAAGATGTCCATTTTTATTCAGCATAGTACTGGAGCTGCTAGCCACAACAATCAGACAAGAAAAATAAAAGGCATCTCTATCAGTATGGAAGAAGTTTAACTGTCACTATTTACAAATGAAATCAACTATACATTAAAAAAAACCCTGAAGACTCTACCAAAATAGTGTTGGAAGCAATAAATGAATTCAGTACAGATGCAGGATACAAAATTAATATACAGAAATTGGTTCTGTTTCTATACACTAACAACAAAGTAGCAGAAAGAGAAATTAAGAAAAGAACTTCATTTATAATTGCACCAAAAAGAATAAAATACCTAGAAATTAATTTAACCAAGGGGGTTGAAAGAACTGTACTTTGAAAATTATAAAATACTAATGAAAGAAATTGAAGGTAACAAAAACAAATGGAAAGACAGTCCATTCTCATGGATTGGCAGAATTAATACTGTTAAGATGCTGACACTACTCAAAGCAGTTTATAGATTCAATGCAATATCTATCAAAATACAAACAGCATTTCTCACAGAACTAGAACAAATAATCCTAAAATTTATATGGAAACACAAAAGACCACAAACAGCCAAAGCATTCTCGAGAAAGAATAAAGCTGGAGTTATCACAATTCCAGATTTCAAGAAATAATACAAAGCTGTAGCAGTCAAAACAGTATAGTAATGTCACAAAAATAGACACACAGATCATTAGAATAGTCTAGATATCCCAGAAATAAACCTATGCTTTTAAGGTCATTTAATCTATGACAAAGGACACTTAATCTATACAGTGGGGGGAAACATAGACTCTTTAGTAAATGCTGCTGGGAAAATTGGACAGCTATATGCAAAAAAAAAAAAAAAAAAAAGAAACAGAACCATTTTCTTATGAACAAAAGTAAGCTCAAAATGGATTAAAAACCTAAATGTGAGACCTGAAACCATAAAATTCCTAAAAAAGAACATAGGCAGTTATCTCTTTGACATTGGCCATAGCAACATTTTTCTAAATATGTGTTATAAGGCAAAGGAAGCAAAGGCAAAAGTAAA
Organism: Felis catus; assembly: GCF_018350175.1. Classification (NCBI taxonomy): domain Eukaryota; kingdom Metazoa; phylum Chordata; class Mammalia; order Carnivora; family Felidae; genus Felis; species Felis catus. Next base: position 39,250,196 of record NC_058376.1, read on the forward strand.
CTATTGGGACTACACCAAAATAAAAGTGTTTGCACAGTGAAGGAAACCATCAACAAAATGAAAAGGCAACCTCTTGAATGGCAGGGGATATTTGCAAATTGTATCTCCAATAAAAGGTCAACATCCTAAGTAAAGAATTTATATAATTCAAAAAATAATAAAATAAAATAATTGAATTAAAAATGGACAGAGGACATAAATAGACATTAGTGACATAAATATCACTAATCATCAGGGAAATGCAAATCAAAGCCACAATGAGATATCACCTTATGCCTATCAGAATGGCTAGAATAAAAAACACAAAAAATAACAAGTTGGCTATTTTGTGGAGAAAAGGGAACCTTTTTTCGCTGTTGGTGGGAATGTAAATTGGTATAGCCACTGTGGAAAGCAGTATGGAGATTCCCCATAGAAGGCTCCCCAAAAAAGGAAGTCACTAATGTGAAAAGACATATGCACCTCTGTTTACTGCAGAATTATTTACAATAGCCAAGATATGGAAGCAATCCAAGTGTCCCTCAATAGATGAATTGATAAAGAAGTGACGTGTGTGTGTGTGTGTGTGTGTGTGTGCGCGTGTGTGTTTATAAATGAATATTATGTAGCCATAAAAAGGATGAGATTTTTTGCCATTTGCCACAACATGGATGGATATAGAGAGTATAATGCTAAGTGAAATATGTTATTCAGAGAAAGACAGATACTATATAATTTCACTTAAATGTGGAACCTAAAAAACAAAACAAATAAATAAGCAAACAAAAAAATGTAGAATCAGATCTATAAATACAGAGAACAAACTGATTATTACCAGAATGAGGGGAAGAGAGGGGATGGATAAATAGGTTAAGGGGAGTGGGAGACACAGGCTTCCAGTTATGCAATGTATAATTATATGAACAAAGTTACAGAATAAGGAATCGAGTCAATGGCATTATAATAATATTGTATGGTGAAAAATGGTACCTACACTTGTGGTAAGCATAGCTTTAAGGTATTCAATTGTTGAATCACTATGTTGTACACCTGAAACCAATATAACATTTTGGGTCAATTATACTAAAATTAAAAAATAATAATAATTAAAAAAATAGGTTACAAACTGTTATAGGAATATAAAAACCATCTAGACCTAGAAATGTGTTTGTTTGCTTTTTTCTTATTATTTAGAATGTTTATATTTATTGAAAGAAATTTAGAGTTAAACAGATTTTTTAAAATATCTCTTATGCAAACATAAAATTATATGATATATACTTGCAATTACTATAAAAAATTAAAAAATGTAATTGAATTAGTTAAAGAAATAATAGTATCTATACTGTGGGACACCTGGGTGGCTCAGTCAGTTAAGCATCTGACTGCAGCTCATGTCATGATCTCATGGCTTGTGAGTTTGAGCCTCCCATCCGGCTCTGTGCTGACAGCCCGGAGCCTGAAGCCTGCTTTGGATTCTGTGTCTCCCTCTCTCTCTCTGCCCCTCCCCCACTCACACTCTGTCTCTGTCTCTCTCTCTCAAAAAATAAATAAACATTAAATTTAAAAAAATAATAATATCTATACTGTGATCATGCTTATGGTACTATATGTATGTTATATATATATATATATATATATATATATATATATATATATATGGCATAGGAAGTACGAAAAAGGGAAGCCCTCAACGTTGACAATGGTTGTCTGGGTCTTGGAAATAGGAATTGCCCCCATATTTCTGTAATTTTAAATACTCTATAATAATCATATATCATTCTAAATTAAAAACAGATTTTATTTAATTAAAAACAAAAGAAAATCATTTTAAGATGCCATTGGTATCAAAGAACAAATAAAATATAACTTTTGGTCTTTTCATTACAAACACATGACGCCATAGACAATGCACATTAAGGGGCCTTGCCTGTGAAAGTGTGAAGATCATGAACAACTACATGAGGCTCACTGCACAGCAGAAAAATTGAGAGTGGGAACACAAAGAAAATCAACAAGACCCAAATTCATTATATCCTCTTTGTCTTCCTATTCTCTGTGCATTGTTTTATACAAGATGGTGGTAAATCTTAATGAGAAAAACACCTCAGTATTTTAAGAAACTATAATATATTCATGAAAGGAAATGAACAGAGGTTATTGGAGGATGAGCCAACCTGTTTTCCTCTGTATTTGTCTGCTACAAACATGCACACACCTGACATAAATTTGTTAATTTTCTCTAATATTGAATACTGGAAAATAAATTTACAAAAACTTCCCATAAACTCTTTAGAAATTGAAGCACAGAGTCAGGCAATGTATTTAGAGTACAATTCAGGATAAGTCGTTAGAAAAATAGATACATTTTCAGTTGGGCTGAGAAGACAAATAAACAGAATATATAATAGTTTGATAACTTCAACAAATTCAGAAAGGAAAGGATAAAAGCATTAACACTGATTTTGAAGAATGTTATAGCATTGGTTTGACTTTCAGTTTTCCACTTTTAGATTACATTGATTAGATTTCATACTTATCTAATAGTAATCTTAAAATAAATATATATAACTAGAGCAGGAAAAAGAAAAATTTAAACTCCTTGTCACAGGGGCACCTGGGTGGCTTAGTGGTTAAGCGGCCAACTTCGGTTCAGGTCATGATCTTGCAGTTCATGGGTTCGAGCCCCACATGGGGCTCTGTGCTGACAGTCCAGAGCCTGGAGCCTCCTTTAGATTCTGTCTCCCTCACTCTCTTTCTCAAAAATAATAAACATTAAAAAAAAAATAGGGGCACCTGGGTGGCTCAGTCAATTAAGCGTCAGACTTTGGCTCAGGTCATGATCTCACATTTCATCAGTTCCAGCCCCACATCAGGCTCAGGCATCCATGCTGATGGTGCAGAGCCTGCTTGGAATTCTCTCTCTCTCTCTCTCTCTCTCTCTCTCTCTCTCTCTCTCTCTCCCTCTCTACACTTTCTGTGCTCTACCTTTCTCTCAAAGTAAATAAACGTAAAACAGTTAAACTCCTTGCCACAAATGTAAAATCAGATGTTTCAATAATATAGTTTGCTTGCATCCCAATTAAGGCAAATTATTGTTATAGAATGGTACTATTAAAAAGCCTAGACTTAAGTTCATAGTTTGAAAGGGAAGATCTACAATGCCATCCAGCTAATAAGAGATAAAACAAGACAGCCTGAAACATTTTACTTGTCAATACTTTCATATACAGTCTTAGGAAGAATTTTAATTAGCACACATCATCAATAAACATTAGATTTGCCATATGCTAGCAGTGACTGAGATTTTTACAATGTCCCTTTGTTATTTTGAGGGTGAGATTATTCACTAAGAAGTGTGTGTGTGTGTGTGTGTGTGTGTGTGTGTGTGTGTGTGTGTGCAGGTGTGATGTTCTTGTGTGTATGCATGCATTTTGAGACACAAAGCAACCTCTTCTGTATTTAAGTTAGGGAACACTGATTCTGTTCCCTACCTCAGGCTCCTCCTAGGTTGCATCCTTCCTTCTGCCTTTCTCCTGAAGCACATTGTGGTGCTTTCCAGTTGTAGGTATTCCTGAGCACACTTCCCAAGCTTCTGTTCTGGGAAGGGGAAGTTCCTTTCCACCCTTCCTCACCCTCTTGCATCTCTAGACATACCTGAACACCCTCAGCATCAGCGTCAGTTTTCACTGAAAACCCAAAGTAAATCAGCATTGAGATTCTCTCAAGACTCAGGGGCTCCTTTTTTTCTTTTGCCCCATTAAAAGGAAGTACAGGAGTGACATGATTTGTGTGTGTTCAAGAGTGGCTCTTAGTATTCTCTTTAGAAAACAAGAAGGGAAGCAACATCTTTACACATATGTACCCTTGGCTAAGAGTTGTCAAACTGCAGATCTCAAACTGTCAATATTTTACAGAATTGACCTGGGGAATCACAATTTTAAACAATGTAATGAAAAAGCTAGTGTCAGAGCAAATGTTTGTTAGAAAGTATTATTTAGTAAAAAAAAAAAATTATTCTAGCTCTATGCACATAGAAATGTTCACTTACACAATTGTAGTAATGCCATTGTGATGTAAAGTACATTTTTTTTTACTCCAGTCACAGTCAGAAAGAATGAAAGCCATGCCTTTAAGGCATTTTCTTAGTGTGAGCTGTCCAATATGGTAGCTACTTAGCCACACAGGGCTATTTTAGCTAAATTTAAATTCATTAAAATTACATAAAATTTAAAAATCAGTTTCTCAATCACACCAGCCACATTTCACATGCTCAGTGATCACATGTGGCTGAATTGTATTGAAAAACTCAGATACAGAATCTCCATATTGCAGACAGTTCCATAGTAGTTCCCATATCTGTAATCTGTACATATTAATACCCAAGAAGTAATGAAGCTCACAGTGAGTTTGTCTTTTCTACTTTAAGTTTTAAGCAATAGTGTTTAATTGGTTGTATAAGAAGTGTTAGCCTATTCAAAGAACTCAATTGTTTTATCTAAGTATAGCAAGACCTGAAACACTTTACTGAGGCAGTAAAAAATAATAGTTGGAAGCATGCACTCTGAGGTCAGTCTACTTAGATTGAATTGACTTTCTACCTGGGTAAACTTGGACAATTGACTATTTATTTACCCTAAATTTCTTACCTATAAAATGGAGATGCTGTGAATCAAAAATATTATCTCTTAGTACTTAAATTTATAAAGTGAATTTTATGTTACAAATTTGCATTTATAAAACTCCTAGATAGCAAAAATATATTATGTGGTAATTATTAGTATTTTATTTTTTGTGTGTACTTTGTCATACATAAATACATGTATATCTATTTTTATGGCTCTCCAAAAATAGGTACTGTTTGTCAAACATTTTGCAAAAATACAGAGAAGGCACTATGAAAAAGCTGTGATCATTAAGATCTTAATTTGATTACTGATATTAAATTCCCCCTTCTCTGTGTGAGATCTGGGCACATACTTATATCTTACAAGTAAAAGAAAACTGTTGAGTATCTGCATTTGCACACTTTTCACTTTTAGCATTTCTTTTCTTTGTAATATAATTTTAAATTATTGCTTACCCATGAGAATAAGATGATATGGAAAGGTTGAAATTTTTTAAAAAATAAGTGTAGATCTAAGATGAAAATCAGTAATCATTTACAGTCTGAGAGACAGATTAGTTTCAAGTGGATGAAAGTATAAACTTTACATTAGTCAAGCCTGTTTTCAAATCCCAGCTGCTCCATTTATGCACCACACTGATGGGGTAAGTTACTTAAACTTTCTAAGTTTTAACTTTTATCATCCAGAAAATGATTATAATAAATGTGCACCCTGTAGGATTGTTATGACATGAAATAATGTATGTAAAATGCTAAGAGCTGTGTTTAGCATAGAGTAAGTATTCAATAAATGTAAACCATTATCATATTATTTGAATAATAGTAACTGCCTTCTTTGTAGAAGTACTTAAACATCTGAATAATTTTATTTTCTTATTAAAAGTGAAATGAATTTTGTCTCTCTCTGGTTAGGCGTGTTACCTTGAGGAAATGATTCAATGTCTCCAGTCCTTGGTATCTACTGGAAAACAAGGCAAATGGATCAGATACTCCCTACAATCATTTCTGAGCCGATGGTTTACAATCTCAATATAAACAAAGTCAAGGCCATTACAAGAAATGATGTGAAATGATAGTCATGAGGAAAACTGAATACATTAAGGCATATTTGAAATTTTGAATGTATCAAAACAAACTATCAGTTAAAACAAGCCTGGTGGTCACTTTGTATGGCTTGCAAAGAATACTAGATGTTAGCATTTTTCAGGGGTTTTCTCTTAACCAAGTCCGTTAATTGTTCTTGCACTAACATCTAACATCACTTATGACTCTGGTAGAGATGGATGTGGTATTAAGTATGTCTAAAGACATAATGTAGAAAGAGCAATCAAGCATCTATAATTTAATAAGAAACTGTACAAAAATATATATAGTTCTGTTGGTGTCTCTGAGGCAACTTCCTATGAGGAACAACCCCTCTAAGAAATTTAAGAAATAAAGCAAAAGCTAAAGATGGAAGCCAAAATATAATCTTTATTTCCAAGAGAGGTTAGACTGAAAATCAGAACTTCTTTTGAGAGATCATTTGGCTTGTTAAATAAATCCTAGATTTTAACTCACCAGGTTACAGAAAAGTAACGAACAGTGCCAAGATAAAATTGAAGAGATGAAGGAATAAAGCAGAACAGTGAACTCAAACTTGTGATGTCTAGAAACCCTCCCAAGAAAAGGAGAAAGCAGCCATGTCATTTTTGCTCAGGTTATTCTTTGTAAATTTATAGATAGAACCATTCAACCTACATCCAGGGAAAAGGAACGTAATAGGGGTAAGAAAGGCCAAGTGCATTTAGGAAAACAATTCTTCCTCATAGCAACCAGATCCAACAACAGTTGTGCAAATGTTTCATCATTCAATAAAGTGAAAGTGGATAATTTAGTCTTCTTTCATTGTTAAATCAAATAGAGAGGCTTAGCAAAATAGATGAAGACACATGCTTTTTGTGATAAGATTAGTTTCAGAAAGGAATGAAGAATGATAATTTGTTTTCATATTTCTATTCCTCAATAAATACACTATTGTGCTTTGCAAATTTTTAACGAACTTGCAAAATATTTTTGAAGTGTTTTCATATATCCAATATTTCCAAAATGATATTTCCTTTACTCATTTTGACTAGTTGATTAGATCGCAATAATATAAGTACAGGGATTATTTATTTTATTGTCCTATGAAGGCCCAAATTGAACTACATACCACACATCCTTTTTTTTATGGTCAAAGTGGGGCCATTCTTACGGGAAGAACTTCACAGAAAAGCTCATTATTTTGAGTTTGTTTTCTGTTGCCTTGTTTCCCTTCACAAAGCTACTAGCAGGAGATCTGGTTGTTGGATATCTACCAACAAAAACTGGGCTAGATCTCTACAATTCAAACAAAGGCTCTAATTAAATAGTCTTACAGTTTATTCTCCATTCCGATTAGAAGAGCTGAACCCAGCAATGAAATAATAGTCAGTTTTAAAAATTTTCAATATTATTTAGCTCAACCTCGTCTTTGAGAAATAGAGTAATTGCAGCTCTAGACATGTCAAACTAGTGAGGGCAAATAGATATAACCTATATTTCACCTTATCAAGGCTTCTGTAGAGGAAAAGGGCTAAAACACATTAAAAATCACTGCAGTTCAGAAAACATAATTGAAAGGAAGTTTTTGGAATTATGTTAGCAAGATGTAGAGAACAAGTCCTCCCAGCTCAGACACCAAAAGTATTAAATAAAACATGAAGATAAGACATGCTTTTGTTTTAAATGGATGAGCTGGAGGGAAAGTACAGAAAACAATTGGAGGTCAGAAATAAAGTACAGTCCTGAAGGATGAAGGGATCCTGAGTAGCATTTGCCCAGATAGTATCTGCCAAACCCTAGTGGTTTATAATATGGCATTAGCAGGACGTGCACATATGTGAGAACTAGGACAAAATCATAGATTTAAAGGAGATGAAAGGTCAAGTCAGAAATCTCCTCCTACAATACACACACACACACACACACACACACACACACACACACACAGAGGAACACAGAGAATTCCCTGCATCCTCAGTAGTGAACCTAGAAAAAACTAGAATGCAATAAGGTGCTTAATTTCCTGTCTTGGTCTTTGCTTTAGGAAAAATAGAAAAAAATACTAATTTTCTTTTTCATCAATAGTTATCTGGTTGGTTTATAAATATTATGTTGGATCTGAAGTCTGTGAAATCTGCTTACAGATTTTGTCCTGTGGCAGAATTATAAGTAAACTAGAGATGAACACAATTATTATATATAAAACATTAGACTGATTTATAAAAATGATGCAATGTATAAATCATTTTGGGAGAAGATTCAGTTTGAATAAAATGCTGGTTTTGTTGGATAGAAATGTTATTAATATGTTGTCCAAAATTATACATTTAATTAGAAAATATCTCAAGGAAATTTGGAAATAATAAATGTATTCATATTGCTTTTGTGGGTTAGAAAGTTTTAGCTAGAATAAAAGTCTACTTGATGTCATTAGTTTGGGGGATACTAATGTATTGAGGACTGTAACTCCTGAATAATAGAGCAGTTCATTCTGTTTTCGCATTTTGAGATTATGATTTATGCATGTCCTTGTTCTGGATAGCACTAAGCATTGCTCCTTCATTAGTGGTTCCCACTGAAAGTTATGTTTATATTCAAAAATTCTGCCCTGGGATGGATCATATTGTGTGAGAAATAATTACAGGGCAAAAGTGGAGAGCCACTGCTTAAAATGTATTAGATATTATCTGCTTGATGTGCCTCCCAGTTTCCATAGTGTGATTCTGTCTAATTATCCCTCGGGATCTGCTAGGCTCTCTGACTATTAAGCAGATAATTTTTTAACATTGGGAAATATTTATTTTAAACTGGATAGTTATGTTGAGCCTGATTCTGTAAGAAGAGTATTTTCTAATAAAATCATTTAACGCTTTAAGGGCCCCTGTACTACATGCTAATTTGGTTTATCAATTGATGGATGGCACAGAAACTATTCTATTGCCCTGAAATACAGTTGGAAGTGATAAAGTTAAATTTCTGTTATCCCTGATATTGAGGCTGTTACTTCTAAGAGATCATACTTAGGACACTAGTTATTATTTTAGATATACCAATTACTATGGCAAAGCTTTACAAAAGTCCTGGTTAACCTCAGGGAAGACAGGTTGATAGATACAAACAAAGTTCAACCTAATTTACATATCTGATATCTGTATGCACATAATAGCTCTCATTGCTGTATCCTCCTAGCTTCTGAAAACATTTTTAAAAGGATCTGCTATTTAGTTTTCTGCTAATGAAGTGCCAAAGCAGTAGTGTCTTCCTTTATTATCTATTTACTCTGCTTAGCTGTTAAGATTTTGGAAGCATGTTGAGTTTCGCATGTTTGCACCAGACTGGGAACCTCGGAAGTATTTGAATTAAAAGTAGAAGACAAATGTTTCTACCTAAATCGTTTTTGAGGAAAAAGGACTGTTCACAATTAACTGTTCACAAGCAAATCAAATATTTGAAAAATTATTAGTATCTTACCTCTAGTGTATGTGTGAAAATAGTTTGGGAATGAGTAGATTTATTGAGGATAAGTATTGAGGAGAAAATAGAAAAGCATCAGAAGTTTCCAGATTAAATGTACACACTTAAGAATTCACATGGGTGAGGAAAAAGAGGTAGTACATTTAAAAATTATTCTAATAAACGTATATCCTGTCTTGCTAAAATAAAATGGATTTTAGGCAGCATTTAAAAATACAAATGTAACATAGTAAAGCTAAAATCAAAGTTTAAAAACAAATGCAAAAAAACAAAGACATAACCAGAACATACAAAGTCAATGATTAGCATACAAAATACGGCCAGAAGTCATGGTACACTTGCTAGATTTTAGCCCCAAATTTCTCCTTGAGCTTATTAGCAACCAGTGAATATAAGGAAACTATTACATGTGTACCAGTTTTCCAAAGGTGAAAACAAATCAATTTCACATGGGTACAATTATTCCTATCCATGACATATGAAATAGTTTTCCTGTGAGTAAAGAGAAGTTGAATGGTATTTTGACAAAATCCTAACGTCATAATTATAATAAATGCAACAATGAGTTTTATAGGATTATATGTTTCATAAAACAATCCAATGGCCCATGCTATACAATACATGTAATGAAGCAAGGTAAATCCTAGGTGGTGGGGATTTGAAATAGCATGGCTCTGGTATATATTCTTTGGTGGAGTTCCTTAATAAATCATACCAGAATAAATTATTCAGAGTGATGTTTTCCAAACACCCTTCTCTAGATCTAGAGTATTTCAGGGTCTCAGTGGCTGAGATGAGGGCTCTCCATCTGCACTCCAACCATCATCATTCCATACTCACATTTATTACATGTGATTGTTTATTAAAAGCCTTACTTGAAGAAAGGGTCTCAGCTCAGTCAAGTTTTGATACGTAGTAAAAAGTGGTGAATTGAATTAATGCTCTTTGAAATGTGCCTAAAAGCAGATCTGTGTTATATTGGAATAGAACAAAGACATATATTTGAACATTACGCTAAGCTCAGAGTAGACTTTACTTACCTTTATAAAAGCAGAAAGACTCAGAGCACCTGTGGGGGGATGGGGGGACTCATTCTGTTAAGTATCTGACTTTGGCTCAGGTCAAGATCTCAGGGTTTGTGAGCCCAAGCCCCGCATCAGGCTCTGCACTGACAGGGCAGAGTCTGCCTGGGATCCTCTCTCTCTCCCTCTCTTTCTCTCTCCGCCACTCCTCCACTTATTCTCTCTCTATCTCTCTCTCTCTCTCTCTCTCTCAATAAATAAACTTTAAAAAAATACCTATAAAAAAAGTTGATAAGACCTCAAATGGAAAAAAAAAATCCATAAATAAGGATGAGATTTTCCAATATCATGCCATATTGTGGGTCAAAATTCTGTGCTATATGGCATAACTGTATTAATTTTATCTAAATAGTACTGGTTTTTTTCAATATCTACCGTGTCAATTAAATAATATTGGTAAAATACTATATCCACTGCAAATTCAGTTGGACACTAGGAAGTAACTTTTTCAAATGTATTCATAGGTTGTTTAATAAATCAGCTTTCTGAAGAATTTGTTCACCTACCAAAAGTGGGGGGTGCTGGGTGTCTCGGTCGGTAAAACATCCAACTTCAACTCAGGTCATGATCTCACAATTCGTGAGCTTGAGCCCTGCTTCAGGTGAGCTCAAGCCCAGCTCCAGGCTCTGCACTCTCTCCCTCTTCCTACCCACCCCCCCTCATCTCTGCACCTTGTGGGATTCTCTCTCTCTCTCTCTCTCTGACCCACACTCATTCACGTGCTCACTCTCAAAAAGAAATTGAAAAAAATTTTTTAAATTAAAAAAGTGGTATCGAGTGGGTGCCAGGGTCATTTCTCTACTAAGATTACTTTTAGTTCAAGAAAATAATTATTTGCGTATATAAGGTGGAGGAAATATCTCTCCTCCACATAGAGGTATATACATTTTGTTTATTAAGAGATATTATTAAATATCAACACAGAATTTTAAATTACAGGATTCAAGTGAAATTCTTCCGAGTATACATTGGTATATTAAGACATATGTTCTGTATGATAATCCCAACACAAAGATTTATTTTGAAACAAACTCTGAAATCACCCTTCCTCTAAAGATTTATGGAGAAGATCATATTTGTGGCTTAATAAAAAGAAAGTGGCATATATTTTCAAATGAGTGCCTAATTAGCTAGAGGATTTCTACTTTGGGGGCAAAGAGATTGAGGTGAAACCATAAACCATTAAAAAGGATCACATTCATAGGGTTACAAAGGTAAATAAATTGGTAGCATTTGGAGCTCACCATTCAAAAAAAATATCCTTAGAGACTTTAGAAAAAACACATTATTTTGGATATTGGTGAGTAAGTTTTTAAATATCAGCTGTGTTTTTAAGGGCACATGGCTAGAAATAAGTCAGAAAGTGGCCTGTAGAGCTTGGGCATTTATGTAACAAACTGGAAAATGCAATCTCCATAGTCAACAATCCGAATCTGACCTTCCATGGCCTCATTCACCAATTCATAAACAAAACAAAACATAACATGGATACATAAACAAAAACAAAAGAAGCATTCTCTTGACACTCTTAATCACAGTCTTCATCCACCCTGGCTGTCTATACTTTTTCATCACATTCATTCTTACTCAAGAGTAACCAAACCTTAGTACCTCACATCATTACCATATTTGAAGAGTAAACAGAGTATTTTCATAAAGCAATCCCATACTTGAGTTTTCTGAGGCATTAATAATGAATAGTCAGAGTTAAATTTGATAAAAATCCTTGGTGGCTGTTTCTGAGTTTTGATGTATATGGCAATTGTATCTATCAGTGTTCTTAGCTGTAGGCAACAGACTCTGACTCTGATTATTATGTAACAGAAAATACATTTTTAAAAACAGTATAACAGTATGAATGGATTACAGAATAGTATAAGCCTATAGAACCAGAAAAAGTTCAGAAAAAAATGGTATGCTAGGTTGCAGTCAAAACCTTAGCCAAAATAAACACGACAAGTTCCTAACACTTACACACTAGAGAGCGAGGCTGCTATGGACTTATAGGGTGCTTTTGGAAACATGGCTACTGTTGTTCCAGAAATTAGCATATGCCTATTTGATATCTACCATTGGCCCTCAGAACTCATTATTTGCTGTCTTTTTTTTAAACATTCTACTGTCAGTATATTTCGATTCAGAAACCACAGAGGATGTTTCTGATGTAAAAATTGAGGTTATCGACGCATCCTGGATGCAGAGATATTGAAAAGTAATCACAGGTCATTTTCAGTCTCAAGTAAGAGATAAACTCCACCTTTCACCAAAATACCTAATATTTAATGAGTACATCTTCTGTGTACATTGCTGTGTGAATTTCATAATGTGGAGAATTCATTAAGCTGGGAAAGATTCAGGCAGCTCCATCAAATATGCAAAGAAGGGTGAAACAGTCACTTTACCCATGTTCCAGAACACATTCCAAACAGTATTGTAGATAGAGAGGAAATAGTTTTGGAATAATTTATTATGTTGTTTTCCCCAGAGAAAAAATAAAAGTAAAATTCTCCCTAAGTTGGTCTAATATATCAGAATTCAGTACCAGGGCGTTTGCTCTATAAATCCTTTGGTGAAGAATTTTCAATTTGGTTGATGTCATTAGAGAATGCCCCATGGAGAGCCAGATTTGTCTTCATTCAATCACTTTAGAGACAGCTCCACAGACCAGCTGCATCCTGGCATTCAAGACCCCAGAGAGCAGTGACATTTACCAAGCTGCAGTTTCCGCTCACTATCAGAGGATCAGCAATGCAAAGCAAACACACATCAACACCCTCCACATGTTGAAGCCAGTATCATAGATTCAGACATCTAAGTTAGATTTTGCATTTAACTTTTTGTAAGGGATTATATAATATCACATTTTTTTACCTCTCAGCCAGATTCTCATTCCAGTGTCTGAAAAAGATAGAAGTATTAGAATGCCAAAGACAGAATCAACAGATACATTAAGAAAGACCAAGGAAGGTAGGGGGGAAAGGAAACAAGAGAAGGGGAGGAGACTAGAGAAGACAAAAGAACAAAAGAGATCTGATTTTTAGGTGTGGATACATAAACAAAAACAAAACAAAAGAAGCATACTTTTGACACTCTTAATCACAGTCTTCATCTACCCTGGCTGTACTTTTTCATCACATTCATTCTTGAAACACAAGATTTCAGCTCTCTAAACCTATTTGTGGAGGGTCACCATTAATACACTAATTGCAGAATCTGCTTTGAGAGTTTTTGTCCTGCATTTTAATCAAAATGGTCTACTCTCTCTTCCTGGGAATACTCTTCCTATGTACAATCTCCCAGTTTCTCATTTGTGACTGGTCTTTTAAGTCTCCTAGACAAGCTTCTCCTTTGACCAATTCTTCATGTTCCATGGATGTAATCTTTAGGGTTCTCTCTCCTGTTCTCATTTTATTTACCTGTCTATCTAGGTGTTTTCATCCATGGCCTCACTTACCAACAATATATCTCATGAATACCATATCTCCAGCCTACTTCTCATTCCTGAGTCCACTATGGCTGTCTCCCCACTGGATATTTATGACTAAATGTGCCATTGAAAATGCAGCATGCGTAAGCAAAAATGACCTTTTTATACATTCCCTCTTTGAAAGTGGTACTTCTAAGAGTAATACCAGGTTATAACAATAGATTTCATTATACAAACAGCTAGAGAACAAAACCAGGGATATTTTTTAAGAGGAAGACAATAGAAAGCTAAATATCTAGTAATTTAAAGTTGAAAATGTTGTCATAAAAACAAAATACATGGTGTAACTTAATGTAATTTTAAATTGTAATCTACTGTATGAATTTTCATTATTTCACCAGACTAGAAATTCTACTGTGTAAAGTTTTATTATTATTCTAATAGATTGTAAGTGTGGACCAGATCAGCTTCTCTTACCATTGTATTCCAATTCCTACAATAGTTGTGATTTAATAAATATTTGTGGAGGGATGATTAAATGATGATGATGATAACATTGAAAGTGTTTTGTGGCAAATTATGCCTTCCACTTTGTCTGGCATATCTTAAGTGCTCAGTAAACTTCACTGGATAAAATACAAAAGAGTAACTTTTTACAAATGTATGAATCATAAGTCAGCTTAAGGTATTTGTTAAAGATTTTTAATACTGGAGATAGTTTTGCCAGGCACAGGTGTACAGGGAGAAGGGAAAAGAAGTTTCTCTAGAGGCATGGTTCTCAGAAGCTGGAAGGAGGGATGGGAAAGTTGGAGGAGAGGAGATCTACGTTCCACATTTACCTGCATCCTGGTGTCTCAACTCCTGGGAGAAGGGAAGAAGAAAAGAAGAAACAGAATTATTCTTAATTATTTTGTTCCAGTTCCAGAATGTTAAGAAACACCAAGAATAATTTTAAGGAAATCATGAGAGAGACTCTATGTATGTGTGTGATTGTATAGAAATAATAAATATACAATTGGAGGTCTAGTAAAATAGTGAAGAGAAGGGATAAGTGTCACTCCGTGTCTGGGTACACAAATGGCCAAATTCTTTCTGGTTTTGAATAAATAATATTCATGAAAAGGAGAACCCCAAGTGTTTCTACCAGAACCAGCCTAGATTGATGGGATTTAATACCTACAGATTTGTATATAAATATAAATATATAAAAACATATACACACATGTGTATGTACATACATAGAATACACACATATACAAATAATAAAATATCTTTAATATATATAAATCACTCTATCTTTTCACTACATATATCTAAAGTATGTGTGTGTGTATATCTATATATGTCTATATATATCTATATCTATCTATCTATCTATCTATATATATATAATATACTCTGCTAAGTGAAAGGATGGAGAATTTTTCAAGAATTAACAGCGTAGATTTAGGTTTATAACTAAAACAGTATGAAAGTTATTTGAGAAAAGTACATTGTAAAGGTACTAGGAAGTCAGTGAAGTACAGAACAATGGTAA
This sequence comes from Felis catus, assembly GCF_018350175.1. NCBI lineage: Eukaryota > Metazoa > Chordata > Mammalia > Carnivora > Felidae > Felis > Felis catus. The sequence continues at coordinate 39,265,387 of NC_058376.1, forward strand.
AAGTCAAAAGAGATTAGCCATAGATTTTGGTGCATAGCAATGCTTTTATGCAGCTAACATTATTTCATTTAACCTTCCAAAATGCTTGGAAGAGGGATGCTACCTTCTCCTTTAACAACTGAAGATTTTTTTTTAATTTTATTTTTTATTTTTTAAAACTTACATCCAAATTAGTATACAGTGAAACAATGATTTCAGAAGTAGATTACTTAATGCCCCTTACCCATTTAGCCCATCCCCCTCCCACAACCCCTCCAGCAACCCTCAGTTTGTTGTCCATATTTATGAGTCTCTTTTGTTTCATCCCCCTCCCTGTTTTTATATTATTTTTGTTTCCCTTCCTTTATGTTCATATGTTTTATCTCTTAAAGTCCCAATGCAAAAGAGATCCTCTTTCTTCGCATCCTCGGCAACATCTGCTGTTGCCTGAGTTGTTAATGTTAGCCATTCTGAAAGGTGTGAGGTGGTATATCATTGTGGTTTTGGTTTGTATTTCCCTGATGATGAGTGATGTGGAGCATTTTTTCATGTGTCAGTTGGCCATCTGGATGTCTTCCTTGGAGAAGTGTCTCTTCATGTCTTTTGCCCATTTCTTCACTGGATTATTTGGTTTTTGGGTGTTGAGTTTGGTAAGTTCTTTATAGATTTTGGATACTAACCCTTTATCTGATATGTCATTTGCAAATATCTTCTCCCATTCTGTCAGTTGCCTTTTAGTTTTGCTGATTGTTTCCTTGGCTGTTCAGAAGCTTTTTATTTTGATAAGGCCCCAGTAGTTCATATTTGCTTTAGTTTCCCTTGCCTCTAGAGACATGTTGAGTAAGAAGTTGCTGCGGCCATGATCAAAGAGATTTTTGCCTGCTTTCTCCTCGAGGATTTTGATGGATTCCTGTCTTACATTGAGGTTTTCGTCCATTTTGAGTTTATTTTTGTGTATGGTGTAAGAAAGTGGTCCAGGTTCATTCTTCTGCATGTGTCTGTCCAGTGTTCCCAGCACCACTTGCTGAAGAGACTGTCTTTTCCATTGGATATTCGTTCCTGCCTTGTCAAAGATTAGTTGGCCATGTGTTTGTGTGTCCATTTCTGGGTTCTCTATTCTGTTCCATTGATCTGAGTTTCTGTTCTTGTGCCAGTACCATACTGTCTTGATGATTACAGCTTTGTAGTATTGTTTGAAGTCCGGGATTGTGATGCCTCCTGCTTTGGTTTTCTTTTTCAAGATTGCTTTGGCTATTCGGGGTCTTTTCTGGTTCCATACAAATTTTAGGATTGTTTGTTCTAGCTCTGTGAAGAATGCTGGTGTTACTTTGATAGGGATCAAGTTGAATCTGTAGATTGCCTTGAGTAGTATCGACATTTTAACAATATTTGTTCTTCCTATCCAGGAGCATGGAATCTTTTTCCATTTCTTTGTGTCTTCTTCGATTTCTTTCATAAGCTTTCTATAGTTTTCAGTGTATAGATTTTTCACCTCTTTGGTTAGATTTATTCCTAGGTATTTTATGGCTTTTGGTGCAACTGTAAATGGGATCAATTCCTTGATTTCTCTTTCTGTTGCTTCATTGTTGGTGTATAGGAATGCAACCGACTTCTGTGCATTGATTTTATATCCTGCAACTTTGGTGAATTCATGAATCAGTTCTAGCAGTTTTTTGGTGAAATCTTTAGGGTTTTCCATATACAGTATCATGTCATCTACGAAGAGTGAAAGGTTGACCTCCTCCTGGCCGATTTGGATGCCTTTTATTTCTTTGTGCTGTCTGATTGAAGAGGCTAAGACTTCCAATACTATGTTGAATAACAGCAGTGACAGTGGACATCCCCTTTTTGTTCCTGACCTTAGGGGGAAACCTCTCAGTTTTTCCCCATTGAGGATGATATTAGCATTGGGTCATTCATATATAGCTTTTATGATCTCGAGGTATGATCCTTCTATCCCTACTTTCTTGAGGGTTTTTATCAAGAAAGGATGCTGAATTTTGTCAAATGCTTTCTTTGCATCTATTGAGAAGATCATATGGTTCTTGTCCTTTCTTTTATTGATGTGGTGAATCACGTTAATTGTTTTGCAGATTGAACCAGCCCTGCATCCCAGGTATAAATCCCATTTGGTCGTGGTGAATACTTTTTTTAATGTATTGTTGGATCCGGTTGGCTAATATCTTGTTGAGGATTTTTGCATCCATGTTCATTAGGGAAATTGGTCTATAGTTCTCATTTTTAGTGGGGTGTTTGTCTGGTTTTGGAATCAGGGTAATGCTGGCTTTATGGAAAGAGTTTGGAAGATTTCCTTCCATTTCTATTTTTTGGAACAGTTTCAAGAGAATAGGTGTTAACTCTTCCTTAAATGTTGGGTAGAATTCCCCTGGAAAGCCATCTGGCCCTGGACTCTTGTTTTTTGGCAGATTTTTGATTACTAATTTTATTTCCTTACTGGTTATGGTCTTGTTCAAATTTTCTATTTCTTCCTCTTTCAGCTTTGGTAGTGTATATGTTTCTAGGAATTTGTCCATTTCTTCCAGATTGCCCATTTTATTGGCATATAATTGTTCATAACCTTCTCTTATTATTGTTTTTATTTCTGTTGTATTGGTTTTGATCTCTCCTCTTTCATTCTTGATTTTATTTGGGTTCTTTCCTTTTTCTTCTTGATCAAACTGGCTAGTGGTTTATCAATTTTGTTAATTCTTTCAAAGAACCAGCTTCTGGTTTCATTGATCTGTTCTACTGTTTTGTTTTTTGGTTTCGATAGCATTAATTTTTGCTCTAATCTTTATTATTTCCTGTCTCCTGCTGTTTTTGGGTTTTATTTGCTGTTCTTTTTCCAGCTCCTTAAGGCGTAAGGTTAGGTTGTGTATCTGAGATCTTTCTTCCTTCTTTAGGAAGGCCTGGATTGCTATATACTTTCCTCTTATGACCGCCTTTGCTGGGTCCCAGAGGTTTTGGGTTGTGGTGTTACCATTTTCATTGACTTCCATATACTTTTTAATTCCTTTCACAAATGAAGAATTAACGTGCAGAGAGGACAGTCACACTGACTGTGAAAACCTCACCTTTTTTAAGGAGAGCACTTGTGATGAGCATCGGGTATCACGTGTAAGTGATGAATCACTGAATTCTACTTCTGAAACCAATATTGTACTCTATATTACCTAATTAACATTTTTAAAAAGCTCATCTTTGCTACTTTAGCATTACTAACATTTGTCACACAGGAAATCACAGAGGGTGATTAATATATGTTTAACTGCAGGATACGGTTTTATTACTTTATCCAGTTATTCCTCTTTAACTTTCAAATTATTGATTGTAAACCAAAACTCAACAGAAATTTTCAGTTATTTCTCTGAGGAGGTAAACTGTGCAGCCATTTTGGAAGACAGTTTGGTAGTTTCTTACAAGCTAAATATAATCTTACCATAGGATCCTACTATTGTGGTCATAGATATTTATCCAAATGATTTGGAAACTTATGTTTACATAAAGCCTGCTTAGATTAAAATACTATTTAGTGATTAAAAGGAAGGAAACTACTATCAAACCACACAAATACATAGATTAATCTTAAATACATTTTTCTTAGTGTGTGTGTGTGTGGGGGGGGGAACTAGTCTACTAATCTGAAAAAGCTACACCCAGTATGTACCACTTATATGACTTTGTGAAAAAGGCAAAACCATAGAAATAGTGAACAGAATCATTGGTTGCCAGTAGTTCAGGAAGAGAGGGGAGGATTGAGTAGATGAATTCCAAGGGTTGTTTTAGAACAGTAGACCCATATTGTACAATACTGTAATGTTGGATATATAACTATGCATTTGTCAAAACTTGTAAAACTTTACAACACAAATAGGAAACCTTAAAGTAAATTTACAAATTAAAACAAAACCCTTAGAAGGCTGGGGATCCCAGGATGGAACACAGAATGTAATAAAAGTATCCATCTCTATTTACAGATGTGTGCAAGCTCCCTGAAGGAGATGTAGGATAAGATGCTGACCTAAATATTTTTGCAAATCAGCTGAGTCTATAAAAGCAAAAGAAACTGTATCTAAGCACTGCATTCTAGCTGATAAGTTTATTTCCCATAAAGGTACTGGTCAACAGTTCTGAAACCACCATATATGTATAGTATAATTGAACAAATAAGCAAATGGATATATATGCTGGGGTCAGTCTCACTGATGTTCAAGTCAGTTGGAAATATAAATATCATATGATTCAGCTGTTCCACTTCTGGATATATAACCAAAAGAAATGAAAACAAGGACTTGAACAGACCCTTGTACACAAGATGTTCACAAGAGCCAAAGCAATCCAAGTGTTCATTGGGTAAATAAAATGTGGTATAAACTTACAATGGAATACTATTTGATTTTAAAAAGAATGAAATATCTGATGCATACTACAACAGAAATGGAACTTGAAGACAACATACTATATGAAATAAGCCAGTCACTAAAAGATAAGTTTCACTTCTACAAGGTATCTAGAACAATCAAACTTATAGAGACAGAAAGTAGAATGGTGGTAGTCAGGACCTAGAAGGAGAAGGGAATGGGGAGTCATGTTTAATGAGTATTGCATTTTAGTTTGAGAAGTTTAAAAATGTTGTGGAAATGGAAAGTGGTAGATGGTTGCACAACAGTGTTTACGTACTTACTGCCACTGAACTGTACATTTAAAACTGCTTAAAATGGTAAATTGCATGTTATGTATATTGTGCCACCTTAAAACAAATGATAAATAAATCCTTAACTCATGACATGGAATTGTTGAGGAGTCTGATATGTGCCTTTAGTCTACTGTTATGGTACTGGTTACTCAAAAAGATTAATGCACTTAAATGCCTATAAAAAGCCTGGATGAAAATATTGATGGTAAGGTTTAGTGATTTTCTAAGAAACTATAATTCTGTGACTAAGGAAACAAAAAGAACATAAAGTTTAAATGTATACCAGCAGATAACAGCACTCTCTTTCATCAGTAATATAAGAAAAAGACACTCCATTAAACAAATGCATTGCCCTCTTTGGTACCTCCACCTGCACCTTAAACCATATTATTACACGCATCAATCTTGAGTCATACAGAATCACTTAAGCCTCTCTGAGCTATGCTCTGTGACTTTTAACATTGTACACTTCCTTCACATAGCATATTTGTTGCTCCATAAGTAATTCGGATAGAAAACTCTTCTAGCAAAAGGCCTATTAAGTTTCACTATTGCTTTTATTCATTAAGCTGTGACAGTAAAATAATAAAAACACCCAATAACAATAACATAACTGAATAGCTTATACTTTGTAAAGCCGTTGTTCAGTGCACCCTGGAAATTTCATACTAAAAAAAAAACCTTTTAAAAAATTTAGTTTTGATTACTGTTGTAGCATAATCTTACACGGAAAAATACTGACACATAGCTGTATATAAGTGTACCATTTCTTTCTCCTAAAATGCGCATAGGAGTTCCCAACCTCCAAGGCAGTGGTATTGGTCATTCCTTTATCACATGAAGATGGGAGACAGCCTACTCTTCCATGTGGTGTGTTCAACGGTGGCGGCTCTCATCCCATCAAATAAACTGATTCAGAGGTGAGTACATCCTAAAATACTCCTGAGTCAGAAAAGATTGCATAAAAACATGACCTGAATGAAGAACTCTTCAGTAAAAACTTCTCATGGAATCGGGTAGGTTCCGGATTTCTTGTGTACTCATTTTAGGTAGTTGGAAGAGATGCATACAATTATGGAGAATGGGCCAGATGGTATATTTGAAACCCAGTGGGATCAACCAGATGGAAGGCTGCTATTTTGCCCACTTATCTATGAATAGAAAATAAGTAGGGGGATGGTCTTGAAGCCTGTTAATAATAATGACTTTCCAAAGATCTCCTCTTGTTTCTGTGGTTGGTAGGTGTGTAAGTGTGCATTTGTTTTATGTAGCTATACTAAATTAAAATAGGAAAAATGAGTGGAAGGCAGTTTGTCATCATCTTTAGAGATTACTTCTGAAAAACTGGGAAAAATGTACCAATTTGAAATAATTATAAGGAAAAAGAAAGCAAACTATTAACAATTTTGAGCTAATTAGCATTTGTCAGTATAATATTCTGTGGGATATTCTTTGTGAGAGTGTGACTGGTTGTGTGCTGTTTCTGTATGTGAGAAAAAATAAAATTAGGTGTTGAGATAGGAAGGGAGAACTCTTATGTAGGAGGAATAAAGTGGTTTTGAGAAGTGAATATTTGGTGAGTTATTGTGACTTTACCACATAAAGGATTGTTTGTACATTACCACCTAAAGGATTATTTGTACATTCAAGGACATTAGTCCTTTTCAATTTGCACCTTGGGGGAGGGGTGGTGATTTTCAAAGTTTGTTTTTGTTTTTGTTTATTTGAGGGTGATAGATTTTTTTTTCTTTGACTCAAATGGCAAATGCATTTGTTGCAGAGAGAGCCAGAACTACTCACACACATACACATGAGTTTGGTCACATGATACTTGCCCTTACTATACATCATGCACTTTGATAGTTTCTATCATATTTTTATTCTATTCTAGCTACTATTTAAATGCTGGATGTGATCCATTAAATTGATTTTATGACTCATTAATAGGTTCAAACACAAAAGCATTGCCATAGAGAGTCTGATAAATTAAAATGATTTTTGCTAAAGTGCCCATCTTTAATCTTCAGTATTTTACCTCTCTTCTTTAGACATTTCTGATTACCAGACAGTCAAAAACTCCCCAAATAATCTTTTCCTCTCACTGAACACCATAATAGTTATACTTCAATTGTATTATTACCATTTGTTTTGTTGCTGTCTGTTCATTTAAGATCAACTCTTCCTTAAACCAGAGACACTTGCTAAAAAGTCAGGCAAATTACTTAAGTTGCAGCAAACAAAGTGCAAGAAATGGTGTTTCTTCTGATAAAAAGAAGACCACAGGACCAAAATGGAGCCACTTAGGTTAAGGCCTCAAGTCAGCAAACCAAGATTTAATTCATTCTAACCTAATTGCAGTTTCAACCCCTCAGAACTGTAACCTTTAGCCACTCAATATGGGAAATTCCTGGTCAGCACTAGGAAATGTATTGCTAGACTCCTTCTCGTCCCCTTAGGAGGGTGACCTTGCCTAAAACAATAGATCCTTTGCTGATGCTTTCCTTTTTTTCTGCTCCCTCTCTACCTTTAAATTCCTTTTCTTCTCTGTTGCCCTTTGGAGCTTTTCTCTACTTGCTTGATGGGATACTGCGCTATTCATGAATCCATTAATAAAGACAGTTAGAGCTTTAAAATTTACTCAGTTGAATTTTTGTTATTTAACACTTCTAATAAACTAACAGCTTCTTGCCTCATGTAGAAAATAGCAAGAGTAATGGGAAGCAAGTTTCAGACAGTGGTCTTCCTATGACTTGCCATTTGTTGCTTTCCTGAAGTTCTAACTTTAAGGGGGATCAAAGCATGAGACAAGCAAAGCATGCATTTCCGCACTGATCTCCAACCCCTCTGAAGACTTGGAGATCCAGGCAAGTGTGATTCACACTGGTTCAACCTCCCTTCCCTTTGCCTCCTCTTTGTGCCCCAGTATTTTTCAAGTTCAATTCCTTGTTGCTGTCTTGTTTATCATTGTACTTGTATATTAACCTTGAGCTCAGTAGTCCCAGTTGGTAAAGCTCTGTTACTTGAAGCAACAAGCAACTTTTGCTTTCAAGTTAGAAACTTCTTGTACTACTTTTTGATGAAAATAGTTCACTGCTGGAAACTGCTCTAACTCCCCCATAGGACTTAGTCCATGGTACTGGATTTTCAGAGGCCTTTCCTACCCCTAAGGTGTTTTTGAATAGATTGCTTTATTCGGTTACTTATAGAATGCCTTCAAAATATTCCTGTGAAGGTGTGTGTGTGTTTGCACCTCTTAAAATCTTTCCATGCATAACTTGGCTGAACAGAGTTAATGGTAACCTAGAATCATGGTTAACTAATGACCTAAGATGTAAAAAAAAATAATTAAGGAGATAAAACAATGCAATTGACCATTTGAAAGACTAATCGTGCTTTTTTATGATCCATACTTACTATTTATGTCCAATTACCTTATGGCAAGTTATGAATTGCACCTACCATTAAGTATGTGCTAAATGTACTTTGTTGCATGTTTTATTTTATTATCACTCTAAACTTTATTCATGTTTAGAAAGCTTTCATAGTTCACAGCTCATTCATCCATAATCTAAAAATTACTCAGAAATTGATGTATAACTAGAAATTAAGAGGCAACCTGGCACCAAATAGGCATCTAGAGCCCTGAGTTCTAGATGTGACTCATCTAAGAGTGAGTTGCATTATATTTAGGCAGATTATTTAAAATCCTGAATCCTTAGTTTCACTAAATGAACACTAAATTAGGTAGGACATATAATCGCTGCAGTGCACTTGTAGCAAGAAAGGAGATATAGAGATAGAAATAGAGATCAAGGCAGAGGTTTGTGTTAGCTCTTGTAGTTTGGAAAGAAGTACTAAAAGAGAGGATTATTATCAAGCAAGCCAAAAGACCAGTTTTTAGATACTATCTGAATAAGTATTAAATATTTTGGTTGAAAATTTTTCCTTCATTGATCACAGTTTAAGTCTTATAAATCAAATTTAGATTTTACACAATTGAACAAATGTACAATGGGAGAGAGAATTGAACACTTTAGATTCTTGCTTTTTGTTTCTCTTTGCTTTTTGGCTATTGCTTTTTATGTTTATTCTTATAGTTTTCGTGTAGAAAATTAATAAATTATTCAAAATATCTGCTCTTGAATTCTTTGGTCCAACACAATAGTCTATTCTACTTACTTCAACTCCATAGGTTTCTCCATAGACCAAGGGAAATATCCAAAGTGCACATTGTGTAGAAATATAATTATAATAAATTATTGCGACATACAAAAATGGAACGTTGTATGTAAATATATGTAAAACAAGGCACAGAGATCGTTTTAAATAGCTAAATAGATTTTAATGACTTGGGACGATTAGCTTGAATCAAAGCGAAAAACAAACAAACAAACGAAAGATCACTTTATTATTCTTCCAGATCATATTTTAGATGGTAATTTACATAAGTAGTTCACACACTTGCAATATTTTTCAAAATGAGTGGAAATGTATAGACAAGTAACATTATTTTTAAAATGTCACTAATACAAACTACTCAATTTATTTAGAGTCAGCTTTAAATTGCAATTTCTATTTTCATGCCTCAGATCCCTTATAAAGCTTTGCCACTGATGTCAGGAGAGGTTAATTGTATCCTCATACAGTGATGTTATTAAAGTATTTAATATTCAAATATCTGAAATCACTTTTCAAATACTTCATTCTTGGCAACCTATACATGTTTCCTTTTTTTCATTGTAAAGCAGACTTTTCTAATATAGCTTACAGTTATATTACCAGTTTGTGTTCATCTTACTTTTTATGCCTTAAGTTTTCTTTTTTTTTTCTACCAATAGATATTTTTTTGCTTTATCCCTAAAAATAGTTTGATTATTTCCTTTAATGATGGTGTTTTTAAGTTTTGGCTTCACAGAGTTTGACATGTTTTTCTTATTATATTTTGCTAATTTCCATGACAATACTAGCACTTTCCTCTCTGCCTTCCTTAGCTTACAAAATAATAATTGGCAGATGATATTTACTCTCGCTCTTAATGTCACTTACTTAAATAATTAAATAAAAGTGTAATCATAGCACTTTGCTTGAAAGTGTAACAGGTCAACAGCCCAAACTATTCAATAAAGTCTGAAATTGCAGTTGTTGTCCAATAGAGCATGTTTGATATTAAATTTTTCTCAGTCTCACAGACTGAGGACGTGCAGAGTTAAGTTGTATAACTTCCTTATTGCAAAAGGCGATGATCTGAGAGCAAAGATAACAAAGAATTTTACACACATAATGAAAATAAAATGAGAGAGAAGGAAAGGACTGAGAGAAAAGAAACAGATGTTTTGAAGTATGTGCAACATGAAAGGCACTTAGAAAGTGAGGAGTTCATTTTTGTTAATCCGGGCTACCCACTGACATTGATTTGGTATGAGTACTGGCTCTTCAACACTTTCCAGTGGTAATAATAGTACTAATTCCTGGCCAACATCAATGGTAATGTTCTCACCTGCTAATTGTCATTGTCATGTTGGCAGTGGTTATTGAAACAGTGGAATATTTGGGACACTGCAGGAAAAATAGGACTCAGGAGCATGCGGTAGAATAGTCTAGGAAATCTTCGATATGTTTTTAAGTTATCACATATTTTCAACCATGTTAAGCCAGGGCAAGAGGGAAATGCATGTCAAGAGTAATCACAACTTATGAGCAGCTCAGCTTATTTCTGCTTAGAACTCATTTCATTGAGTTCCTCCAATTCCTTTTCAACAGCTATCAGTTTTGTTTCTTCAATCTGTACTTATTACAAAAGGCTTCCCCTCCACCTAGAAATACTTCTTCTTTGCATTTAAAATATTGGAGCCTCTAGCTAAAGGCCACTTCTACACATTTTGGTTTATAAAGTGAACACAGGCATACTATTTTTCAATTTTATTATCTTTAATAAGGTCCCCTAAGCATTGACCTGATTTCAAAAGGATAAAGATGTATCCAGGCTCAGAATTAGGAAAAGGTCTTGTTGATAAATCCTTGATTCCAATGATTCAGTTTATATTAAGGTGTGGCAGTGACTGCACATTAATTAATATCTTCCATGTCAAAATACTTCAATTTCTGATTATACGTACAAATCTCTATTACTCACTTCTTTGTTATTTTTGAGTACTTTATAGTCAGCAAGTTAATAATGGATACCCATTAGCTGTTATTATTGATAATTATGTGTTGAATAACTCTAATGCATAGTTTTAAATATATATTTTACATATGTTGATTCAATACAATTTGTCTTTATTTTCTTCACCATTTAAACATAATCATGTTAGTGGTTATTACTTAAAATTTTTAATGTTTATTTATTTTTGAGAGAGACAGACAGACAGACAGAGTGTGAGAGGGGGAGGAACAGAGAGAGAGGGAGACACAGAATCTGAAGTAGGCTCCAGCCTCTGAGCTGTCAGCACAGAGCCTGATGCAGGGCTAGAACTAATGAACTGTGAGATCATGACCGGAGCCAAAGCCGGATGCTCAACCAACAGAGCCACCCAAGCTCCCCAAGTAATTATTTTAAACCTCATGGACTTCGATGCCTTACACTCAATTTTCCTGACATTATGGCATGTGTTCATTATTAAAAAAAATTTTTTTTGTACATTTATTTATTTTTGAGAGACAGAGAGAGACAAGCACAAGTGGCGGAGGGGCAGAGAGAAAAGGAGACACAGAATTGGAAGCAGGCTCCAGGCTCTGAGCTGTCAGCACAGAACTTGCTGACAAACTCATGAACTGTGAGATCATGACCTGAGCTGAAGTCGGACACTCAACCGACTGAGCCACCCAGGAACCCTGTTATTTTTTTTAAATAAAGGTGTCTGTAAGATTGTAGGATGAACATTTGTAGTTGTCCTTTTTGTTCATGTTATTGTCACTATTTTCACTTTATAAAACTGAAGTAATTTTGAATGTTGAAAAAGTCAACATTTTTCAAAAGTTTCTCTTTTTTAAATACTTGAGTAAAATAATAGAAATATAATCATAGGTTTGGTGGTTTAATACAGGTAAAGTCTTTGCTAAAAAAAAATCTACACAGAATAATTCAGTGGAAATAACAGACCACATTTCAGGAAATAAAAAGGCAGTTGAAAGAGAATGGGTTAGGAATGCATGGGTATTTAGATAATTAGCCTGATTTTATACTTTACCTGGTCAAATTTTATATCTGTTTTGAAATTTAAGTTGACTAAAATTAGTGGAAGCATATATGTATAAATATTAAATTTTATTAAAATGAATTGATTTTACATATAAATAATATTAAACATATTTTTCCTGTTCTGGAGAATAAAAAAAAAACAGAATGAAATATGAAATAAAAAATACGTTGACATGTTCTTTTAATTGGTGAATTGTGTGATTGTTTTTAAGGATAAGCTTTTTTGAAATAAAACATGTAGTTTTATAACACTTGAATGCTACTATTCTAATCAACTCTCGAATGTAACTTACCTAGCTTTGAGCACGTATCTTTCCTGCAGTGGATGAATAAAAATGAGGCATTTTTAGGTTGCCTGTCCCAGAACAGTACTCGTATACAACAAAATCTAATGATTATAAGTACTTTCCTTTTATAATTACTGAGTAAGTCCTATTTTTCTTCTCTTTATAATTTCACACTTAAATTATAGTTGAACAAATAAAGTGTATGTTTAAGAAAATATATACAGGTAGGTCAGTTGAGGCTTTATCAACACTGTTTCTTATGAATGTTTCACTAGCAGAACCATTTACACTTCAGTAGATTAATGCAAATAACTTTCTAGTGTGCTGTTTAATATTTAGAGTTACCTGTAAAATTTGCAGTTTCCCAAGAAGCCTAAAGCAAGTTTACTGAACTTGTGCACATCCAAAAGCAAATGTTTTGATCAGGAACACTATTTTAATAGTTACATACATTGGCACGCTAAAAACTTCAAATGCTTTTATGGCTAAAATACATTTTTGGCTAGCCTTCTGATATTATTTTATTCAGAAATGTCATCTCTCCTGGAGAAAACTGTGGGATTTGGAGACGGTAAGGGGCAGGTAGAAAAGGACACTTGTAAGGAACCCCTAGTTTGCCCTACAAATAACTTTTTATGTAGGATCATCACATTTGCCAATCACATGAAAAGACTCCAGTATTCTTTGTGGACTTTGTGTCTCTTCTTTTCCAGATGACATAGCTTTTTAAAAAATTTATTTCTTTCTTCTCAGAGAAAGAGAGGAAAGAGGGAAAGAATCCCAAGCAGGCCCCATGTTGCTAGCAAGGGGCCCCATGTGGGGCTCCCTTCCATGAACTGTAGATTATGACCTGAGCTGAAATCAAGAGTCAGATTCTTAAACAACTGAGCCACCCAAGTGCCCCTCCAGATGATATAATTAAAAACCAGTCTATAGACTCATCCTCAGCCTAGACTCTACAAGCAATCTAGGAGGCAAGTCAGTCTTATGTCAGCTGTTAAGTTGATTTTATGTCCTGCTCAGTACCTAAACCTGGAAAAATAACCTTTGCTAAATAAACTCTGGCTTAATTCTCTTTTTGAGTATAATTTTCTAGACTAATAGTCCTGTTTGTTATGTAACCCTTTCTTTCCAAAAATTAGAGACTTTTTCCTAAAATCCCACACCCAGTATCAGATCTTAATTCTACCTTCCTGTAAATCTGGAACTCAATCCCAATGTCTAAACTTTCTGGATTCCTTATATTTTCTGTTGATGAGTCCTGGCCCAATTTCTGGAAAACTTATATGCCAGAATAATTCTTATCACCAATGCTGTAATTACAAGACCAGGATAACACGAGAATTTGAACAATTTGACCAACCTGGTGGGTTTGGTGATGCCGTATTTATTGGAAATATTTAAAATGTCTTATCATCATAAAATCAATGACTCCATTTGAAGCATGATGTTCATTTAAATACATGAAGCCATATTACAATATTACATTTTTATAACTATAAATTGAAGATTCATCTAGTTAACTATGATATATTCCAGATTTATACACTTATTACACATATTTGACAAACATGGATCTTTCAACATATATTATATATCTATGCTGGTCATCATTAGACACTTTGGGTAAATTAAAAAAAAAAAAAAACATTAAAAAAATATACGGTCCCGTCAGGAGTTTTTAAAGTTAGTGGTAAGGCACGGCATAAATGTATCTTGGTCCACTGGACAACATCAGTTTAAGTACAAGGGAAATACAGAGTTAGCTGTTCTGATTAAATGTAAACATATACTTAAAGGATTTGAAAATTCATGAAGGCTGAATACCTTAAGAACTGAGGAGTGGTTTGAGCAAGACTGTATTAGGCAACATTTGTAGAATGGTGACGCTATCAAGGGTTAGGGACTTTGTTATTCATCAAAAGTCAGTATAGATTAAAAAAAAGATTTATGAAAATGCTGTTACAAAAGTTCTTGCCTTAGAAAGTGCACAGGAACAATTTTATGTTGAGAGTTATCTTACCATAGTCTGAGTGGTATCAAAAATACATGAGGAGCTTTATGCTGAGTGATATGACATCAGAACCCATTACTGGCTTTGAGAGTGATTTAGGATTAGGAAGGATATTGTAAAACAAGAAGTTATACAAGCAGTCATTAGTCAAACATAGCTGTAGTGTGACGGAAACCAGATAGCAGGATGCACTGGATATTTTAACTACATTTCAACCTGAAAACCAAAATGTTGATAGAGAATAAATAAGAATAAATGATTGGGGAAGAGTGTTTCATAATGGCATAAGTAGTTTCCTCTGAAAAAATGTTTCAGGAAATTGTATTTGCCACATATCTGAATTTTGGTTTAGCTAATAATAGGATTCATTTTCGTATGCATACTCAACAATTTTTTTAGACCATCAAACCCAGCCTGAGACTGTAACAGCTGGTTTAGGGACACTATATTCTTACAATGAAACCCTCTCATACATAGAAGAAGTCAAAAATCCAGCCTGACAGTACTGTTAGTTTAGAGATGAGAACTCAAGTAATTCAAAGAATTTCAGCATTTCCTAGGTTTTTAGGCTCTCGTAAAGTAGTTCTGGTTTGATGTATAAATCTCTTTTTTGCAATTGTAGGCATAGTTAAATTTGTTAAAATGAGAAAACTTTATGAGAGTAAAGCTCAAATTTAAAATAATCAAATAGGAAATTATATGACTATCATTTTTATTGTATGCAGCGCTGGCTGGTAAATCACTTCTTAATTAATTTCCTTATTTGTAGTGTTTGCCAATTTCTGTGGTATGTGGTCGATTTCACGCAACCAATGCTGTAATAACTGGCTTACCAAATTCCAGGATATTTAAAAATTGGCGCTTCTGGGCCAGTAGTGCAGGCTCCACCACATCGTAACAAGCAATACGTTAACCTAATAGATATGGGAGAAGGCCTGTTGATTGTACATGATTTTGAAATAGTAAAAAGTGCTGACTTTAGTAAGCAAATGTTTAAAGTTATAGTTTTCCACCTGGGAGTTCTCAGGAAAACAATTGTACCATAGCTAATCAGTAAGCCTCATTCTCAGTCCCAGTGATTTCTAAGACAGAACACTCCTGCCCTCCGTCTTTGTCACATGGCCATCTTCTGAGTTTATAAGTGAACTTTTAATTGGCTTTATCCTCAAGCAGAGTGCAAAAAAACATCCTCATTTAATCCTCTCACAACCCTTCTAATTTGTCAAAAAATGAAAAGAGGGACCAGAAAAAAATAAATGGAAAATAAAATTTAAATTTCCCCGATGAGACAACTAACACTCAGAGAGGTCAATGATTTTCCTAAGATCATTCATGCAATGGTTCAGATACTTCCTAGCAGTTTCTTGTTTTACTATGTTTCCCTTGACCAAATTGGTTGTTGATTTCTGGTCCCGGCAACATGATGAGATGGATAAAAGAGGACTGTCCTCCATTAACATATATAGCTATCCCCAAAAGAAGGTATCGAGGAGTGTGAGAAAAGAAGAGGCCTTAGAGTCAGACAGAGCAGGAATCCTGCAAACTGATGTTACATAAACAGATTCTACTGGACAAGTTTTAAGCAGTAGGGATGAGGAGGAAACTTTCAATTTCTAAGAAAACAAATATGCTTAGTCTAGTCCAAACACAGAAAGTAAACTTCTATTTCATTTATCCAAGGAAGAGATTAAAAAAGAAAACAACAAAAGAAAAGAACAACAACAACAACAACAAACTTGTATCTGTCTAGATCATTGGTTTTACCAAAGGTAAGAAAACATAGAATCAGAAATATCCAAGTTCCTGCCTTTTGTTACACTCTAACATTGAAGCCAGTTTATATACCATGGTGCTGGGCTCCTAAGTTCCCTTATGATTCAAATCTCCAATGCCAGAAAGAGCCATGTCCATTCTAAGGGCTTGCCAGATTTGGTTAGGACCACCACCAAATGATCTTCTTATTTTTAGTCACCTGATCTGGGATGTTAATTATAGCTGCAAAATCCTTTCACAGCAGCACCTAGATTAGTTCTGATTAAATAGGAGAAGGTAGATAAACTTCAGAGCATGAGAATCATGGGCCATCATAGAATTATACCTTCCACAATTTAAAAATATAGGCTCAGAACAAAATATTATATTAAAAATCATATGATTGGAAAAAAAACTAGGTGATTATTAAATTCTTATAATTTTGTTAATGTAATCTCACTGTAATACACCCTCCCATTCTTTTCCCATTATCTTCTAATGCTCTTCAGTTACTCAGGGAAATTGAGTACGTATTTTTTCTTCTTTCATTCCCATATTTTTTCTTTTACTCCCCTCTACGTCCCACATTAAATTTCTTTATTATTTATTCAACACATATGCTAAATAAATGAGAATTAATAAATGAATGATTAAATAAATAAATAAATTGTGCTTATTCCATCTGCCCTAATAATTTTCCTGCTTCCATTCTTAGTTTTTATCTTCTATCTATTATTAGGAAGCTATTTCAGCATCATATGCAAAATATGATGATTGCTTAGACTAGGATGGTATAAGGGGTGATGAAGATATGTACTCAGATTCTAGATTTACTGGTAGAGTGGATGTGGAATGTGTGAGAGAGAGAAGTCAAGAAGAGTGACCAGGATTTTGGCTTGAGCCCATGTTAGAACACAGACACATGTACAAAATCAAGAAAGACCCAGGGATGGATAGGTTTTATAAATGAGTGAAGAATTTGAAATTTGAATATGCTGATTTTAGGTTTCTGAATTCTCAATTGTTGAATAGGCAGTTGTGTATGTGAGTCAACAAGCAGTACTGTGCTGGAGATATAAACTTGGGGTCTTTGGCATAAAGGAAGTATGTTAAGCCCGAAAATAGCTTAGATGACCTAAAAAAGGCAAATTCAAAAAGAGAGTATAAACGTCTATGAATTGACTCCTGGGTTATTCCAACGTTTAGAGATTAGAAGGATAAGAGCTTTGCAGCAAAGTGGACTGTGAATTAGAAGACTCAAGAGGCAGATAATCTCAAAGGCTAAGTGAACAAGGTATTTTATTTTTTATTTTTTTTCAAAGTTTATTTATTTTTGGGACAGAGAGAGACAGAGCATGAATGGGGGAGGGGCAGAGAGAGAGGGAGACACAGAATCGGAAACAGGCTCCAGGCTCCGAGCCATCAGCCCAGAGCCTGATGCGGGGCTCGAACTCACGGACCACGAGATTGTGACCTGGCTGATCGGACGCTTAACTGACTACGCCACCCAGGCGCCCCTGAACAAGGTATTTAAAAAAGAAAAGAATAATCAACTATTTATATATTGGTGGTAGATGAATTAGAATATGTCCTGAGAAAATGACCATTAAACATGACAATACAGATATAATTGGAGAATAGTTTCAGTGGGATAATGAGGACCAAACAAATAAATTCATGAGAAAATGGGAAATCAGGGATTGGACCCATGAATATAGACAATTTTGTTGAGGAGTTTTGCTGTAGGTAGAGCTGAGAAATGAAACGGAGATAATAGCTTAAGTGGGAAGTAAATGAACATTTTTTAATTGGAATTACTACAGCATATTTGTGTGCTTATGGGATTGAGAAAATAGAATGGAAAATTGGTGATACTGGGAAAGAAACAACTTCAGAATTGATTTTCTTGAGTGAAGAATGGATGTGACCCATTGCAAGTGGAATGGTCATCTTAGATGGGCACACACATTTTGTATAAGGAAAGAAGGCAGAATATATATGGGTTCATAGATTGGTGGGAGACCATGTAGAATTTCTCTTTTGATTGCTTTGTTTTCAGTGATATAAATCTACTATTATCTATCTATCTATCCATCTATCTATCTTCTATGTATCAACATATTTCAGTTATATATGTATTATATCTGTAAAATCTATGATAAATTATGCTTCACTATGAAAAATCGGGTTTTCTCTAAAGACACATTAAGTTGCATTCCTAGAAAATGCTAACTAGTGTTTATTTTTACTCAAGGTTATTAGACAAAATCAATACTCATGTTGGATTTTTAGTAACTTCTAGAAATACAAAGGAATGTGACCATCAGCCATTACCCTAACATACAAAGAGGAAAGTATCTTTGTTATAAGGATATGGTTTATTAATGAATTGATAATGAATTATATAATTACACTACCTTCCCCAGAATAATCTAGGGAGTACAGAAAATTTATCTTTACAAATTTCCATAAAGTGGAAAAAAATTCCACAAAGTTAATCTGGAGATACAGAGGAAATGCCATGTGTGGAGCCTTTTGGATCAAAAGACATATCATGGTTACAAAGCAATTTCCTAGTTTTGCTAGAGAATTATGCAGCGAGAAAAAGATTCACATTATTCTTTAAGATAACATGAAAACTCTTTCAATTTTATACTCTAATGGCCTTAGTCCCTCTCAAAGTACATTATTTCCTGTGCATAAGAAGCTGTTATATATTTGTTAAGTCTACAGATATGTGTGTTTTTTGCACTACATTCAGTATAAATCTGGTATTAAAAGGAGACACTGCAAATTAAGAGTCATCTTACTGACTCTTTTAAAAACAGAAATAAAATTGTATATAGGAAAGTAGTTGGTTTTTCTCAAAGCTACAATTTAAAATGACATTGGGGGAGGTTTGCAAGATGGCAGCTTAGGAGGACGCTGGGCTCACCGCATGTCCTGCTGATCACTTAGATTCCACCTACACCTGCCTAAATAACCCAGAAAACTGCCAGAGGATTAGCAGAACGGAGTCGCCAGAGCCAAACGCAGACGAGGGGCCCACGGAAGAGGGTAGGAAGGGCGGCGAGGTGGTGCGCGCTCCACAGACTGGCGAGAGGGAGCTGGGGCGGAGGGGCGGCTCGCCGGCCAAGCAGAGCCCCCGAGTCTGGCTGGCAAATGCGGAGGGGCCTGACGGACTGTGTTCCCACAACAAGCGCGACTTAGTGTCTGGGAGGTCATAAGTTAACAGCTCTGCTCGGAAAGCGGGAAGGCTGGAGGACAAAGGGAGGGAGAGCTGCTGAGCCCCCTGAAACAGAGCTCAGTTTGGTGGGGAACAAAGGCGCCCGCCAGCGCCATCTCCCTCGCCCATCCCCCAGCCAAAATCCCAAAGAGAACCAGTTCCTGCCAGGGAACTTGCTCCCTCCACGCAAACACCCAACTCTGTGCTTCTGCGGAGCCAAACCTCCGGCAGCGGATCTGACTCCCTCCCGCTGCCACAGGGCCCCTCCTGAAGTGGATCACCTAAGGAGAAGCGATCTAAGCCTGCCCCTCCTGCCCCTGTGCACCTTGCCTACCCACCCCAGCTAATACGCCAGATCCCCAGCATCACAAGCCTGGCAGTGTGCAAGTAGCCCAGACGGGCCACACCACCCCACAGTGAATCCCACCCCTAGGAGAGGGGAAGAGAAGGCACACACCAGTCTGACTGTGGTTCCAGCGGTGGGCTGGGGGCAGACATCAGGTCTGACTGCGACCCCGCCCACCAACTCCAGTTATACACCACAGCACAGGGGAAGTGCCCTGCAGGTCCTCACCATGCCAGGGACTATCCAAAATGACCAAGCGGAAGAATTCCCCTCAGAAGAATCTCCAGGAAATAACAACAGCTAATGAACTGATCAAAAAGGGTTTAAATAATATAACAGAAAGTGAATTTAGAATAATAGTCATAAAATTAATCGCTGGGCTTGAAAACAGTATACAGGACAGCAGAGAATCTCTTGCTACAGAGATCAAGGGAATAAGGAACAGTCACGAGGAGCTGAAAAACGCTTTAAACGAAACGCATAACAAAACGAAACCACCACAGCTCGGCTTGAAGAGGCAGAGAAGAGAATAGGTGAACTAGAATATAAAGTTATGGAAAAAGAGGAAGCTGAGAAAAAGAGAGATAAAAAAATCCAGGAGTATGAGGGGAAAATTAGAGAACTAAGTGATACACTAAAAAGAAATAATATACGCATAATTGGTATCCCAGAGGAGGAAGAGAGAGGGAAAGGTGCTGAAGGGGTACTTGAAGAAATCATAGCTGAGAACTTCCCTGAACTGGGGAAGGAAAAAAGCATTGAAATCCAAGAGGCACAGAGAACTCCCTTCAGACGTAACTTGAATCGATCTTCTGCACGACATATCATAGTGAAACTGGCAAAATACAAGGATAAAGAGAAAATTCTGAAAGCAGCAAGGGGTAAACGTGCCCTCACATATAAAGGGAGACCTATAAGACTCGTGACTGATCTCTCTTTTGAAACTTGGCAGGCCAGAAAGAATTGGCACGAGATTTTCAGGGTGCTAGACAGAAAAAATATGCAGCCGAGAATCCTTTATCCAGCAAGTCTGTCATTTAGAATAGAAGGAGAGATAAAGGTCTTCCCAAACAAACAAAAACTGAAGGAATTTGTCACCACTAAACCAGCCCTACAAGAGATCCTAAGGGGGACCCTGTGAGACAAAGTCCCAGAGACATCACTACAAGCATAAAACATACAGACATCACAATGACTCTAAACCCGTATCTTTCTATAATAACACTGAATGTAAATGGATTAAATGCGCCAACCAAAAGACATAGGGTATCAGAATGGATAAAAAAAACAAGACCCATCTATTTGCTGTCTACAAGAGACTCATTTTAGACCTGAGGACACCTTTAGATTGAGAGTGAGGGGATGGAGAACTATTTATCATGCGACTGGAAGCCAAAAGAAACCTGGAGTAGCCATACTTATATCAGACAAACTAGACTTTAAATTAAAGGCTGTAACAAGAGATGAAGAAGGACATTATATAATAGTTACAGGGTCTATCCATCAGGAAGAGCTAACAATTATAAATGTCTATGCGCCGAATACCGGAGCCCCCAAATATATAAAACAATTACTCATAAACATAAGCAACCTTATTGATAAGAATGTGGTAATTGCAGGGGACTTTAACACCCCACGTACAGAAATGGATAGATCATCTAGACACACGGTCAATAAAGAAACAAGGGCCCTGAATGAGACATTGGATCAGATGGACTTGACATATATATTTAGAACTCTACATCCCAAAGCAACAGAATATACTTTCTTCTCGAGTGCACATGGAACATTCTCCAAGATAGGTCATATACTGGGCCACAAAACAGCCCTTCATAAGTTTACAAGAATTGAAATTATACCATGCATACTTTCAGACCACAATGCTATGAAGCTTGAAATCAACCACAGAAAAAAGTCTGGAAAACCTCCAAAAGCATGGAGGTTAAAGAACACCCTACTAACGAATGAGTGGGTCAACCAGGCAATTAGAGAAGAAATTAAAAAATATATGGAAACAAACGAAAATGAAAATACAACAATCCAAACGCTTTGGGACGCAGCGAAGGCAGTCCTGAGAGGAAAATACATTGCAATCCAGGCCTATCTCAAGAAACAAGAAAAATCCCAAATACAAAATCTAACAGCACACCTAAAGGAACTAGAAGCAGAACACAAAGGCAGCCTAAACCCAGCAGAAGAAGAGAAATAATAAAGATCAGAGCAGAAATAAACAATATAGAATCTAAAAAAACTGTAGAGCAGATCAACGAAACCAAGAGTTGGTTTTTTGAAAAAATAAACAAAATTGACAAACCTCTAGCCAGGCTTCTCAAAAAGAAAAGGGAGATGACCCAAATAGATCAAATCATGAAGGAAAATGGAATTATGACAACCAATCCCTCAGAGATACAAACAATTATCAGGGAATACTATGAAAAATTATATGCCAACAAATTGGACAACCTGGAAGAAATGGACAAATTCCTGAACACCCACACTCTTCCAAAACTCAATCAGGAGGAAATAGAAAGCTTGAACAGACCCATAACCAGCGAAGAAATTGAATCGGTTATCAAAAATCTCCCAACAAATAAGAGTCCAGGACCAGATGGCTTCCCAGGGGAGTTCTACCAGATGTTTAAAGCAGAGATAACCTATCCTTCTCAAGCTATTCCAAGAAATAGAAAGGGAAGGAAAACTTCCAGACTCATTCTATGAAGCCAGTGTTACTTTGATTCCTAAACCAGACAGAGACCTAGTAAAAAAAGAGAACTACAGGCCAATATCCCTGATGAATATGGATGCAAAAATTCTCAATAAGATACTAGCAAATCGAATTCAACGGCATATAAAAAGAATTATTCACCATGATCAAGTGGGATTCATTCCTGGGATGCAGGGCTGGTTCAACATTCGCAAATCAATCAACGTGATACATCACATTAACAAAAAAAAAAGAGAAGAACCATATGATCCTGTCAATCGATGCAGAAAAGGCCTTTGACAAAATCCAGGACCCTTGAGAAAGTCGGGATAGAAGGAACATACTTAAAGATCATAAAAGCCATTTATGAAAAGCCCACAGCTAACATCATCCTCAATGGGGAAAAACTGAGAGCTTTTTCTCTGAGATCAGGAACATGACAAGGATGCCCACTCTCACCGCTGCTGTTTAACATAGTGCTGGAAGTTCTAGCATCAGCAATCAGACAACAAAAGGAAATCAAAGGCATCAAAATTGGCAAAGATGAAGTCAAGCTTTCGCTTTTTGCAGATGACATGATATTATACATGGAAAATCCGACAGACTCCACCAAAAGTCTGCTAGAACTGATACAGGAATTCAGCAAAGTTGCAGGATACAAAATCAATGTACAGAAATCAGTTGCATTCTTATACACTAACAATGAAGCAACAGAAAGACAAAGAAACTGATCCCATTCACAATTGCACCAAGAAGCATAAAATACCTAGGAATAAATCTAACCAAAGATGTAAAGGATCTGTATGCTGAAAACTATAGAAAGCTTATGAAGGAAATTGAAGAAGATTTAAAGAAATGGAAAGACATTCCCTGCTCATGGATTGGAAGAATAAATATTGTCAAAATGTCAATACTACCCAAAGCTATCTACACATTCAATGCAATCCCAATCAAAAATGCACCAGCATTCTTCTCGAAACTAGAACAAGCAATCCTACAATTCATATGGAACCACAAAAGGCCCCGAATAGCCAAAGGAATTTTGAAGAAGACCAAAGCAGGAGGCATCACAATCCCAGACTTTAGCCTCACTACAAAGCTGTCATCATCAAGACAGCATGGTATTGGCACAAAAACAGACACATAGACCAATGGAATAGAATGGAAACCCCAGAACTAGACCCACAAACGTATGGCCAACTCATCTTTGACAAAGCAGGAAAGAACATCCAATGGAAAAAAGACAGCCTCTTTAACAAATGGTGCTGGGAGAACTGGACAGCAACATGCAGAAGGTTGAAACGAGACCACTTTCTCACACCATTCACAAAAATAAACTCAAAATGGATAAAGGACCTAAATGTGAGACAGGAAACCATCAAAACCTTAGAGGAGAAAGCAGGAAAAGACCTCTCTGACCTCAGCCGTAGCAATCTCTTACTCGACGCATCCCCAAAGGCAAGGGAATTAAAAGCAAAAGTGAATTACTGGGACCTTATGAAGATAAAAAGCTTCTGCACGGCAAAGGAAACAACCAACAAAACTAAAAGGCAACCAACGGAATGGGAAAAGATATTTGCAAATGACATATCGGACAAAGGGCTAGTATCCAAAATCTATAAAGAGCTCACCAAACTCCACACCCGAAAAACAAATAACCCAGTGAAGAAATGGGCAGAAAACATGAATAGACACTTCTCTAAAGAAGACATCCGGATGGCCAACAGGCACATGAAAAGATGTTCAGCGTCGCTCCTTATCAGGGAAATACAAATCAAAACCACACTCAGGTATCACCTCATGCCAGTCAGAGTGGCCAAAATGAACAAATCAGGAGACTCTAGATGCTGGAGAGGATGTGGAGAAATGGGAACCCTCTTGCACTGTTGGTGGGAATGCAAATTGGTGCAGCCGCTCTGGAAAGCAGTGTGGAGGTTCCTCAGAAAATTAAAAATAGACCTACCCTATGACCCAGCAATAGCACTGCTAGGAATTTATCCAAGGGATACAGGAGTACTGATGCACAGGGCCACTTGTACCCCAATGTTCATAGCAGCACTCTCAACAATAGCCAAATTATGGAAAGAGCCTAAATGTCCATCAACTGATGAATGGATAAAGAAATTGTGGTTTATATACACAATGGAATACTACGTGGCAATGAGAAAAAATGAAATATGGCCTTTTGTAGCAACGTGGATGGAACTGGAGAGTGTGATGCTAAGTGAAATAAGCCATACAGAGAAACACAGATACCATATGGTTTCACTCTTATGTGGATCCTGAGAAACTTAACAGGAACCCATGGGGGAGGGGAAGGAAAAAAAAAAAAAGAGGTTAGAGTGGGAGAGAGCCAAAGCATAAGAGACTGTTAAAAACTGAGAACAAACTGAGGATTGATGGGGGGTGGGAGGGAGGAGAGGGTGGGTGATGGGTATTGAGGAGGGCACCTTTTGGGATGAGCACTGGGTGTTGTATGGAAACCAATTTGTCAATAAATTTCATATATAAAAAAATAAATAAATAAATAAATAAATAAATAAATAAATAAATAAATAAAAATAAAAAAAGAAAAAAAAGAAAAAAAAGAAAGAAAAAAAAGAAATACAAAGCCAAAAATAAATAAATAAATAAATAAATAAATAAATAAATAAATAAATAAAATGACATTGGGCTCCACACTCTTTTCATCATTTTTTCATTAGAAATATATGTAACATGATCTGTGACTATAAAAAAACTAAGTCTGATAGTAACATACCAGACATACATTTAGTGACTCCTTTCAAAAGGGGACAGTGTGTTGCTCTTTCTGAAATGGTATGTAGAAACCTCCTTTTGAAATGGTATTCAGGATTTTTTGGAAAATGGCAGCAGGGAAGGTAGCCTAGCTTTTGATCTTCCTTAATTTCCAAATATAAACACAGTGACTATACAATATTAAACGAATGTGATCAAAATTTATAACAAAACTAGATACAAAGATATGCCCAAGAACCACAAATTGTAAGTAGGTTGCACTAACCTGGCGATATGTGTGCTATGTCCATACGTGCAAAAGAAAACAGGAAATCAATGGTTGACTGATGGAAGTGAGAACATAGAACCTCAACAAGGCAACAAGTATGCAGTGGAAATTATGTCAGACAAATTGGAAGTTGGTGACCAAAACTGGAAGGGGTTTTGCTCATTCCAATAATAAATACATGCATGTAGTCCATGGAAAGTTCTGAAGCTAACTGAGCATTGTATATCCTGTGAAGTCTTGAAGCTGACCAATCAGGACTCTCTTCTAGGAAGGGGGTCGACGCTAAGCAGAAACTGTTTTGAGTATAAATACATTGCGCAGGATAGGAACAACAGAGACAGAGTAATGAAAATATCTCGTTGAAAAAACTAGGGCTTGGGGGAAAAGCCAGGAAATGTCATTAAATAAGCCATCATCTTTTTAACATCCCCAAAACTTTGGTGAAGGTAGGAAATCTATCTGATTCAAGCACGCTTAGAATTTAGGTAAACTAAAATAACATATACATGAACAACAACAACAAAAATCAGTATTAAATCCAACTCAAGGCTAGTATAAGGAAAAGAGAAACAAGGAAGTGAATAACTTCTCTACAGAAAATGAAACAGAACCAGAAAGTCAGACTTACAAGTACATATTAAAGCTGTCTTGTACTATTTCAAAATGAGCTGAAAAATATCAAGAAAAATTATATAATGTATGAGAGAACAGCATTTTTAAATGAGAAAACTTTAGAAATGAGGTAGTAGACTCAAGAAAAAATTAGAAATAAAAGAAAACATATTTTATGTATGAAAACTAAACTAGAATGTACAAAAAAGGAAATAAACACAACAAATAAAGCCCTATTAGAAATGTAAGCTTAAAAGAATAAAGTAAAAATAAAAAATAGTGAAAAGATAAGAAGGATTTGAGAGAAAGTGAAAAATATTGCAGATAAGCAAATAAAATCAAGAGAAACTGAATCTCAGGAACCTTATCCACACTTAAATCTCTCCAAATTGATAAATCAACCTTAAGCCTAATGTCATATGTGATAAAACTTATAGGCAGTTTTATAAATGAGTGTTTAAATGATAGGAAAACATATGTGATGTTTAGGTGCTTTTAAAACATGGCTGTAAGTTTTTTGACATTTCTTCTGCTGTAGACTAAATGATTGTGTCCTTACAAAATTCCTATGTTGAAACTTAATCCTCATTGGGATGATATTTGGAAGTGGGGACCTTAGAAAGGTGATTAGGTCATCAGGGCAGAACCCTCATGAGTACAATTTAGTGCCTTACAAAGAAGCCCCAGAGATCTCCCTTGTTCCTTCTGCCATATGAGGACACAGCTACAAGATGGTGGTCTATGAACTAGGAAGCAGGCTCTCACCAGACAGTGAATCTGCCCAGGCTTGATCTCAGACTTCCTGGGCCCCAGAACTATAAGAAATAAATTTCTATTGTTTAAAAGCCACCCAGAATGTGGTGATTTGTTATAGCAGTGCTATATGAGCAGTGCTCATCAAGTTGGGTAACTGTCTCCCTTCTTCAATTTGGGCAGGCTTGTGACTGCTTTGAGCATTGAGTATGAGAAAATTCATTAAAAATCTTGCAGCTTCCCCTTTATTCCCTGAGAATAGCAGGGTCCTGTGTCTCTGTATGATATCAGTAACATGGAGAACCCCATCTTTAGAGACAACATGTAACTGTTCTTCCAACAGTCCCAGCCAATCCTGGCCCTCAGTCATCCAAGTCCAGCCACCAGATGTAAGTGAAAAGGTTATTTTAAATTATTTAGTAATCTAAACACATGCGTCCCCAAACACATAATGCAGTAGAGAAAAGCTATCCCCGTTGTATCCTTTCCAAATTCCTTTCCAATAAAATTTGTAAGCTTAATAACATGGTTGTTGTTTTGGCCATTAAGTTTTGGGATCGTTTGATAAACATCAGTACACACACACACACACAACATACATGGGACATCGTCGCATAATCTAGCAACATTTTCTAGAATTTAAAAAAAAAAGGAAAACACATCTTTTGGATATATAATCTTTGGGGGAGAAAAGGTGACTTGTGGAAAAGGAAATTAGATTATCAGGCTTTCCACAGCAAGACTTTATTTCAGAAGAAAATAGGGTAAATATATAAGATTCTCAAAGAAAGAAACTGTGATAAGCTATTTACATGCAGTAAAACTGACCTTCAATTATGAAAGTCATAATGTTATCAATAAACAAAAACACAGGGATTACAGTTCCCTTGTTTTTATCCTAATACATAGGATAAAGCTCATAGAGAAGGAGCTTCAGAGAATTGAAGGGACTGTCTGAAAAATGACTGGAGAAACACAGGACTTTGGTTGTGTATGAAATAGATGTAACACTGAGGTTAAGTGAGGATTAAGTAGGAGAGAGTATAGTATTTAATAACTACAATTTGATGATGTAAATATAATAAAACATTAAAATATGCAAAGAGTAGGGAAAACATGTTGAAAAGCATTTTAATGATTTTTAGTAATCATGATTGATAGCAATGGTATTATTTTTGTTTTTCTGAGACTGTTGTACGGATCATGTGGAATAAAACAAATAAGTAATTATCCCCTGTGTCATTCAGAACCAGGTTTCTTAGAGTGGAAGAAAGACGATCCAAATATAATAAGAAAAGAGTTTCAGTAAAAAGTTTATATTCTAATTTGAATTGAAGATATCAGTATGGGGGAACCTGGCTGGCTCAGTCAGTTAGATGGCTGACTCTTGATTTGGGTTCAGATCATGACCTTGTGGTCAGGGGATGGAGTCCCATGTGACATGTGAGCCTGCTTGAGATTCTTTCCTTTCCTCTCTCTCTGCCCCTCCCCACTCACACACACACACACACACACACACACACACACACACACACACACTTGCTCGCGCAAACTCTCTCTCAATAAATATATAAACTTAAAAAAAGGGAACATATCAGTATGAACCTACAAGACGTTTTATCTTTAAATATATTGTGTTAGGTATCTATTGCACCACCTAAAACACCACCTGAAAACTCCATGGTTTAAAACAACCATTTTATTTGCTTCTAATTCTTTGGATTAGCGATTTGGCTCAGCGGGTCTTTTGAGCATCATTAACATAATGGATGTCAGCTAACGATTGGGGATGGGCTGGTTGTGTTTCAGGATGGCTTCCAGCACCTATCTGGTAGTTGGTTTAGATTTCACCTGGACCCTCTCTCCATGTGGTTTCTCTTCATCTAAGAGGTTAGCCCAGCTTCTTTCCCTTGGGGTTTTAATCAGCAAGAGGCTGTTAAAGGCATTCACAAGGCCTTTAGGTAAACAGAAGTAATGAATCAATTATTTATCCTGCCTTTCCTACTAATATACAGTCAAATCATGGGTGAGGAAAAGCATTTCTTTATAAAATTATTCCAGTTAGTAAATGAAAATAAAATGATAGATTATCAGCATTTTGGAGCCTTCAATCAAATAAAGGATCTAGGGATAGGTCAACAATTGATGTGCTGACCTATGCCTAGATGTGCCTCCTGAAAAAACAAAAACAATACACACATACCACCACCCATGGTCTTTCCAAAGGGATCAAACTTAAGTCTGATCAAGTCTCTAGGTCTAGGGGACAGTTTGCAAGAAGTACAGAGCACAAAGTAGCATTTTGTAGTACACAATAAGCATGCAATCCACAACATCCAGATTGTGGGAAACTGTACAGGTCAAATGGCCTAAAGATTAACATTTAAAATTTTAAGAAAAATAAAGGGGTAGAAAAGGACCATGTAGCTTAGAAAAAGACTTAAAATACATATCATCTTAAAAATGGGCAAGACTAAAACATAATGTCTTAGGATGCACACTTGAATGATAAAAAATCATAAAGAAAAGCAAGAACATTGCTGAAGATAAAAATCAGCATAGTGGTTATTTTGGAAGGAGAGCAGTGTTTGTGATCAGGATGGAGAACACAGGGCCCTCTGGGGTATCAGGCTCAAAGTTCTATTTTTGATAAGGAAGAATGTTGAGGGTTAGGACAGTGACAACATGAATGTATTCTTTACAAGTAAAGAATTATAAAAATTCAACAAATCCCACACAGACATTCAGGCTAATTCTCCAAGAAAAATTCAAAATGTGTTTTTCACAAAGAACTAGTTACTTCTAAGTAAACACACAACCCTTAAAAAATGACTCCTTGGGAGGTGTTAATATTTAGATGTGTATGTCCTAATGTTTACTTACCAACTTGCAATGCCTTTAGCTACATATGTTTATTTTCATTATTACTATACAGTGGAGAATATTTAATCATGCTGGTATGAAGGGTGGGAAATTTTTATATAGAAACATGTAATAAAATGTTTTATTTACAAAAATATGTTGTTAGAGTTACACTAGACACACACACACACACACACACACACACACACACATATCTAAAGTGAGGCCCATGTATTTAAAAAGTGATTCTAAGAATAAAATAAGAAACTATATGAGGTCTAGACATTTTGGGAAGTGGTGGTTAAAGAGTGGAACCTTCTAACAGAGAGGACATTTGATTGACAGGCTTGGGGATGACTCAGCTTGTGAAGAGAAGGATAACAATAGTGCTTCAAGCAAACTTTCTATTTCTGCTTGGATTATTTGAGAAACTCAGGCAAAATTCAAGCAGTTGCTTCAATTGCTCACATCACTTCTGCAGTAGCATAAGGCTACAGTGGGGAAACGAAGCACACTGATTTAATAACTGACAAGGATGCAGGATATGTAGAAACTACTGGGACTGGCATTACTGTGCCAATGCTCTGATGTTGATTTTCTAGAACTTAAGAGGAAAGTATACATGTAAGGTAATCAGTTTTGACATTCTGAGAAAACTTTCTAAATTACCTTAATATTTCAATTAAATGTGGATGTAAATAGCTAACCAAAATGTTTTGGATGTTGATGTTTCATTGTAAATGGCACAATATATGTTTCAGAAATCTTGTAGTAATTTATTACAAAAGATCGTAATATAAATGCAACCTATTTAAAAGCAGCAGAGTGGAAAGCAAACAAGGATGTTGTCTTTTAAAATATGTTCAGATAAGGCAGAAGAAAAAAAATCTTTAAAAAACTGGAAGAGAAAGAGAAAGGCAGATAGTAAGAATTTCTTAATAGAATTGAAATGGATTTTCCCTGGGCTTTAAATACTGAAGAAGGTAATGAACTAGAAACTCTCTAGGCCAAAATCAGCCAGGAGGTTATTGCTATGAATCTGAGTTGTCATTCCATCCTGGGAAAATTCAAGGATATGAGCATAGATCACACTCATTTGACTCTAATATTAATGTATTTGGACCTAAATGGCAAACAAATGATTGCTTTTGAGTAGGATTCCCTTCTTATTGCTTCTGCATCTAGGCTTGACAATTGTATGGTGTCTACTTCTCATCTGCTTTCCTACTCGTGCTAACATTGATGACAAAAATTCCTTTTTGGTTAAATTTGCATTATCTTCATGCATCTTTGCACTTCACTTTCCACAGGAATAAATGCTGATTTAAACAAAAATGAACTCTTCATTGCAGAAGAAAAGAAAATATCTTGGTAATGTCTTTAGCAAACCTTGCTATCCCTGACTTTTATACCATAGTAACAATTTTGTTAGACATCTCTCCATCTCTCCATTATCTGGTAGATCAAGGGGTGTATTCCATTATAGGTTTTAAGGATTGCTTCTTTGTGGTTATAAACTGAACCAAACTGTATATAGTCTAGTCATCTGAAATAGCAATGGGATAATACATAATTCCCTATTTGGATTCACATAAGTTATATTGGACATTACATCAGTCTATTAGTCTATTTTGTTCTTATACATATGTATATGTGTATGTATGCATAGTGAGTCTAGGTGCTAAATAACATAAATTTATATAAATATCTAATAAATATTATTTTTTTATTTTTACAATGAACAAATTAGTCTTCAGTTTCATCATATGCGAAATGGACATGATTACTATGCTTATTTCATTGGGTTTCATTTGTTCAAAAAATACACACACTAGAAAAAAATAACTCTGCAAATGAATACGTATATGCTAAATATACACTGTGGACAATTTTCTCAGGGAATTAATAACTTTCAAGATTATCTTGGTAAAAAGGAGAATTATTTTTGTGTTTTTATAGATACAAAGTCTTCTCTAGATACACATATTTACGTGTGAGAACAGTTATTACCACATTTGTGCAACCTGCTTTTCTTTAATATAATCATAATTATATAATATACCACATAGAACAATAAGTAACACAAATCATTTCAAGTGGGCAGGATAGATTAGCCAGCTAAATTCAGATTAGCCAGCTAAATTCAGTAAGTCAAAACTCAGCCTGTAATCTAGTCTAGTGTTTCCTGAGAACGTTTAAATAAGTTCATGACATGATTGTTGGAAGCAGTTTTGATTGGATCCCCATTAATGAAGGTAGTTTCAAACAAGCATATACTAAATGTTTCACAACTACTCAAGGCTAACTCTAAAAGTTTGGCTACTTCTGTCTCTCAGTCTGAACTCTCCCAAGACCAGACTACTCGTGGTATGTACCAGTAACTCTGAGGAGACAGTAGCAAGCTTGCACCTAATTCTAACTACTTTTACAATTTTATGACTCAATAGGATGGTGGTTGCCAGGGACTGAGGTCTGGGGGAAATGGGGACATATTGGTTAAAGGGTACAAACTTCCAGCTATAAGATGAGTAAGGTCCGGGGATCTAACGCACAGCATGGGACTACAGTAAAGAATACTGCATTTATATATTAGAAAGTTGCCATGAGAGTAGAGCTTTCATTGGAACAGCAAAAACAACAGTAATATGGTAACGATGTGAGTAAAGGATGTATTAGCATCCTTTCCAATATATATGTTTATCAAATCGTACATTGTACATTTTAAAATTACACAATGACACAATGTTATACCTCAATTTTATATCAACAAAGCTGGAAAAAGAAAAAAAAAAAAAACAACAGAGAAACTTTACCACTCCAGATATTCTATAAGACTGACTCCAGAAGAAAAAAAAGTATATACCTCAATTTTATTAGCACTAACGCATTTAAATGACAGCTTTGTATAGAATTTTCCCAGCTTGTTTCCCTGAGTTGATTTTCATCTAATTATATGAGTAGAGTAGGCAGTAAAATCATAGAAATCAATACCATAACTAAACAGATAAAAAACAATAAAGCAAAAACATGTGTACATGTTATTAGAACTATATCCAACAGGAAAAAAAAAGTGTTCTCTACTAAAATTATCCCACTTGGAAAACCTCATTTTAATGGCTGTTCTGTCTTAAGAAACAGAAACAATCTTTCCAAAACTCTTTTTGGAAAATATGCAATTAATGAAGGTATCCACACCCCAGTTTCTAAAGCACCTTAATGAGTAGATATTGCAGCAGCAAAACAACAACAATAACAACAACAACAACAACAACAACAACACTCCTGGTTACACAGTTGTCATTCAGTTTCAAGGTCACTGCACTACTTTATAAAAGAGAGAATTTGGCAAATAGACTATTTGGGAAGCAATAGGTCTATTTTGTAAAGTAATGGAAAAACTTCTATGATTTTAGTTACATATTGAAATATTTCTATACTTTTTTATTTGTTGATCCTTAAAGCAGCAAAGAAGGGAAAAATAGGTTGATGGGAAATCTAAGTGTTTTATTCATGTTTTTTTTTACTATTGCATTTTCATTAAAGAAAAAATATAGAATGTGTCTTCATGGAACCATTGAATCAAAGATTTTAATGAATATTATTTTTAAGTCTTTTCATGCAAAGGTAATTTTAAAAGGGACAAAAGATGTCTTTATAAATATGTTATTCTTTATTCAGAAATTTTAGAGAATTTTCCCAGCTTTTTTCTCTGAGTTGATTTTCATCTGCCTAATTATAGGAGTAGGGTAGGCAGTAAAATCATAGAAATTAATATCGTAACTAAACAGATGCAAAATCAAGCAAAACATGTGTACATGTTATTAGAACTATATCCAACAGAAAAAAAAAAAAAAACCTTAATGTGGAGGTTAAGAAGGTATGAAGGGTAAGAGTGTGGGGGCGGGGTGTGGGTGTGTCTGTGTGTGTGTGTTGAGGGGTGAAAAAAATAGACAAATGTTATTTATACACAATATTTCTTATAGGTACTATTCTATAATTTTCCCCAGCTGGTTCTGAATTACTAATCAAACCTCATAGCTCTTAAATTTGAAGTAACTTCCGATTTCCTTCCTTCCTATCTTTTGTGAGGCTGATTAAATTTAGCACTCATGATATATAGGCTTTTAAAACAGAAGAGCATATTTGACATGAAGCAATTAGACTAGGAAACACTGTGTAGATTTCTTTCCTCCCATTTTTCCCACACCTCTGTTCTAATTTCTAGAGATGGGTATCTTTTACTGATATCCAAAGGCTGTGTTCCTTTATTAAAGAAACAGGAAAAGTGATGGCACTCACCCCTCCACACACTGACCATGGATGACAGGCTGGCTGGTTTTTTCTCTTCGGAAAATGTCCAGATCAGGACCAAGAGTCCTGAGACAACTTAGACTTCCACTGAAGTCCAATGACATTGGAAAAAAGTAAGACTAGAGAAGTTTAAGCCACCCTAATCAATATTTATAAAATATTACAGCAGGAAATAGATTTTTCTCAATTGCACATGGAATGTACACCAAGAATAGGCAATAAATCAACTTTCATAAGTTTAAAAGAATCAAAATCATATAGATTATGTTCTCTGACCATGATTCTATTAAATTAAAAATCAGTGACAAAACGATAATCTGGTAAATCTTCAAATATCGGAAATTAAACAGTCTACTTGTAAGTAAATCACAGGTTTGTAGAATAAAACTCAATGAATATTTAAATGACATTTCTAAATGAATAATAATGGAAATTCAGCACTTCAAAATTTAAGGAATCCCAGTTAGGCGATGTTCGGAGAGAAATATATATTTTTAAAAGCTTTTATTAGAGGGGAGGGGCACCTGGATGGCTCAGTTGGTTAAGCGTTGGACTCCTGATTTTGGCTCCAGGTCATATCAGTTCATGAGATCGAGCCCCATATGGGACTCTGCGCGGACAGCACAGAGCCTGCTTGGGATCCCTCTCTCCCTCTCTCTCTACCCCTCCCCTGCACTCTCTCTCTCTCAAAAATAAATAGAAATAACAATTTTAAAAAGAAAAAGGGAAAGATACAAAATCTCTGTTGCCACATTAGAAATATATTTTACAAAAAGCAAAATTATAAATGAAATTAATAAAAGAAAATAGTAAAAAATAATAGTGGAATCGATGAAATATAAAATAGGTAAGCAGTAGCTAAAATCAATTGTCAAAACTAGTTCTTTGATATGGTTAATAAAATTGTTAAATTCCTAGGAACATTGGTCATGAAAAGTAAAAAAAAAGAGAGAGAGAGAGAGAGGGAAATACACACAGTACCAATATCATGATAAGAGGGAACATCATTACAGATGATATTAATATTTAAAATACTATAACAACATTATGCCAATGAAATTGGCAGGTGAAATGCATATGTTCCTTAAAAACCACAATTTACCAAACCTGAATCAAAAAACAGAAAACCTAAGTTGTTTTATATCTGTTGTTGAAATTTTTTAGTCACGAAAAATACAAAGAAAATTCCAGACATGGGTAGCTTCACTGATGAATTATATAAGGCATTTAAGGAAGATACAATATGGCATTATGCCAGGCTTTGGGGAAATTATAAGAAGAGTGAATGCATAACCCTGAAACAAAAGCCAAGCCTATTAGGAGCAAAGAAAAATGCAGACTGATATTCCTCACAAACATAACAAAATATTAGTAAAATCCATCCAACAATATGTAAATAGGATAATATATCATGACCAGGTAGGTCTTATTCTAGGACTATAAAATGGTTTAACACACAAAAACAAAGAATATAATCTGCTACCTATTTTTTAAAATCATTTACTGACATCAATAGATACAGAAAGCATCATTTAACAAAATTCAACACTGATTCATGATGAAAGCTATCAGAAAACGAAGAAGATAATTTCCAGATCAAAAACTAGGCAGCTGTATCATAACTGGTAGCTCATATCATATCTAATGGGGAAATATTGAACACTCCTTCCATCTCAATATTGAGGACAAGAAAAGGATATCTTCTTTTAACATTTCTACTCAACTTTGTACCAAAGCAGTGAAAGTGAGATCACATCTGTCCAAACACTTCTGAAGAGTGTGGTGTTTAGACAGGCACTATAGCTATTACTTGGAGCCATAATTTTCTATGGGTTCTACAGTCATTTTGTTCAAAAAGTTAACCCAGATTTATGTCACACAGGTGAATCATTGTGTCTGTGGATGAAAAAATATAGGTGCTCTGGTTTTCTAAAATCCATATTAATGATAAATGAATCACAAGTTTAATATTTCTCAGTATTACATGACTAGATCAATAGCCCTTCGGAAACCACATTATTTATTAATTATAACAGCATGCAAAGGAAACAAGTTAAAACTTTATAATCTCAAATAATTTGACTTGAAATTTCAACATGATACAAGATGATAATTCAAACCATGTGCTACAGTACAAGAATTTGGGGAGATGTAACAAGATAGTTATGGCATCAACGGAGTTTTATTAATTATAATTTTGCGAAATATTACAGGGAGGCATATAGAAATCTAAGAACTGATGTGGCACTTACTCATTTTAAAATAGCAGAAAAAGTCCCCACTGCTACTCTAGTATGGATCTAAAAGGAAATAAGGCATTTTAATAGCACTGTTCCTCAGACAAAAGAAGAAATAAACACCAGACATGAGAAACAACCAATAAACATTAATTGTGGTGCCTTCAAATAAAATTTGAAGAATAATTTGAGCTACAAAATATTGTGCTAATGAATTGGAAAGAGTGAACTGTTTAATTTTATGAGTGTGCTTTCCCAATCTGATTAGGGTCATTCATTCATTTTCCCCTGAGCAATTAATTCTTGAGAAATAACCATATGCCTGATACTGTGTTTGGTAATGGAAATTGGAAATAGAAAAGTAGATAAGACATGGACTTTCTGATCCAGTGTAAGAAATAGAGGATACAACTGGTAAATTATTATAATACCATCATGTAGTGACTGTTGCAATTATAGGAACAGATGTGGGATAGGCAACATGAAGTTAAGTCATGACCTGAAGAGGGAAAAGCAGTGTCACCAAGGATCCGTTCTCACAAGTTCACTTTCATGTCAGGTTTGCAAAGAAAACTAGAAGTTTGCTATGTAAGAAAGGGAAAGAAATGCATTCCAGGTAGAGAAAACAAAATTAAGCTTTGAGCTATTAAACGATGCCTTGCCTGTTTGAGAAATGTTGAAAATTTAGAGTAGTGGGATCCTGGGTTGTACCTTGTGGCAAGCAGGTGGAGAGGCTTGGGGAATACAAAGGAGACACAAAGCTTGAAACAGAAGCTGCAGCAAGGCTGCAGATCTTCTTAAAGCCTAGGCCAAAGTGGGATTTTATCCCATAGACAACCAACAGGGAAGAGCTACTTTCAAACCAGGAAGTTACGCGACACATATTGTTTTCAGAGAGACCTTTCCTTGGAAATTTATCAGATGGATTTGACTACTGAGAAACTGGTAGAAGGGTGGCCAGTCTGGAGGCTAAAGCAGTATTTCAAGTGAGAAATGAGAAGCTGGACTTGCACAGAGATAATGGTGCCATCTAAAATAAAATTCCATATTATCACTAGGTACATGGGCGCCGCTGATTTTTGAAATATGACTTTTGAGGTGCGTTGTACAAAAATGTAGATGACATCCACAATCCTGTTTCTGACTGTCTCTGTTTATTAATTCTTCTCTTTCCTTTCCTGTATGGCTAAACACTCATCTTTTATGCTGTAAGTGTGTAAAAATGATCTGTGCTTGATTCTTCATTTATGCATCCGATGATTTAAAACAACAAAATTCTAGAAGGAGATACTAGAATTTCTTTAGCCTGTGCTGAAGCACTTTTTAGAGATAAAAATCCCTAATAATGCCAATCTTCCTCTTATTCTCTTTCTATTTGATTTTGGTGAAGGAAGAAAATGATATAATAAGATGTTTATGATTTTCTCTGTAAGAATGATAATTTTATGCTCTTGCAAAAACAGTAGGATATATATGTGTGTATATTTGAGTGGGGAGCTGGTGGTTACTACTGATCATTTTATGAATAGAGGGAAGAGACAAGATTAGAGATCCAAACAGGTTTTTTTTTTAATTTGAAGTTTTATAACAAGTTTTTAAAAATAATATGCACATCTTAAATTGCTGAGGTCACTTTTTAAAGTTTTTGCAAAGCACAATGCTTGGCCAAATAAAGGGTCTAAAGGGATGGTCATGTTTGATGAAACAGTCTGTTTTGTGATGGAATTTCAACAGCACAATACTATGCTCAGAATTTCAATAGTTCTACTCCTTGTTCCTTTCAAATTTGAGCAGATTCTCAAGTCGGCAAGGGACTTTAGTCTGTTATTTTTCAGGGAACCACATTTAAGTCAGGTAGACCTGTTTATGTGCTCAGAGAATGTGCACTTCCTAGGGGTGTGTACAGCCCTCTAGGTATAGGTGTGAAGGATGAGGGAGAGAGAGATGCCTTCTCCCACTGAGGCTTATGACAGGCTGCTGTAACCTCCTACTGGAGAGAATTGGTCGGTTTGTGCAGCCTGGTGACAACCCTTAGCCTTCACGTATGTATCAGCTCAGTGAGAATGGGGCGGGGGGTCATCTTTCCCCTCGATGTATCTTACCACTTAAAACGGTGAATATGGCAGACACTTAATAACTACTCATTCAATGAAATTAGTCTAAATGCCCAGACTGCTAAATGGATGATACACTTTCCCTATCTTCCCAACTGCAAAGTTACATGAACAGGGATGCCTCAAAGACAAAATAAAAACCGTGTAAATTTTTAAATGCAGTCTTTGAGGCAAGTGTGGGAAAAAGCTGGGCCTTGATGAACCTTTAATTTGACTATCAGTCCTGCTGCAAACTAACTGTAGTCAAGTTTTCTAGCCTCCTGCAACCTTGGTTTCCACATCTACAGTTAAAGTGAATGATTTTTCCATTTCTTCAATGACACAGTTTCCCTGGAGATTGTGAATTGCAATAATGGACAAAAGGGAGAGAGGGGACATTACTTTTGTGCATGCATACACACACAGGCACAGGACACACATGCACACACAAACGCACAGCACAGTGAGGAGTATTTCACCTGAGGACACTTTAGGTAATGGAATCTCTACCTTTCTCCTACTTGTCCCCACTCACCGTCCTACTTCTGTACCACGATGAGACATGATTCCTTAAGGAGGGAAGTGTGCTGGTTACGATCATCACTCACATTGCAAGTGACACAAAGTCAGCTGTATCCAGAGGCATAAGCTTCCATTTTCTTTGCTAGTTCTGCATCATGATTTTACTCTTCTGTCTGTTCATTTTATATCATAATAAAGGTGAGATTGCTTGCGACATTGAAGATATAATTTGGCCAAGTATAAACAGAGCACCAAAAATTGCTGAACACGAGGATGATTACCCTGTCAGGGGAGATATGCAGGCAGGTTTGGGGATAACAAGTAATCACAGTATTCTACAGGCTGAAACTCCTCCTCCGTTCATAAGGAGCAGCTAGTGACATTTAACTCAGTGCTGTGTTATGTCAACACTTATGCACTGGGTTTTTTCAACAGTGACGTGAAGTTTCTTAACCTTACCAATATATTTTCACTTCATATTATATCACAATTATAAAAGCTGCTAATATTACAGGTGTTATTTAAATCAAGATGTTTTATGGACATAAGAAAAAAACAAGCATGAAAAATATGTGGGTGGTACTCTTAGATGTATTTCTTTTTTTTAACTGTTTTTTTTTTGAGACAGAGAGACACAGAGTGTGAGTAGGGTAGGGGAAGAGACAGTGGGAGACACTGAATCTGACGCAGGTTCCAGGCTCTGAGCTGTCAGCACAGAGCCTGATGCCGGGCTTGAACTCACAAACCGCGAGATCATGATCTGAGCCGAAGTCAGACACCCAACTGACCGAGCCGCCCAGGCACCCCTGATGTATTTCTAATAAGTGTTTTGGTTTGTTTTTTTTTTTTTTTCTGTTGAAACAGATAACTAGAAAATTACTGTTCAATGATTTTAGAATTTTAGAATTAAACACATCATGTAAAACTGCACAAACACTCTGTCACACCTTCAAGTCAAGACTTATAGAATTTGTAGGCACTGTCGGGATATCTAAGAACTAGAAAACTTTCTTACAGGTTTCCAAAACCATCCAGTTTCAAAGTCACAAACATTTATTAATAGTAGAGACACTCGACGTCTCGGGGTCCCCTGTGTCCTGAAGACCTCTCTGCAAAGAGGTGGTAGGTACCTGTACTTCTCAAAATTTAACATGTATCTGAAGAAACTGCCGATCCTATTAAAATGCAGATTCTGGCTCAGTAGCTCCAGGACAGGGCCTGAGAGTCGGGAGCTATAACAAGCTCCCAAGGGAGGCTAGTGCTAGTGGATAGTGGAACACAGCAGCAGTATAGACTCTTCCGTTACCAGGAAACCCTAACTGCTGGTTTCTTGCTGCACAAACCACATTAACGATGAAGCTGTGGATGCCTGTTCGGCAAGTGCTATACCGAGAGACTGTTTCTACTAGCACAGTGCCTGACCGAAGTCCGTATTATTATGTATTTGCTGAACTACTCATCTAGACCGTAAAGCTTGATACAAACATACTCGGGTAGCTATCACAGCTATGATAAAGTAAGAACTGTGTTAAATAGTAAGGAGAGGGGGACCTGTGAAAAAGTGGGGAATCATTTACAATGTCTAATGAAGTACCTTCAACATGTAAATAGTCACAAGACGTTTTTCTCTGATTAATTCAGGTGTTAATTAATATAGCACTATGAGAAGCAGGTTGCACTTTTGGAGTATGAGTGTGGACACTTTTAGTTATAAAGTTATTTTAAATTTGCATCAAGTTGCACTATGCAAAATTATGTGACTCATTTTAGGTGTCTCCATGTGTAATTATTTTCAAATATCTTTTAAATACATATACAAACTTTAAAAATCACATCGTTATTAATGTGTAAATACCTAGGCAAACAGAAATTTCCCATTTTTATTTCTATTTTGTAAAGAAACAATTTATTAAACATGTTATACCCTATCAAAAGAGAATTTTCAATATACTCTCATTGTTACCAATAAGAAAAGCCATAGGTCTATAGGAGATAGGACATAGCTTTTCATCTGACCGTATAATGTTTATGGGGGCTAGGTCAATAAATCTGCCCCCTAATGTTATGTAGTCTGAACTTTTTTTCCCCCAAACAATGAAGCTAAATAGATATAACAATAATAGGAAAAGGAGCAAATACTGGTATAGTATTTGCTATACTATACTATACTAATTTATGAAATAAATTAGAGGCAGGATGAAAAATGGAACGTAAATTATAAAAGGTCTTCATTTCTTTACTGCATCAAAAGGAATTACAATAAACTTGATTTTTAATTCATTTTACAACTTAAAAAATGTTAAACTCATTCAGATAGTTCTTATTTATTTATTTATCTATTTATTTAAATTTAAAAAGGGACTGATAAATTGATGTTAGGAATCTGGTATAGTTACTTTCATGAGCATACACTACTTTGTTTTCAAATTTAGACTATGTAGATAATGGCTCCCTCTACTGGTAAAACTGTTGGTGATATATATGTAAAATCTTTGAATGACCCAAATTCCAAAACACTGATGAGAATAGCTGTTCACTAAGTTAGTGCTATTTGTAATGCTCTCAAAACAAAAAGAATTAGGTACGCAGTAATACTGCGAGTCCTTAATTTATAAAAATGTAATTCTCTTCTCTATTACAAATTAACCTGAAGAGTCAAGATAGTTCTAAATATACTAAACATACAGTGATGACCAAAAACATTTATTTAAATGCAAAGAACTACTATATTTTGCAGCAATTATGCCGCTTTTCTAAGCTAAATGATATCATGGAATATCTGTTTTCTTTTTCTGAAATTCAGATGTCTGGATGGTCTCCAACTGAATAATGTTTAATTTGGGCCCATACAGTTTATTTTTCCAGCTAAATTATGCATTTCCTGAAATAAAGAAAGAAATATTTCCTATATTCCTAATTTAATACTCAAACTTTTAATGAATTCGAATGGCTTTCTGACTTAAAAAAATTAATACTGCTGGCTGTGATTTTTTTTCTTTCATTTCCAATTTGTTTACAAATCAATTTCAAATCTGATTTAAAAAAGAGACTTTCTTATTTCAATGTTAATATGCAACTATATTTTAGATCATATGTAGAGCATACTAAGGGAATTATTTTAAATTACTTTCATAATATATCATTTTTTTCTTATTTATAGTTTTTTTCCTCTTTTAAATCTGATTGGCCACAAAAATCAAGATTTTTTAAAAAATTATACTAAAAAATTAATAACTTGGCAAATCTTAAGCTTTTGTTCTACTTGTCAGTAAGAGCGATCAAATTCTTTGATGTTGAAGAAAGAAAGAAAAGAGTACAAGCATGTGAAGTTATTGTCCCAGCAAAATTCACATAGTCATTACTTGGTAGATTGCCTCTTGAATGTCAAATCAGAGCTCATTCAACTAGAACCATCTCAGTGATTCCTTTTAAGGTTTATAGGACCAAATTTTTGCTACACCTGGCATCCTTCAACATACCTCCACAAAAGATATTTTTGTACTCAAACTCAGATTTTGAATTCTGCCTATCTTTGTGGAACTAATAATTTTCTTTTTGAATTATATTAATTTTTTATTCTTTTTACTCTGGCTATTTCTCAATCCGTCAACAGCTAAACTCCCAGAAGATTAATACATGTAATTTACAATCGAATTACATTTTCAATACAATCTTTTTGGAAAGTTATAGATTCAGGGTTCTTCCTTCTTTCTCTAATCTCTTAAAAATACTATTACAGAAATTTTCATAATCTCTTGCATATAAAATATTGGCAACCATTCAGGTGATCAAATTACATTAGCCACAATGTAACCTTATTGATGTGAATACAAGTCAAACTTGCAAAAAAAATAATAAAAATTGCCAATTCCTCCATTCACAATAAAGAATTGCTTTTTTGAACATCATCTTAACAAGAAGATATGAAAAAAAAAAACTATGCTTCTACGTATAGATAATAAATCTATTTAAACTGGAATGACCTTTGAGCTTATCTAAATGTAAAAGTATTACCATAAACTATTCTCAAAGTGAAAAAGTATTATGCAAATGAAATGGGTCTCTAGAATTCTAATTTTGGGAACAACAGGTTCCCAACAACTGGTCTGAAAAGCCTAACTGATGGTGAACATTTAAAAAGAGAAGGGGATAATCATACTTTTTTCTATGTTTTTTCTGATGGAAGAGCAGGTTTAATAGCCAAAACTGGCTGTTAATTTTTAATTAAATGTAAGCCTAAAAATATGTGGCTTAAAGACACCATAGGGCACGATTTAGTAGCCCATTAATATTTGTCTGAATCTTGTGTTTCAGTTTTAGATACATTCATGGAACTCCAAAATATATCTTTAGAATATGTGAAATTTAATAGATCCAATCTTAGCATTTTGAGGACTCCTAGAGGTCACCTAACGCAACCTTTAGTTAATGAATCAATCCTATGCCATTTCTAATAAATAGCTAGAAATGTGCACATTTTTAGTAATGGGTAATTTATAACTTTGTCAAGATATTAGCAAGAAGATATAACTTTGAGAAAGTTTATATATTACATCAAAAAAAGTGTCCTTTTAACTTCTATCCATTGGTCCTTTTTCTGCATCTTGGAAAGTATTGGTGTTTTTTACTTCATAATTTCTCTTAAAACATATTCACAAAATATTTTATTCTGATTACCTTTTTCTGAATATTTCTTAGGTTGTTAATATTTTCCTGAAAGTCTACAGACAATAAGTGAGCAATTTTCCACATGCAGTTCATAAAAATAAAAAGTATAGGAAAAACAGATTCTTCATCATCCCCAAATCTTTAATGTGCATATTTTGTATACAT
This sequence comes from Felis catus, assembly GCF_018350175.1. NCBI lineage: Eukaryota > Metazoa > Chordata > Mammalia > Carnivora > Felidae > Felis > Felis catus. The sequence goes on from NC_058376.1 coordinate 39,308,843, forward strand.
TCAAATACAAAATATATTTATAACATTTTCTTATAAATTAAAAAATAAACAAATAATACCAGTACTTAGAACACCTTATTGGTTATGCTTATAACATTCCACAAAAATTATGTGAAATGTGGGCTACTGGGACAAAGCTGCAGAAATTGATAATTAATTATAAAAGATACTGTTGTGGGATTACTAAAGAGATCCATTGTTTCTTTTAATTAAAAATGAGGCTCCAGACACACCATCTCCTTCCCAGAAGTCACTGTGACCAGTCTGTGTGCCTCGTCCCAAAAATACTGTAGCTACTGCTGCTTTATAAAAATGTTCTCCCTCATAAGAATAAGTATTATATAATTCGGTGTATAAATAAAATAGCGGACATGTGTGTGATGACGGGGAAAGAGGAAAGGGAATTATCTTTGAGATCTGAATTGCTATCATTTTGACATTTAATAATTCAATGTACATAAGAAATGGAACGTTTACCTTTTAGCCTTTTCATTTTTCAAAGATGGTAAAGATAAGTCCGTGTCCTGCTGGGAAAATTTTCAAAGAAGTTATAGAGTTTTCAAAATAGTTATAGCCAACAATTCTAAAGATTTCCCTCTCAGATAGTATGAGGTGGTTCGGAAACTAATCATTTGATAGAGATTATAGTTTTTTTCTGTATGAAATAGGTTTTTAGATCTAAATTGTTGTGCTGCATTGTCTGTATTTATTACTCTGATTGTTTATAGATATTATGAATGCCCTCAGATGCAGAAATTTTAGGAAGAGAGATAATAGCTTCACGATGAGTGGATGGACTTAAAACTAGAGCCTCTAGAAGATGATATATAGTGTGGAATGCACTTTCCTGAATTGATTTTATCCTTAAATAATTGTTGAACACCGTCTTTTGAGTAAACAAGTGCCCAAATCTGCTAATTTCTTCCTTTGTAGTTACTCAATTTTATACCTAAAAGGAAGCTAAAGTTAATTGCTACAACACAAAATGTAAAATTACAACTTCACATGTATTATTGAATGTGTAGATTGAAAAGGTTTCCTGATTTGTAGACATGAGTAGTGAAGATTTATTTTTCTGTTAAGTAATACTCCTTTACCCGTATTTCTGTCTCTGTGATATATGTAAATCTTGTCAGAGTCCTCTTTTTGGAAATGTATACAACACATAATTATACAATATTAGTGGCTATTAATATCATTGTTATTTAAAAGTAAATGCTAATAATTTTTTGGTTTGTTTTCATTACTTTAAAGAGTCGTCACTGACTATATGAAGTTTGCTTTACATGTGTATGAAAATAAATGTTACTCAAAAAGGATCATAGACATGAATGTAAAATGTAAAGCTCTGACACTCCTGGGAGACAACATAGGAGAAAACTTAGATGACTTTGAGTGTGATGATGACTTTTTAGATACAATACCAAAAGCATAATTCATAAAAGAAATCATTGATAAGCTAGACTTCATTTAATTAAAAGCCTCTGCTCTGTGAACGACAAGGTCGAGAATAAGACAAAGTCACAAACTGAAAGAAAATACTTGCTAAAGATACAGCTGATAAAGGACTATTGTCCAATGTATATTAAAAAACCCTTAAGATTCAACAATAAGTAAACAAATAATGCAATTTAAAAATGGGCTAGAGACCTTAAGAGACACTTCAACAGAGAAGATGTACAGATGGCAAGTAATCAAATTAAAAGATATTCCACGTCATATGTCATCAGGAAAATGCAAATTAAAACAACAATAAAATACTGTTACACACTTATTAAAGTAGCCAAAATCAGGACACGGAAAACACCAAATGCTGGTGAGGATGTGATAACAGGAACTCTCACTCGTTGTCGGTAGGAATGAAAAGTGGTATTGTGCTTTGTGAGACAGTTTGACAGTTTCCTCCAAAGTGAAACATACTTTTACTGTATGATTCAGCAATTGTGCTCCTTCGTATTTACCCAGAGGAGCTGAAAATTTATGAGTCACAAAAACCTGCACATGAATGTCTAAAACTGCTTTATTAATAATTGCTAAAACATGGCAGCATCCAAGGTGTCCATTAGTAAGTGAATGAATAAACTGTCACATATATAGACAATGGAATATTCTTCAGTGTTAAAAAGAAATGAGCTATTTTCCAGAGTGGCTGCACCAGTTTGCATTCCCACCAACAGTGCAAGACAGCTTCCCTTTGTCCACATCCTCGCCAACATCTACTGTTTCCTGAGTTGTTAATGTTAGCTATTAAGACAGATGTGAGGTGATATCTCATTGTGGTTTTGATTTGTATTTCCCTGATGATGAGTGATATTGAGCATCTTTTCATGTGTCTATTTGCCATCTGGATGTCTTCTTTGGAAAAATGTCTACTCATTTCTTCTGCCCATATTCTTCACTGTATTATTTGTTTTTTTTGGTGTTAAGTTTGATAAATTCTTTACAGATATTGGATACTAACTTTTTATACCATACATCATTTTCAAATATCTTTTCCCATTCCATCGGTTTCCTTTTAGTTTTGTGGATTGTTTCCTTTGTTGTGCAGAAGGTTTTTATCATGATGATGTCCCCATAATTCATTTTTGTTTTTATTTCCCTTGCCTTCAGAGACATGTCAAGTAAGAAGTTGCCGTGGCCTAGGAATATTACTTGGCAATGAAAAAGAGTGAAATCTTGCCATTTCTAACAATGTGGATGGAACTGGAGGGTATTATTCTAAGTGACATAAGTTAGAGAAAGACAGATATCATATGATTTAACTCATGTGGAATTTTAGAAACTCAACAGATGAACATAAGGAAAGGAAGGAAAAATAAGATAAAAAGAGAGAGGGAGGCAAAGCATAAGAGATTCTTAAATACAGAAAACAAACTGAGTGTTGCAGGGGAGTTGCTGATGGGCGGGGGGGGTCGAATAGATGACAAGCATTAAGGAGAGCACTTTTGGGGATGAGCACTGGATGTCATATGTAAGAGATGAATCACTGGGTTCTACTCCTGAAGCCAAGACTACACTATGTGTTAACTAACTTGGATAAAAAAAAACAAACAAAAAAAACAAAAAAAAAACAAAAAACAGAAAGAGAAAGAAAGAGCTATCGAGCCACAACTTTTTGTGAAAACTTAAATGCATGTCACTAAGTGAAAGAAGCCAATCTGAAAAGGCTACATATTATATGATACCAACTAAAATCTTATTGTTATTTAGTTACAAATCTTTAGCATATTTAAATTTCAGGAAAATTATATGAGAAGGGGCTATATCTAAAAGTCAAGTTAAATATAAATATCTATATCATTTTGAAAATTTAGTTTTTCTGGTTTATAAATATCCCCAAGACTCAAAATCCCTTTGAATTATAAAGTTCCCCTTTTATTTATAAGGAAATTAATTTCTTTTCCATTACATATATCAGCAAAAAAATAAGTACCGACAAATTAAGACATCATAAGAAAACTAATATTCTTTGAGTAATGTCTTCTAACAATAAATGGTTATATATAAAATCCAGAAACTATATTACATTAAATTTCTGAAATGATGAAACATTATAACTCTAATTTCTGAAGTATCCACTTCTATGTTCCTTTGGGGACATGTATGAGCATCATTATCCCTTACCTAAAATGAATGGTAATTTTAAGGAAAATACAGAATATTTATATACTAGAAAAAAACCTTTTTTAAATGGGATTTTTCAATATCTTAAAATTATCAATAAGCTAATAATTAAATTACCATTGTTTTTTTCCATGGTGAAGAAAACAAACAACACGGGAAGGCACAATGACATTATACATTGTTTATCTTTGAATGATTTATCTCATTTATGGTATTAATAACTTAGTTTCTGGATGTATTACTTTCCTTGCATGAGCAGAGCTCTAAGTGATCATCAAAAGCCATTGCAGTGCTAAATTGAGGAAAAGTTTTCAAGTGTGGTCTTTCATTTTTTTAGCTGATTTCCTCATGAAACCTGATGTCACTCCCTGGCCTCGTTCCAGAAATTAATTCCACATGATTGGAAACTCATCAGCATTTTGCATTAGCTGGGGCATGCCTAAGAATCTTTTCAATGGAAATACATATTACCTATTTAAATCACTACCTTTTCTATTGGTTCAGTGAACACTGACTTAGCAGAATTCTCTCCCTGAAACTCTTAAAAGGCACTGTAGATATGTAGGGAACCCAGAAGATTGTAAACTAAAGAGCCTCCTAGCTCTAACGCAACATAGGAGGTGATGGCTAAATGAAGGCATTTTTGCTCACATGAATCAGTGATCTTACGTGGATTATATCTACATGGATAATGAGACTTCCATTTCAAAAACAGGTGCTTTAAGTGTCTGCTTTGCTTGTTTTTGTTTTTAAATCACTACTTTTGGAAAACATTAGAAGCATGGCTTTAGAAAATCATTAGTATGTAATTTTTTTAAGTTTACATAATATTTAATATATTGGCCTGAGCGTAGGATTTTCTTAAATATTGGAAGATAAAGGGGAATATTATTTTATACTATTCATGAGCACAGGAAAAAAAAACAAATTAATATGCATGAATTCTGAGACACAGGGAAGGAAATTTTCAGATTACAACATAGCAGTGTTAAATTTAGAGAGATAGATAGTATATAAATTAATTTCGCTTGTAAAATGAGAAGGAAACATCTTTTTCTCAGACTTCCCTTTAAAATGAGAAAGCATCAGACATTTATGAGAAATAATTTATGAAGATGATCTTTCTCTAATAATGATGAACAACACTAATATTTGTCTTAAGATGCTATTTTAGCTCACCATGCCATAACCAATTTTTTTTATTAATCTATTTTGTTCTGGCCTACAGGATTTGCTTTTCATGATATATGATTATATAAAAGAATAAGCCATATTTTAAGAGACATTTATTCTATTTCAAAAATAAACTTTGAATATCATGTCAAGATAGGAACTCTGATTTAGTGCTGCCTGAATAACAGTGTAGTACAGGCAAAATACCTATTTTGGCTCTATGACTTTAAAAGTTTTTGAAATAAAATTTGAAGTTAGTTAACTCATAGGCTTAAAAGACTTCACGAATGTTTTGTAGACAAGGCAAGTGCTTTTACATCTTTTTCTTGCACATGTAATTTAGATGTTAGAATATGAAGTACTTGTTTATGTGGAGACATTCACTAAAAGTTTTTAAAGGATTTTAATAGACTGAAATTCTTTTGCCTAATTTTAGCAATATGTGAGGACTGATGGTGTGAGACAAATCAGAATATTTTAATTCATAGAGAGCTGAGCTGATTACAGAATATTATAAAGATATTTTTATTTGTACAAAAAAGACTATTTTCCAGGTGCACCTGGGTGGCTAAGTTGGTTGAGCATCTGACTCGATTTCAGTTCAGGTCATGATCCCAGAATTGGGGGATGGAACCCCGCGTTGGGCTCTGTGCTGAGCATGGAGTCTGCATAAGATTCTCTCTCTCTCCTCTGTCTCTCCCTGACTTGTGCTCTTTAGTCTCTCTCTTACATTAAAAAAAAAGACTATTTCCAAATATTAAACCATAGTTTTTGTCTTCAACTTTATGGCACAATAAATTATATATGCTACACTGATAGGTAAAATCGAAACAGAGCAAAGATCCTTCATTAAATCCTGTTTTCATGAACAGTTGTAAAAAATGATACACATTCCTTTTTCTATTTCTCCATCTCTACCACTATCTCTTTATTGAAGAGCTGAAGAGATTGATTTCCATCAGTAAAGCTCCCACATGTAGAGATAATCTTTTTGTTATATGTTTTGATTTTGGTGATGAATTGGGTTGTTTTAAAAATTCTGTATTTTCCAGAATATTTTCCTCATTCAATGGCCAACTATCTTACTCAAAACAAAAACACTAATTTGAAAAGTTATATGCACCCCTATGTTTATTGCAGCATTATTTACAATAGCCAATATATGGAAGCAACCTAAGTATTCAGCCATAGATGAATAAAGAAGATGTGGTATTATTACTCAGCCATAAAAAAATAATAAAATCTTGCCATTTGCAGCTACATGGATGGACCTAGATGTTTATTATGCTAAGTGAAGTGAATCAGACAGAGAAAGATAAATATCATGATTTCACTCATATGTGGAATCTAAAAAACAAAACAACCAACCAAGAAAAGTAGAAACATGCCTGCAAATAAAGAGAACAAACTCATGGATGCCAGAGGTGAGGAAGTTGGGAGATTGGGAAAAATGGAAGAAGAAGGGTGGAATGTACAAGCTTCCAGTTATGAAATGAATAAGTTATGAGGAGAAAAGTTACATCATAGGGAATATAGTCGATGGTACTGTAATAGTATTGTATGGTCACAGATTGCAGCTATACTTGTGAGCATAGCATAACATATAGATTTGTTGAGTCACATATAGATTTGTTGTACACCTGAAACTACTGTAATATTGTGTAACCATATTTCAATTAGAAAATACTTCATTAGAAAAAAAGTCAACTGGGGCACCTGGGTGGCTCAGTCAGTTAGGCATCCGACTTTAGCTCAGGTCATGATCTCACAGTCTGTGGGTTCGAGCACCACATCGAGCTCTGTGCTAACAGCTCTGAGCCTGGAGCCTGCTTCAGATTCTGTGTCTCCCTCTCTCTCTGCCCCTGCCCTGTTCATGTTCTGTCTCTCTCTGTCTCAAAAATAAATAACAACATTAAAAAAAATTTAAAAGCCAACTCTCAGTTCACTTCAAAATGGTTTTAAAATAAGTGTGACTAGACTCTCTTAAATAGGATGAAATTTGTTTTAGACTTACTTGTTTGAGTTTAATTTATTTCAATTGTCAAACAAGAAAGAGATGAAGGATACTTAGCATAATTGACTCTCCCCATCTACTTTTAAAAAAGATATTTTAACTACATATTTAAATATAAATATTAATATTAAATATAAATATCAAAATATTTTAAAAATCTTTTAAGCAGCTCAGCTTTACAGCACATTTTTGAATATAGCATGGAAGAATATTATTTAACTCCCATCATTAATTGAGTGCATGGTGTCAACGATCTTGTTTGCTTCAAAGAGCCTTGCATAAAGTCACAGATTACACTTTCTTCAATAAAGAGGATAGACATTCCACATCTTTCAAGGATTTCAGTTTTAGAGATAGTTACCTAGGGAGAGCTTTACTTAGGCCTGCCCATACATGCATGGTAGAAAAGAAGTCCTCTTATTGATAGTTTCCACTGGAACAAAAAATGGATGCAGAAGAGTGGTATTAACTTAGAAGGATAGTACAAACAATTGTAGGATACTCTAGTTACAATCAAAGTAGCAGTGTGGTTAAAAAAAACAGACTCTGGAAGCAGAGTCAGAGTTATAATATATTTTTAGAGTTCTATGTCAACTTTGACCATCCATGCTTCTAATCTCAGCCACTTCTTCACTCTGTGACCTTGGGTAATCATTTAATCTATCCGGACCTTGGCTTTCTTATTGGTAAATGGGAAAAATAATAATAGTATATAGTATATATACTATATATCTATATATATATACTATTTATATATATTGGAGAAAATAATCTCCAAACTATTATATTCCGTAATATATTTCAAGTGTCAATATAAGTTCTTTCCTTTGGTCCTTGTAACTAGTCTATAATATAGACTATATATATATATATATATATATATATACATATATATATATGTTGTATATATATATATATATATACTATAGTATATAGTATATAAATATACTATATATACTATATTACTATATATACTATATATACTATACTATATATATTATATATACTATACTATATATATACATACTATACTATATATACTATACTATGTATATATATTAGTATATATATATATATACTATATATATATATACTATATATACTATATATACTATATATACTATATATACTATATACTATAGTATATATATATACATATATACATATACATGTTGTGTATATATATATATATACTATAGTATATAGTATATATAATATATATATCTATATAAATATACTATATACTATATATACTATATATATACTACTATATATATACTATATATACTATATATATTATATATATATAATATATATATATACTATATATTATTATACTATACATATATACTATATACTATACTATATATATATATATATACTATATATATATATACTATATACTATATATATACTATATACTATACTATATATATATATATTATCTATATACTATATATATATATACTATATATATATATACTATATATATATATACTATATATATACTATATATATACTATATATATATATTACTATATATATACTATATATATACTATATATATACTATATATATATACTATATATATATACTATATATATACTATATATATATATACTATATATATATAATATATATATACTATATATATATACTATATATATAATACTCTATATATACTATATATATACTATATATATATAATATTATATATACTATATATATACTATATATATATACTATATATATACTATATATATACTATATATATATATACTATATATATATATACTATATATATACTATATATATACTATATATATATACTATATATATATATACTATATATATATATACTATATATATACTATATATATACTATATATATATATACTATATATATATATATACTATATATATACTATATATATACTATATATACTATATATATATATATATATATATACTATACTATATATATATACTATATATATACTATATATATACTATATATATATATATATACTATACTATATATATATAATATACTATATACTATACTATATATATATATATACTATATATATATATATACTATATATATATATATATACTATATATATATAGTATATATATATACTATATATATATAATACTATATACTATACTATAAATATATATACTATATATATATATACTATATACTATATATATATACTATATATATATTATTATACTATATATATATACTATATATATTATTATACTATATATATATACTATATATATATATATATACTATATATTACTATATATATATACTATATATCTATATATATAGTATATATATAGATATATAGTATATATATATATATATACATATATACATATATATGTGTATATATATAGATATATATATATATATATATATAGTCTATATTATAGACTAGTTACAAGGACAAAGGAAAGAACTTATATTGACACTTGAAATATATTACGGAATATAATAGTTTGGAGATTATTTTCTCCAATTCTGTTCTTTTTGGTTTTTACTCCTCAACCCTGAGAAGTGTACCCAGAGAAAACATCAATAGATTGCAACCAAAATAACAGATATCCTAAGTGATTTTATTTTATAATAAATTTTACAATAAATTTTAGGAGAGATTCTTTTATTTGCCTTTACTTGAAAAAATACATGCATAATGTTAGTTAAAATTTACCATATATATGTATATAGACACATGGTAATATATATTTACATTTGGTACTATGCACAATTTCAGGCATCGCATGGAGGATCTGGAACATATGCCTCATGGCTAAGGGGGAAACCACTGTATGAATTAAATTTATTATTTGTAAGTGACAGGAAAACAATGAAGCTTCAATATCATTTATTAAAAATGCAAATAATAAATTATATTTACTTTTATTCATTTCATCATTAACGTGATATTTCATTATGTTATTTAGTGTAATTACTTTTATTGCTGTCCATCTAATGCCAACCTTTCCTTGTTGTTATTCTGCCACAGGTGATTTTAACAACATGGTATCCATTTACCAACTATTGAGATTTTACTATATGTAGAAACTGAGCTTTTCCTTCATAAGAAAAGAGGTTTATAAACTAATTATATTACATTATGTTTTAGAGTTACATGTCAACTTTGATCTACTTTCTATTCAAATAATAAGGTATATGTTAATTTTACTTATGATATGCAAGAAATTCATTCATTCATTGCAACCACCTTTTACCTATCAGTTTCACTTGTGGTGAATAAAAGAGATTTGGGACATGGGTATCTAAAGAAAGAAGTGGGATCTAGGTTGAGTTGCTGAGTTAGTCTCACCCTGAAATTGAAACATTAGCATGTGCCTTTTGCACTAAAAATTAAATTGTTCACCAGGTAGTTAGCTTTGAATACATTAAATACTTCCAGATTGTGTATAGTTTCTCATTTTTATTCCTCTTTCTCCCTTTTTCAACTCATCTTCTTAGAAGAAAATATCCATATTTGGAGTAACTCTACTTAAACCTTGTCTGACACATTGTAGGGAGGGAGGGACAAGTATCACTGTCTATTCACACCTTGGCCAGGCCAATAAAAGATTTTGATGGTCAGTACCCAAGGGAACAGGAGATATCCTGAGTTGTGATGGGTGTCACCATCTTTAAATGCACAGGATCAGAACACAACTACAAGGGTACCATCTAATACCTTCAAATGTTCTTAAATACCAATAACCTTCCTCAACTATTATCCATAGCCTCCAGGTAACAGAGTTGTGAAGGCAGTCTTAATTTGTAAGGAGAACCAATCAAAAGTTTATATCCTTTAGAAGAGTTTTCCTCTAAATGTGCTTAGAGATATTTGTAAATTTTCTTTTAAAATCTAAGTCATAAAATAATTTAGCCAAAGATAACAAATGCATTCATAGAAACATTCATAAATATATTCACACAAACACACACAAATTGCACTGAAGAGAAACATTCTCAGTGAAAGGGCCATGATTGTACATCATGTACACTAACTCTGTGTCCATAGCCTTGACTTGTGAAAGTGAATTTACATCAAATGCAGATAAAAAAGTTTATTATCCACACTGGGTCCATGAGAGTTAGAGTCTAGCTCCCTTTAGTCAGAAATGCCTAAACAACTTACATAGATGGATCCACAGATACATGTCTTACACATAGATAAAAGGGTGTTGCAATGGTTACATAAGTTACAACATTAAAAGAAGTATCATAGTGTACTTTTGAAGAATAATATTTTAAAAGTTGGTCACGTTCTTCTGCTATGGAAAAGTTTCTATTTTAAATATAGGTTGTGATAATTCTGGCTGACCTCTTAGCTTCTGGTTAATGTCATTTTTAATCATAGGTATAAATTTTCCAGAGAGTATTTACTGCTTAAATAGTACAGTGCAAACCAAGGCGTCCACTTAATGTAGTATATAATCAAGCAATTATCTTCACGTTTAATATATATTATGTTTCAACCAAAGTGCCATCTGCCCATGAAAATCTGAGCTTTTATAGGCATGCCATATAGCATCCTTTTCAACATAACGCATATTATTCAAACAGAGGTATGTTCTTCTTAATGAAATCTCCAGGGGTATACAGTGTTCTACACACCTGTGGAGCCACCCTGTATATCTGTTTAAATGTTCAAGAAGGCCAGATCACATTATCAGAAAATATAACAATCTTCAAAATGACAGAAAGTGGAATTGAGAACTCATTTTTATTTTGGGTAAATTTAGTGCTGTAAAAGTTAAAAATTATGACATGGGAAGGACACGGGATAAGGAGCCAGAAAATATGCTTGTTTTTTAATGGTATCGTTACATGTTATAACCACAAAGCTGTACATTGCACATTGCTACTTCTCTAGGAGTAGGCCACAAAGAATCTTACCTACTTTTTATTGATATCTTGTGCTTTGGGTGGGTGCTAGACAGTACAGGTTTCTTCTTTTTGTCCCAGCCTCTTTCACTTTCAAATGTATCATGACTTGCACAAAAAAATAATGTGGTCTTCCTGCCCATAGACTAGGGACTGCATATAGCTATTTGTGCACATTATCTCACTGAATTCCTAATGTATTCCCATTGGTGGAGATATATGAAGAAAATCATATTAAAAGATTTTAGATGATACAGGTAGAGGTCACACAGGAATTACAAGTGCCAAAGTTAGGACTTGACACTCAAAACTTCTCTTATGCTATGTACAATTTATAGGTGTGTTAAGTTTTGTTTGTTTGTTTGTTTGTTTTCGGAGTTCTCAGTTGTCATATAGTCAACAAGAATGTACATCCTGAAAAGTCGTGGGATAGTTGCCAAGCTAAATTATATTTCAAAAAATTTTTTCTTGAGGGAGTAAACCACTCAATAATTGGCCTTCATTGATTGTCAATTATTCTATTCTAATCTTCTTCTATTCAACAAGTAGAGATCTACTATGTCCTAGGCACTGGGAGTATAAACAGTGATATACTTTAATCTTAATAAGCTTAACAGTTTGACAGGAAAAAGAAAACAACAATTGACACAAATGCACTTTGTGATACATGCTATACTAGAGGTATAGGTAAGATATATAGGAACATATGAGAAACTACACTGAAACCTTGGATTATTAGGATGTCAGTTCTGAGAGAGAGTCTTAAGGAGCAATAGGTATTAGCTAGATAAAGGTGGGAAGAGGAAACTTCTCGACAAAAGAGATAACATATAACAAGGATTTGCATTCAGAGAACAAGTAGCTTAGGGTATCTTGGTCCCAGAATTTGAGAATGGGTATGATGAGCTATGAGGATACAAAAGTGCTATGGAAAACAAGGAGATAGCAGTTCCATTAACATATTTCTTATCTTGATCCTTTACTCTTGCTCAAGAGTGAAAATAACCGGTATAATACAATTTTTAAATAATCAAGTCTATGAAAATGTATGTATTAGTTACCACGTGAGAATCACTATTCAGTGCAAAGGATCTCAATCTAAGGAATTTTTTTCCCTAGAGGATATTTGACAATAGAATGTTACAGAATAGGATGATAGAATTATAGAATGATTGTTGGGTAAAATAAAAAGAGCGCTAAAGAAATCCCTTCCTCAATGGATAATTTATATATCTACTCAATAACAGTATATTAAGAATCTAGTATATCCCAGGTAGTAGAAATAAGAAAAACAAGAAGCAAAACAAAATCTAAAAAAATGTCCATTCTAGCAGAGGACAAAGGCCAAAAAATAATTGCTATATAGCTAGTGGATACTCTAAGTTACTTGCCTAATATGTATATATTTTTCTCTCTTCTAACTAGAACACTGATTTGAATTTTTTTTCTACCTCCATTAGGTCATGGTTCTTAATATTCTGATTAGTTTAGTCCAGTGCTTTTCAACTGGGGGAGAATGTCCCCTGGGGACATTTGGCATTATCTAGAGATGTTGTTGGTTGTCATGATTTTTATGGGGTGGCATCTAGTGAGTGTAGGACAAGAATGCTGCTGGACATCCAACAACCTCCCCTACAACAACAACACACAAAAAAAAATCATTTGAATCAAAATGTCAGTAGTACTGAGATTGAGAAAACCTGGTGTAATAGTTAAGAGCACAAACTGTCTGGATTTGAATTCAGCTCTACATATCCTAGCTATGTGACCTAAAAAAGTTTCTCTTCTTCTTTTAACAATTTTATTAAGGTGTAATTAAATTACAAAGAACTTCACATACTGTATTGTATACAATTTGATGAGTTTGAACATAAGCAAACACCCTTGATACCATCACTGTAACCAAGGTTATAGGCATACCTGTGACACCTTCCAGAGTCTCCTTACGTCCCTTTGTTTTCATTTGCTTACTTTGTTTTTGTGTTAGAAACACAACATGAAATCTACCCTCTAAACAAATTTTGAAATGCATAATATTGTATCATTAATTATAGCCACTATGTTGTAGAACACATCTCTAGAAGGTTTCATCTAGCACAACTAAACCTCTATACCAATTGAGTTTACTAACAATGTACTTAATCTTTTAGGGCTTTGTTTTCCTCATCTACAAAATGATTATAATAATAGTTTCTATTTCACAGAACTGTTTTAAGTGACTTGAGTACAAAGCACTCAATAAACATTAGCTAGTAGTAAGTTCTTCAACAAAGCACTCGGTAAATATTAGCTAGTAGTAAGGTCTTTAAGAACCAGGGAATGGGACTATTTACAAAAACTGTATCCAGGTCATTTGAAATGTAATATACCATTGACAATTCAGCTTTCTTATTTCCTTTTCAGGATTCTGGCCAGTATACTTGCTTATATTTCAAGTTTACATTTTGTTGTTGTTCCTATTTTTTTAGGACCTAGAATATATTAGGTGTAAAGAAAGCTACAATATTTACTCTTACAGTAACTTAAGTTTGCAAACACACTCGAACTAATTAATTTGGACATTTAAAATTTTGAATCTCTAGGGCTCAACCAAAATATATCTTTCACAAAGTGAAAAACAAAGTGTGCAGATAATTCAAGATATCACTGGAGAATATTTAATTTTTCAGGAATTAAATTTTTCAAGATTTTAAAATATCTTTATATAAAGTAATGTGGTAATTGCAAATATGTCATCTACTTTATCCTATTAAAGCAAAATATCAAAGGACTTCCAAAAGAAAATATAACTTCATTCCTATTTAACAATTCAACATGAAAAAGACATTTCCCTGAATTGTGCATGAAATTAGTAAATCTTCACTTTACTTAACCAAAACTTTAACCAGAAAAGTAAATAATTACTTTTATTACTTTATTACTAATTTTGCATAACAAATTTATTTTAAAAGTACCAAATGCAGGGCTCAGTCAGTTAAGCCTCCAACTCTTGGTGACATCTCAGGTTTTGATCTCCCGGTTGGTGAGTTCAAGTCCCTCATCGGGCTTTGCAGTCACAGTACAGAGCCTGCTTGGGATTCTCTCTCTTTCCCTCTCTCTGCTCCTCCCCTGCCTGTGTGTATGCTCTCTCTCTCTCTCTCTCGCTCTCTCTCTCTCTCTCAAAATAAATAAGATAAAAAAAATTTTAAGTTAGCAAATGCAGCCAGATGTTAAATAGTAATACTGATAACATCTCATGTATTTAATATTTGGACATAGTTTTAAAGTTATGCTTCAAAACTATCACAATTAGATATAGAAAATGTTAGGAGAATTTATACACAAATATTTTTCTGAAAATATTATTGTTTTTCTGTGAGTATCATACTATTATCCAGAATATTTATTTTAGGAAATGATCCCAAATTACATTTAATATTTTGGATTTGACTCTCAGCATCATAAGTAAACAGAAGTAATTAAATAATCATTCTTTTTGGAATGAGGCTCAAACTTCCTCAACTAAAAAAAAACAAAAACAAACAAACAAACAAAAAACCCCACAAATCTGTATAGGGTGCCACTTAATATATTTACCACTCTGAAACAGAATCATCATTTTTAAAATTTTGAAACTTTAATTAAAGTTCTTCATGTACATAGACACATACATATAATGATGCATAAATACATAAACAATGTTGTACTATCCATGGGTTTTTTTAAAGAACAACTTTTCTTCTTTTTCTGGCTTTGCTTTTTTTGCTCTTTTTTTCTCTTATTTTCAAAACAGCACCATTCTGTACCCCTGCCTCTCTCAGGAACTTGTTACCCCTATAGTATGGACCCTTCTCTATTATTTTTATGCTTACGTAATCTTACGTAACAGGGATATTTCATAAATGTGTGCAGACATACACATATAAAGGTTTTCAGGTCCATTGTGCATCGGGTCCATATGCACACAAATCCATATCTTTCACTCTCCTGTACCTTGCTTTTTCATCTGTGACTACTTTCTTGTTAACTCTTCTTTTTTTATTTTTTAAATATTTATCTTTTTAGAGAGAGAGAGGGAGACAGAACATGAGCGAAGGAGGGGGCAGAAAGAGGGAGTAACAGAATCCGAAGCAGGCTCCAGGCTCTGAGCTGTCGGCACAGAGCTTGACGTGGGGCTCAAAATCACAAGCTGTGAGATCATGACCGGAGCCTAAGCTGGACACTCAGACACCCCTCTAATTAACTCTTACAGATTACTGTTACTTCAATTGTATCTTTTAATGGGCATGTAATCGTTGTACAATGGATATACCCTCATTTATTTCACCTTTTCTTGTAGATAGTCATTCAATCTTGCTTCCAAGCTTTGTTTATTACTACCTACATACACATAATGCATATACATGTATTTACCTGATAATTGTTTTGTTTTCTACAACATAGGATGACTGCAAAAACGAATCCAAAATTATTTAAGAGAGGTGTTTGTGAATAAAATAAAAGTATTTTTGAAAATGTTTGAACTTCCCTATAAAGTCAGAATGCTATACAGCTTAATAGATCTTAAGCAACATAAATCTCTTTGTATTCAGAAAATAAATAACAAATGTGAAAATATTGAAGTTAATTTTAACTCTCTCCTTTAAGAAACTAGAGGAAGCCATTCATATGCTTGGTGGGTCTGGAACTTTTTTTCTGAGTCCTCAGTTACCCAAGTTCTGTTGCTATGCTTTTGTAGTGTCTCTTTGCCTTTCTTCTCCCAGGATAATCTGCACCAATTTTCCTACATTATTTACAGAAAATCCTCAGCCTGTGTTTCTTCAATTGTTCAACATTCATATTAGGCACCGACCAGTATTAACTCTATGCTAACATTTTGCCTCCCTCTAATATGCCCAGCAAAACATGTCCCACCAGTTACTTCTACTGAAGAAGAGCTTGTATTTCTATCTCCTCTTCCTTCCGCTCTGCTCTCTATGCCTCTCTTACTCATTGCCTCTATAGTCTTCTTTTGCTACTGTAAAGGGAGGTATTCTCTCCTGCCAGCTTTCTACACAAAGAGTAGTTTTTTTTCATACTGAGTCTGGAGTGAAAGCTTCCTTCATTGAACACAAACATGGGTTCATGCTTCCTATGTACCTCCATTATACTGGCCCCATAGCTCTTTAATGTGTTTATGCTCACAAATTACATCAGCTTCACTTTCACATACTTTTATAAGGTACCTCCTTAAAAAAATAATAATCCTGCCTTTTTGTTGAGTCTATTGGATAAGAGAATAATTATTTTCTGAAAGAGTAACTGTTAAACTACTGTTTATTTACCCCTTCATACAACCTCTACCTGGATTCTATACTAAATGGAATAAACTCATGATCTAGTAAATTAAATGGCAATATTTGAACGTAGAATTCTTTGATTTTATAAAATAATGTTGCAATTAGACACAGGGTTACATTTTCTTACATTTTACAGACACTCAAAAAATCCATCTTAAAGTTCCATAATGCTATTTTCCCCCAGCACTGTTTAAAAAATACAGTGTGTATGTGGTGTGTGTGTGTGTGTGTGTGTGTGTGTGTGTGTGTGTGTGTGATTTTATCTAAAGATATGGAACATTTAGTATTTATTTTTTATTCATAGGTTTCAGACTTTACAAATCCTGAATCAGGGCCTTTCTAAAATTTGAAATTAGAAAGACCAGAAGTTAAGTAATTTCCTAAAAATACTAAAATTGATTCATAGGTGTGATGTTTTTAAGAAGCTTAGATTATTATATTTTAAGCATGGCTGTTCTTACCTGTTATTTTACCCTTGGTGCTTAGGCCACTATTGAGCACATAATAGACATCCCATGAATGTTCAGAATAAATGCATGAATACTATGGTTTTGAAGGCTTGGACTTGCCTTCAAAACCAATTAGAAAAAAGTTTCAAAGACCAGGAGATGGAAGTGGCCATCTTCTCTATTATCCATCTGGAGGCAATGCTAAACAAAATAAAATTTACTCTCTGAACTTATCTTTCTTAATGCTGAGATCAAGTTCTTTCTTCAAACATCCAAGTAGTCTGTCATCATTTATTCTTGGGGGAACATACAGAGGGGTGTTGTGGCACCAATTGCTAACACAAGTCAGAGAGAATTCCTTCAAGTCTCCTGCTAATTTTTCTAGGACATACATGATGAGAACAAATGAAATTCAATCATACTTCCGGTACATTTTCTGAGTGAGGTTCAGTATGTGGTTTTCTCTACCAGACGTATGAACGTTCAGATTAGCAGAGATTGGGGAAAAAATATTTCATAAGAATTTTGCAAGTCTAAATGATTATTTCTCTTTTTTCAATATTTATTATTTGTAAGCTTCTTGATACTTACAAGTAACAATGTATGCCCCCAAAAGACATAAAAAAAAAAATAAATTATTAATTGTTTTGTAAGAATCAGAGGTTTACATAGTTGCAAAGGAGAAATAGACCAGGAATGTCACAGACATTCCATTCATATTTATTTGTAAATTAAATTTATGAATATATTTCTAAAAAATAAATACATGAATAAAATTTTCTAAATTGAATCATATTTTAATACATCTAAGGTTATTATTACAGGTTATCCAGGAATGTTTTGGTAGTGTTGATTATTACTTTATTTATCTTCATTAATAAGTGGACGCACTTGTGTACTAGGTTTCATTTAAAAAGACAAAACATACCTATATATTATGTCTTGCACCCACTGTGTAATAAAATTGTTTTATATATTAGTTGTTTTTAGAAAGTATAATCTCAATATTATCAGATTAATTCTATGTTGTTATAGCCCTCATAATCTCATTATTAATAATAACCTCCTTAGAAATCCATAGTTTGAAGCCAACTACAATGTCAGATCTATAAAGCTCGTGGACTATCATAAATCTAGATCTCATATTGTGTAGAGTGATAGACTATACTTTATAGGTGCTTATCTGATATTTGAGCCAACCTTAATTCTCTCTTCAGAGCATGTCTGATTCTTTCCCCTGGCTTGGAAAATACAGTGACTCAACTCTCAGTCTGAGAAGAGTAAGCAATCATACTCTAACACTTCAGAAGAGAGAGAGAAAAACTGCTTGCAACCCTATAAAGGTCAAGATAGAGAATTCCTACTTGACTTTTTAACAATCTTGCTTGAAACAGTGGTGGAAAAAGGCTGAATATGCCCTTTTTGGGGATCTATCTATATTTATGAAGAATCAATATGACTTTCAGAGATAAAGCTTGATATGTTCCATTTTCCTTAAAAATAAATTATATTAAAACATAAATATAATACTGAAAACTAATCACAATTATAAGAACTAAAAGGGTAAGAAGATTAGGAGAATAATCAGGTTCTGTAACCTTGAGAAAAACTTACATTCTCTGTGATTTTTATGGTGATGTATGCTGACATATTTTAGAATATTTAGCTCATGCTTTAAATATGATTAACCCCATATTATTGACCCCTTTGGCTTAACTCTAGGAATAGAGCTAGTAGACAAATCCACATTCCATATTAGAATAGTCTCTGAGGGCTTATTGAAACATTCTTTTTATATTTTTCCTGCTGTTAATGACAGGCAACTGGGAGCTCAGATTTCCAGACACATCCTCCGTGAAGCAAAACTTCAGAGAAAGACCTACCATCAACTTAGGTATTCCTTAGAATATTGCAACCAACCAGAATAGCCTATAAAATTTTAGCCCAAACTTGAATTACAAAAGTAGTTCTAAAATTATTCAAGGAAATTACCGAAGGAACTAATTGAATGAAAGTTCAGAGAGAAGACAGATATATTCTCTTTCATTGAAACAAGTAAGACTCATCATGCTATTTTTGAATAAATGAACATAAAATTGTGAATAAGCAAATGAAACACTATTTAGAATCAGGTGTTTGAGAAACCAAAAAAGTAATTCATGCTATAATTTTGACAAAACTTCTTAATAAGATTATCGAGTTTTCTTATCATAACTTAAAAAATCTAAGATGACAAAAATAAATAAATGTTCCATGTATTTTTGAAAGAAAATGGAGGGATGTAATGTTAAATGCAACAAAAGGTTGAGGTATTGAAGTGTAGAGTTAGAGCTTTGTTAGTTTTTAGTGTTTTTTTTTTTTTTTTTTTTTTTTTTGTATCTTCAGAGGAAGGTGGATGGATTGGATCCCTTCCCTTTAAAATAAAAACAGTTTTCAGTTAGGATAAAGAAATCCATTTAAAATATTATATTTCTTTTTTATAACATAGTAATAGGTAACCTCTTGATTTTCATTTATCTGAATAAACCTTTTTACATGGAAGGGACTATAGTAAGCAGATGCCAAGTTCTCCTACTTAGTTGTAAATTATTAGCATTCTGGCTTATAAATCAACCTCTTTTAAGTATGATAACTGAGAATCAGAGACTGGTCACACTTGGATATACCAACAAAAGTGAGCATCTGAAATAGCAAAGCTGGGTCATGGTGAATCTGTGAGGGTAACTTCCCAGTAAGGCCTGGCCTGAGTAATCAGCTGGCTTTACCCATCATGTTACTATCTGGAGGCCCAGGAAATGGCAAATTTCAAAGCCATATCCCTAGACTGCAAATGGTACTGAAAGCTCTCACAAACTCTGGATTTATGGAGCTGGTATACTACAGAATTTAAAAGCCAACAGCTTAGTGAGTAAACTGGAGATGGGGGATGAATGTATAAATTAATAAAAATAAATATCCATGGATTCTTTCAAATGACAGATTATTAAATCTTTTGGAGAGATTTAGTGAAGATGATGCCAAAGAAATATCCTGGACTCACCTCTGGTGAACACAAATCTACAGCCACATAAGGAATGATGCTCACTGAAAAGAATCTGAAAGCTAGCTGAACAGCACCTCCACAACAAAGGATGAAAGGATCACATTGAGACAGGTAGGAAGAGCAGAGACATGGTCTTGCAAGAAATCTCATCCCAGGCTCTGCAACCCACAGTTAGGAGGGATCTCATACTATGGAGCTGGTCCGTGAGAAGCAAAGCATTTGTACCCCACATCAGGCACCCCAACCTTTGGGAAATGCAGAGAAACGAACCTTCAAAGTGTCTGGCCTTAAAAACCTATGGGTCTTACTTCCAGGGTAACCATAAGGCATAAAGAATGGAAAATTTGTTCCTAAAGGACCCACACAAAGACCCACTTATCCTGGGACCCAGTGCAAAAGCAACAGCTTGAAAGGTGCCTAAATCATATGCAAAGGACACTTCCTTGTTAATCTTAATGTATCTGCCAGAGACGTAGAAATCTATTGGGATTCTCTCCAGAGCTGGAGGCAGTGATGGACACCATTTTTGCATTTTCCATCTGCCTTGTTGGTGTCAATGCTGGAAGATGCCATTTTTTGCACCACCCCTCTAGACAATCAGCTCTTGTAGGAAACCAACCCCAAGCACCACAGCTTCAGCCTAGCCTACCCCTGCCTTCCAGCCAGCAGGCACCTGCAGCCACACAGGGCTATGGTGGCCAGACAGGATTGTGTTTCTAGGCTTCAAGGGTCTACAACAATCACAGAGACTGTCCTTTGCAGGTTACCACTCCGTAGGGCACTGTACAAACATCAGACAGAAACATACTCCCAGTCTTCATGTGAAAAAAGGTCTATTTTCTTATTCTGGAGTTTCAGATTGAGGGAACATGCCACATGTTCACCACACATCAAGAGGTTAGAGAGGCAACCCCTAGACCATATTACTGCCTTCCCTTAGCTTCTCCTCAGCTTGCTAATACCTCCCAGAAAGGGGCTTATACATACAACAAAAGCCATAATTTTCACAACTGACACCCAGGGGACACTTCCAGATCTCCTGGTCTGGAAGTTAGCAGGGTTTACAATTGCAGACCTTAAAACTGTTGCCTAGGACTCTGCTTACAATTAGCCTGAAACTGAGAACAGTCTGAGCCCCTTCCCTTTGGAACACTGAGAGTACTTGGCATACTCTCAAAACTTGAGACCTAATAAGAATAGATCAGGCTACTTTGAAGATCACAAAGGTTCAAGAATCACCAAAAGCTAAGACAAGGTTGAACAATAAGTTCAGAAGATAAAGAAAGGTGTTACATAACAATATATACACACGAAAGGAAGTACCACACTTTGCTATAAAAAAAGAAAAATGAGATCTTGCCATTTATTACCACATGGACGGACCTTAAGGGTATCATGCTAAGTGAAATAAGGTGAAGAAAGACAAATAATGTATTATTTCACTTACGTGTAGAATCTAACAAAAAAATGAATAAACAAAAAAAAATCAAAAACAAACTCACAGATACAGAAAAAGGATTGGTAGTTACCAGAGGGGAAGAGAATTGGGGTGTGAGAAAAATGGGCAAAGGAGTTCCATTTTATGGTCTAGAAGTAACTAGACTTATGACAGTGACCTCTTGTAATGTATACAAATATCAAGTTACAACGTTGCATGCCTGAAACTTATTTCATGTTCTATACCAACTTACATAAATTAAACAAAGGGGGGGTTGAATGTCTGTGGATGGATAACTTGTGAAAGATAGAAAAGGAGAGCATTGAGCACTGAGTAAGAAGGAAAGCTGGCTTGTTTGTAACACACTTCTAAATTACCTGAAGTTGATTTTTTTCTCTTCAATTCCCTCATTAAGGCAACTTACAAAGCCATTTTGAATGCCCCAGTATGTTCTGTAGATTTTAACCAGCAAAGTGCTTTATTTTAAGAGATTCTGCATCCATGCCTTCCATTTGGATCATAGAAAATAAGCAATTCTTTTTAACAAAGATGACAAGAAAGTTATTGATATGATATCTCTTCTGTCAGTTATTAATATTAGCTACACAAAACAAAACAGGATACTTTATTTTGGGTTACAAATTCTAATTATGAGCTGGGTTACAATTCTGAGTACGGTTCTATAGTGCTACTAGAAAAGTGCAGATACAGTTTCTAAGTCTGTTTTTTTTTTTTCCAGAGAAAGAGAGAGAGAGAATGTGAGCATGCCAAAGTAGAGAAAGAGCAGAAGAAGAGGAGAGAGAGAATCTTAAACAGGCTCCAAACCCAGCATGGAGCCGAACGGGGGGCTCAATCTCTCAAACATGAAATCATGACGTGAGTTGAATTCAAGCCGGGTGCTTAAAAAACTGAGCCACCCAGGTGCCCCCTAAGTTAAAGTCATTTTAAGAGTGGCATAATTTATGTTTACTGATAACATCAAGTTAATCTAGAGAAGATACTATAATTTTACACCTCAAGTAAATAATATACTAATAGTTTAGAAGTGTTCAGAAATGGTCATTTAATGCTATAGGATTGTGTATTTTTGGACTTCACACAACTCTAGTGCTTAAACCAAATATTTATGACACTGTTTTGAAATAATTCAACAATGACTTTTAAAAATGGTTTTCTTGGGGTGCCAGGGTGGCTAAATGGATTAAGGATCCAACTTTAGATATCAGCTCAGGTCATGATCTCATGGTTCATGAGACTGAGCACAGATCCTGCCTGGGATTCTCTCTCTCCTTCTCTCACTATCCCTCCCCCACTTTCTCTCTCACTCTCACTCAAAATAAATAAATAAATAAATAAATAAATAAATAAATAAATAAATAAATAAATAAAAATATTTTATTTCTATTATTTATTCAAAGGATACAAAAACTGATTCAAGAGGCACATGCAAAAAAAATTTAATTAAAAAGCAAAAAGGGGGGCACCTGGGTGGCTCAGTCAGTTAAGCGTCCGACTTTGACTCAGGCATAATGTCATGGTCCATGAGTTCAAGTCCCATGTTGGGCTCTGTGCTGACAGCTCAGGGCCTGGAACATGATTCAGACTTTGTGTCTCCCTCTCTCTGTCCCTCCTACACACACACACACACACACACACACACACACACACACACACTATGTCTGTCTGTCTGTCTGTCTCTCTCAAGAATAAATAAGCATTATTTTTCTTTAATTCAAAGGGGCGCATACACCCTGATGCTTACAGCAGTATTACCAAAATAGCCAAATTATGGAAAGAGCCCAAACATCCACTGATTGATGAATGGATAAAGAAGTTGTGGTATATAAACACATACAATGGAACATCACTCAGCCATCAAAAAAGAATGAAATCTTGCCAGTTGTAAAACATGGATGGAACTAGAGTGTATTATACTAAGCTAAACAAGTCAAGCAGAGTAAGACAAATACCATATGATTTTTCTCATATGTGGAATTTAAGGAGCAGACCAGGTGAACATAGGGGATGGGGGAAAAAAGAGGGGGCAAACCATAAGAGCTTCTTAATTATAGAGAACTGAGGATTGATGGAGGGAGGGAGGGAGGGAGGTGGAGAATGGGACAAATGAGTGATGGGCATCAAGGAGAGCACTAGTTGGGATGAGCACTGGGTATTGTATGTAAGTGATAAACCACTAAATTCTACACCAGAAACCAATATTACCGTAATGCTAACTAACTAGAATTTAACTAAAAATTGAAACAAAAAAAATGATTATCTGTTTTATCTATTTAGAGAATATGGCTCAAAGCCATATTGATATAACAGGAAAATTCTTGGTCTTGCCCCAAGCATAGGTCTAGCATAAAGTTGGTACTAAATTAATGTTTGTTGAGTGAATAGATATACTGTATTTGAATTTGGTTTGACCAGTGCTCTTTGTGACTTTGGAACTGTTAATACTCTGTAGGAGCCACCATTTTTCCATCTGACAGCTTTCAGACTAAATGTAAGGAACTGATAAACTTATTAAACTACTTTGAAAATTATGAAATTATGTATCTGTATATTTCAATATTTTCTCAATGGTGTCTTTTGAATATTTGCATACATTTTAAAATACACCTAAATATAACTAACTATTCTGAAAAAAATAGATACGCAGAGGTTATAAAATTCTTATTAATATAAAATTCTTATTTATCATCCTGTTGACATCCAGGGTACATTGATAGGATTCAGATACTTAATGTCTCCTTCCTCTCTATTTCATGTGCTTCTCTTCAAAGCTTCTTCCTTGCATTAAGTGAGCAATGAATTTTTCACAGGACATCCTTTGTACAATATTTAAGTTACATACCAGAATTATACTAAATATAGCACACCCTCAGCTGAGTCCTAGGTACAAATGCATTAGCATATGTGTAGTCTCTGGCCTTGGAAGTGGATAAAGCTAATAGTTAGCCCCACTGGAATAGAATCTGTACTCTTGCCCTTATTATCACAATGGTATGAATTGGCATTTGATTAGTTGGTATACGGAGCTAAAGAGGGGAGATGGGAAATTTTCAGGAATAGGACACAACACAAAGCTACAAAGCTGAGCTTTTACTAAGAAAACAGATCTTTAGTAACTTTTCTCAGAAGTGAGGTGGAATTAAGTTTGCAATAGATCACAGGTTGATTGGACACTTGAGGAGAAACAATTTGTTTTTCATCCTTTGGTAGTGGGAGTAACTTGAAGCTGGTACACGCTCAGGATGATCGGGATATGGTAAAGATGACACAACAACGAAAGGAAAAGGCTTTGGTCGTGATTTATTATTTAATTCGCTTTATCTTGATTGAAGACTCGAACACAATTAGATGAATAGAAAATAAAATACATTTATGGAGCCAAGAATGTGAAATCTAAACGAGGTCAGGGCATGAAGCCAGGCCTACATGTGCGGGAGGGTGAGACCAAGGAGATCAGCCAGCCTCTGATGCTGGGAAAAAGCTATGTTTACAGGTGCACTCCCGTGGTCCTAGCAGTGCTAAGAGGGAAGTGCCAAAGCAGAGGTTGCCCAAGGAAGTCATATTTTCGTTACATCAAGAGCCTGTGGTGTTTAGCAAGGGTTTGGACGGGATAAGTTTAAAGGCCCTTTCACATCTATAAAGTCTCTATTAACAATAGATAATTTCTCTGAATATTGTTTCTCCAAGACCCAACTTAAATCTGGAAGGTCTTTAAATTGGAGGTTTTATGATCGGATTCTTATACAGCCTTGGTGTATGTATCGACCCTGTTAGATGCTATCATTCAACAAGGTGAAAAGCACAGCATTATATCTGAGCTTTCATATACCCTCTCTACTCATAAGAGATGCATGTCTCCATGGCGAAAATGCCCCCCAAAGTGTTAGGTTTCATCAAGACTGATCGATGGGAGGAGAGGCACAAATGGGTGGTCTCACATCTCTGAAATTGGGCTGCTGCTCTAGCTGCAGAAGGCTGATTTTTAGATTCTGAAATGTGGGTATCTCACACAGTATAACATTCTGTCTTTCCTACTCTCTTCCTGAAGTATTTCACTAGGCCATGAAATAAAAAGATCGTGCCTAATGTCCTGTATTAGTTTCCTGGGGCTGCTGTAACAAAGCATCAAAAACTGAGTGACTTAAAACAACAGAAGTGTATTGCTTCACAGTCCTGGAGGCTGGAGGTCTGACATGAAGGTGTCAGCAGGACCGTGTTTCCCTCTACTACCCTAGGGGAGTATCCTTCCTTGCATCTTCTAGATTCTGATGTTTGGAGTAATTCTTGACATTCCTTGGCTTATAGATGCCATTCCTCCAGTCACATGGCTGTCTGCTTCCTGCATATCTCCCTATCATCTCTCCTGTGTGCATGTTTGTGTCCAAATTTCCCCTTTCTATGAGAATACCAGCAATATTAGATTAGGGCTCACCCCATTGACCTCATTTTAAGTTTACCACTGTAAAGACCCTATTTCCAAATGATATCACATTCTAAGGCAGTGGAGGTTAAGACTGTATCATTTTGGGGGGGGGGGACACAAATCAACTCATAAAAGACAAATTTGTGTATTTAAATTGTCATATTCTGGTTTTCCACACTGGTATCTCACTTTTGCAGGTGCTTTTTGAAAGATTCCAATGTGGTAAAGTAACTGAGATTGAGTTTAGGAAACTTCTGCTGGAGGAATTACAATTTTGGTGATAATGACTGACTGAAAGGACATTGTTTTCTCTCTCACTTGCCTTGTGAAGGTCCGGAATGCAGTTAGCATTTAATTGTATCACCAACATATAAGTCAGTGGAAATAATGTATAAGTTATGAGATACAGCAAAATGTTTAAGTGCTGAGATACTATGAACAAGCTGTGTTCAGAGTGCTTCTGTCCTGTTCTTACCATGTTGTTGCTCAGACAAAATTTCTCTTTTCACATCAATTTGGCACCTTTGCTCAAAAGGGAAGTCTGACCTGACTTTTAAAGTTACTATGAAGAGAACTTTGTTTTATGTTATACAAAACTGGCTCTAATATTAAAAGATTAATCCCTTTTGCCTCTAAACATATGATTAACCATAAATTACCACACTAGACCTGATCACATCTTTCAAAAGCCTATTAAAAAACAAATTAACCTTTTCTCTCTAGTCTGAACTCCCTTGTTAATATGAAAATCAGGAGTAATTCAGGACTCTTAGCTTTTGTTATCCCAGCCATATTCCTTTGTGTTTTTCAAGTTGAGTTGTGACTGGAGAGTGAGTCATACCAGCTTAATTAATTTAGTTAAGAACCAATTAAAAGCAGTATTTTGTGCATGAGAAAGCTTGTCTGAAGTGTTTTGAATTTCATCAGGAGTTTCCTCATTACCCAGGCTTCTATATAGATGGCTGTGCCATGAGGAGGGGGGACACTTACTTACTGAGTCAGACATCCTCTAATTCCTAGTCATAAGTGAATTCATATGAGTTTTCAATTCTAAAGCAGGTGCAATTTATATTTACTCTCATAAATATATGACACACATCAAAAATTATTACCAAATTTCTTATTGTAATAATAATGTAGCAAGGTTTATGAGCAACTCACCCATATATTTTCTTCCTCCAGTAGACTAAATGATCTAAACATGCACTGTAGGAAGAAGATTAAAGGGAGATGTATTCTTTCTGTATCCTTCCTACCTCATTAATTTGGAGTGGAGCAATGTGACACAGTGCATTGTTAAAGTAATGTACTCTAAGAGTAGTGTGGCTTAAAGCAGTCTGGTCTTCAGATTTTTGCCCCATGGAAGCAGATGTTTAGACAGAGCACTAGCACATGAATCTCCTTATCAGGACTTCAGTCTGTGTGTATTAATTTGTACCTGTGTGAGGCAAATCCAGCAAACAAAAACCGTGTATTAGGAAAGAGTGGGAAAATTATTGGACACTGAACTGGCTGATTTAAGGCAGGAGTCAGCAAATGTTCTCCAAAAGGGACAGATAGTAGGTGTTTTAGGCTTTGTGGACCAGATGTATCTGTATTTGGTTTCAGTTGCAACTAATCAACTCTATAGTTGTAGCATGAAAATGGCCATTGATAATATATAAACTAATGGATGTGGCTGTGTTCCAATAAAACTTTATTTACAAAAAAAAAAAAAAACAGAAGAAAGATTGACTCTGACTCATGAGCTATGGTTTTCCAATCCTTAATGTAGGATATGGTAATAGCACTGACCCTTAATGGGTGGGTAAGACTTTCATCATGCTGGTGTTCACTTTCCTCATCTTAAAACAAGTAGGTTAGACTAAAAGCCAGAAGGACTCTCCTGCTTTGCATTTCTAGGTTCACATAGAGAAATGGCTGTAGATATAGTTCCAAACATAGTCTAGGGCCAAGCAGCTGATTCTCCAGTGTCCTCTTGGGAAAAAAAATTCTCAGTAAGAGAAAATACTGGGACTTGTTTCTTTGTGTATGGGTATTATCTAGATTAAACACGGAATTGAAACAATTATGACTTTAATACTTGTGAATTATTTATTCTCTAGAGGTCATAGCTCTGTTTAGGAAAAAAAGGTAAATATAAATATTTCAAAAGATTTCAAAAAACATTTACTTTGGAGTTAGAAATGGACTTTTCAAACTTGCAGATGACAATCTGAGTATTAGAGGCTTGAGTGCTGGTAGACCACAGGCTAGAAAGTGGCTTTCAAAAAAAATTTTTTTTTGAAGGGGTAAACTTCACTGGGAACATTCTCTTTGCTGGAACACCTCATTACCCAGCAATGTAGAATAAATGGGGCATTGCTGTCTATTGATTTGCCACCACAGCCTCTGTAACTAAATGTGGCCTGAGATAGTTCTTCAAACAAGAGGATCCCTGTTTAATTGTTGCTTGAGTAATTTTTCATTATTACTACCTGGGGATTGGAATTTCTATTTTCACTTGATGTTACTTGAAATATACCCTTTGTATAGTGTGTTTTCCAGCATATCAGAATCAGTCACCTATTACAAGAGTATCATCAAATGTACACACTAATTCCACTGCAGCGTGACTCAGAACTGTAAATACACAAGTAATCAGCCCTCATTACATATTTCCACTGGATTAAGGAAGGTTCTTGCATGTATTAATTTTACTCATGTTTAGACTATCTTTATCACCTTTACTTTGAACCCCATCCTTATGAAGCTCCCTGTCATAGTTCAGAAAAACCAGAATTCTATATATTTTATCTGCTGGTCTCCACATGAGTTGGAACTGTTCTCTTTGAGATTATTCAAATAATGGCTCGATGGGAGTTCATTCACAGAATTTTTCTACCGTAGGCTTTGTCTTTCCCCTGCCTTAAACATAGGATCTATTATTAATATCCTTTCAAGGCGTACAACAGAGGTAGTTATATAATTTGACCTATCACTTTCTCTTTGTCCAAAGCAGCATATGTAAAAACAAATTAAAATTTGGTTACTATATACTTAACCAGACCAGTAAATTCTGAGTATCCATGATATCTTTATATTTCACAATGAGAAAGAGATGTAGAGAATAATTTAATTACATGGATACTCTGGGGCACTTACTTTGAATCAGGTTTATGTGACTAAATTACATAAGCACAAAGTCTGGTTCACCCTCCCAACCCCTCAAATATCATAAAATTTGATATTATTACCATTTTATCAGATAAGCGTCTCTGGCCAAATGCAGATCCCTGTTCAACCAGAAAATTTTCTTTAATGTAACTATTATTTATCCTGCTAGTGTCTTCTACTTGTGACCACTGTAACCGATAATACTTGAAAGAGTGAGACGGTTTGAAGATATCCACTCAGCCACTTATTTCATTTATACAGCTGTTTAGTGGCTTGACTCCCATAACTTTAAAACTCTGGCTTTTACAAAAGTCCCAGATGTAGGAGAAGTATAAACAAATTTATAAATTTTGAAATAATGGTTGAAGATTATATCTCTGTAAACAATGTGAAATTATTTGAATGCTTATTTAGGTATTTGTTCAAGCTACTCTAAAATTTTTCAAATTGTTAAATCCACTTTAATTTTATAAGAATTCTTGAAAGACTTTGAGTTCTCTTGAATATTTTATCAGATGCAGAGGGTACTATTAAAGGAAAAATAACAGATAGATGATAGATATAGATAGATAGATAGACAGACAGATAGATGATAGAAATAGCTAGGAATTATAGTAAAAGTTGAATTGAGCTGGCAAGGGGAAAACACAAGAGTGAAAGTTGAATGAGTAAATATTCATTGATTTTTTATAAGAAATGTCCTTAATATTGTCTATGAATGCAAATATACTTCAAACTACAAATATATTATACTCTATTCATTCTTCCTCAGCTTCATAAAGAGTATTTACTTTGGCCTGATTATATAATGTTGTAAAGTGTGTGTCTGTGTGTGTGTGTGTGTGTGTGTAATCATATACACAATTGTTTTATATTTTGATATACTTTATAAATAAGCCACCTTCATATCCCCAGAAATTATTTTCCCCAGAAATTTAATAATCCAATACACGAAAGATGAGAATAAAACAAAGGAAAAAAGTGATTCAAAATTTTTATCTTCTAGACATCTCTAACTTACAGTGTTTTGGTGTGTGTATGTGCATGTGTGTGTTAATCTTTGGGCAGCTTTTAGCTGGTAATCTATCGGGCACTCTGACTAGATTGACCAAACACCCTACACAACTATAAATGGAGAGGATGAAAGGCAAAGTGAGATTTACAGGCTTGCTCTTGAAGATAAAACCAAGAAGGCTGAGAAAAATACTGTCTGTTAGAAAAGAAATTATTTCTATCAGAGTATATCCTTTATAAAAGGTATTTTTATTCTCTCTATTAAAATTGTTCATCACCAGTGCTCTTTGGGATTATATCACCCAGAAAAAACAACGCTTGAGGCAAAAGGTTGAAGATTTTCTTAACAAGAAAAAAGCACTATGAGATTTTCAAAGGAAATACAGAATGTTTTTCTAATAAGCACATTAATAACTTGCAAATGTGTTGTCACATTTAGGGCAATAATTTATAGTACATTTCTCCCTAAGTATAAGAATTTCTGCATCAATTTGAGGAAAACATAAAGAAGGAATAAAAACTAGGCAAAATTACTTGTTGAAAACAGTTTTAAATTTAAAACTTAGTCAATTCAATTCTTATACTGACTACATGTTGACAGTTTTCCATAAACCATTCAGTCTTGTGTTACTTAACACATATGCTTATATCTTAATTCGGCTTTTTGAATTACTTTATGTCTCCTTTTTAGCCTTTATGTTGTTATACAGTACTGGTTGGTTTATCATTCAATTCCATTTTAAATTTACATAATAAAAACTTGCTTATAAGCAATTCAGGGTATCTTACATGTTGACACATATTACCATGCTGTAGAGTAAATAACTCAATGTTAATAATAAAAAGTAAAAATAAAGTAATAATAATCACCAGTGCTAGAAGGATTGTTGCTGCTACGATTGATTACTCCTGTTACTTTCTGAAGGCATTTAAACACTGTGTGTGAGCACACGTTAGGAGAAGTTGGGTTGCAAGCGGAACAAATCAAATACAAGTAAGCTCAAGCACAAGTGATATATACTGACAGGGTGCCAGTATGGAAAGGCGTGCACACCATTGTTAAGAGTTCCAACTCTGCACACTTTCCATGTGACTTCAGACAAGTTATTAAGCACCCTATATTCCAATTTCTTCATGTGTAAAATGAAAACAATACTATCACCTAGCTTGTAAACTTATTGTGACCATTACGTGACCTTGTTTTTCAGAAGATTCAGAACAGAGCTTATATGTGTAGTGCTTTAGGACTGTTTATAATAAGCTATTTATAATATGTTGCTCTTGGTAAGGCATTTTTTTAAGTTTATTTATCGAGAGAGAGAGAGAGAGAGACAGACAGAGAGAGAGAGAGAACGAGTGGGGGAGAGGCAGAGAGAGAGGGAGAGAAGCAGGTTAGTGCAGAGCCTGATGTGGGCTCAAACCACAAACCGTGAGATCATGACCAGAGCCGAAATCAAGAGTCAGATGTTTAACTGACTGACTGAGCCACCCAGGAGCCACCTTAAAGCCTTTCTAAAAATCAAAAGGGAAAGTATGCCCCTGGTCCTCTAGAAAGAAAGCAGGATCAGAGGTGACACAGGAAACACAGAAGTGCTCTCTGTCTCCACTCTGCATCTCTCTGTACATCTATTTTAGTCTAGTGGATGTTATTCCCATTTTACAACTAGGAAACCTAAAACTTAGAGAGGCTAAATACCTTTCCAAAGTCACCCACTAAGTGCCACAGACAGGATTTGAAGTCTAGTTTGTGTAACTCCAAATGCCTGTCATTAAAAACTACACTAGACACATCAATCAAAACTTCTTAAAGTTTCAAGTAATGTCAAATGGTGATCATATACCTTTTCAGTTAATTTTTACAGTTAATTTTTAACAAATTGATAAGTACTTACAAGCGAGATGATTAGGTCTTCATTAGTAGGACATTCAATGTAATTGAGTTTGCAGAAAAGGAGGTGGATTTGCATCACTGCATTCATTCATATTCCATTTCTTGGTTTCTTTGAGGCCATTGGTCTCTACCGAGACAATATGGCCGTCACGTTATCTAAAAAATAAAGTAAATGAGGCTTTTAAGGACTGAACATACATTGTCCACCATATTAAGGCCATGTTATCTGCCCTTAATTTAGGGCAGGATATAGCTAGCTAGGATGTAGGAAGCTGATAAACTGGCTAAGAACATCATCATGACACAAATACTTCTCCTCAACCAAAGGTTCTTGGCACTTTTAACAAAGATCAAAAGGGAATTGAAACATTATGAAAAAAAAATTAAGTGACCTATTGAAGTTACAGATAAAAAAATTAAAAAAAAGAAAATTTATAATTTTGGAATATCTTTGGAGTGGCTCTGGGTCCACAAATGTTTAATTTTAGTCTCAGAGAAATACTGAAATATTAAGTAAAGTAGAACCTTATATTGTAGAAGATACATTTATTTCTCAATATTTGTATCTAAACCATTGAAGAACTTGGAATAGCTCAAGAACGAGACAGTGGCTTTGGGGGCCATGAAGAGGAAGGAAGCGAGGAGCAAAAAAATAATTCTTTTTGATATGGGCTAGCAAAGGGGGTACAAAGAGTCTCTTCATGCTCAGTTTTCCCTCCACTGTATCCTACAGCAATGGTGGTCATAATAAGTATTATTCAATTGTTAGTTAATTGTAAATCTGTGGTGATTATATACCAGTATCCTGTTATCATTCAAATTTTGTTACACTGAGTCAACTGAAGTTGATAGACTTACTTTTTTGGTTTAAAGAACTTAAAGGAAGTACAAATAAATGAAAAGGAAAGCTAAAAGTGCATCATAAAAAAAGGATGCAGAAAATAAAAACTTTAGCAGTTCGAAGATGGACATCATTTGCTCATTTTATTAATTTAATAAAGTATAATAATTCAAGAGTCCAATTATAAAATTTGTTATAATTGGCCTATGTTATCACTATAGTATTTTATTACTAAGGCTGCTGACAATATTTAAAAGTATTAATTGAAATGTTGGAAAAAGGTACCCAATATAGAGTTATAAAATCTATCCTTTTAAAAGAATACTTATTAGATTTTTATGAAAGTAAAAATATATTTTCTGG
Organism: Felis catus; assembly: GCF_018350175.1. Classification (NCBI taxonomy): domain Eukaryota; kingdom Metazoa; phylum Chordata; class Mammalia; order Carnivora; family Felidae; genus Felis; species Felis catus. The sequence goes on from NC_058376.1 coordinate 39,342,535, forward strand.
ACCTTTAGAAAATATAGACATGTATTGTTTTAACATTCATTTAAACACTGAAAACTCAAGGAAAACTATCAATATCTGTCTTGAAGACTATCAAAGAAAAATATATCAATAATTTATGGTACACATTTGCTGTCTTATCAGGTAAGAGTTCTTAGATCATAATTAATTATACTAAAATTACAAGTTGCTTATTAAGTATCAAAATTCCAATTTGGGAGATATTTATTTATCAAAAGTTTAACGTGCTATTTAAAGTCTAAATAACATATAATCTGGTTGTTTTGATTCACACTATAAGACTCGCAGAATTAATATTTTAAAATAGTTAATATGTTTGATGTTATGGTTATTTTAAAGGTTTTTCTGAAATACAAGTCAAACTGTATTTTGTAACGTAAAGAGACAATGAGACTTTAAAACTTTATTAGCATTCTTAACATAGTTCTTTTACTGCTAATTTGGTTCCAATATGATATGGATACATGCTATGGATACATGATATGATACATGATATTTCTGCATTTTCTTAAGATTCACTTCCAATGTGCTTTTTAAAAATATTTTAAAGTAAGTGCTAATGGAATACAACAAATGAGAAGTATTTATTCAAGGAAATCTTCTAAAACTTAAGAACTACAAAAGTCTACATTATTTCAAACAAGTACTGCACCCTCCTTCCAACCTCCCAGCTCAGTAAGACAGAAACTCCAGTTTGTGCAGCCAAGAACACAGTCTCTCTCCTCCCAGCTCCCAGTCAGAGGGCAATCTTCCTAAGATGGGTGGGACATCAGCAAATCTCATCTTCCCCCAGTTACCTGTTGCTGAAGCTAAGTTCCGTCCATTGTGGTTAAGGGTTAGGACTCCCTTCATCTGGTCAGCCCCTACTTGTAGGATACAAGCTCTACCTTGGGAACAGCACTGCTTGAGGATAGTGGGGTCCTAATAGCCCTTGCCCCAACTAGTGGGGTCAGCATGGCACACTGAGAGAGTCAAGCTGACACGTGGGGCAACCCCCACCCATCTGCTAAGTGCCAGTTCCTAAAGTGGGATTGTTACACAGAGAAAAGTGTGCCATTGTTCCTATTACACCAGGGCAGTGGCTCAGAAATTTTGCTCAGGGGGAAAAGCAGACTATAGAAGAGTTCTCCAATCCTTCCTCAAAGAAAGTGCACTTACTTTACACCAGTATATGGAGAAAGTCAAGCCTAAGGACACTCTCAAAAGAACAGTGAAAGTTGTAGTGAAAGGCAATCAAAAGGAGAATCATAGACTCATTGTAGTTGGAGGATCAGATGTAGGCCTGTTAGTTTGTAGAGAGAAACAATAAAAGAGACAGCTAAGAAGAACCTTCTTGGGATCACACAAATCTGAACCATTGACTTCAGAAACTATGGCTTCAAAGCCTGGATCAGTCTTTAAATCAATTTATGCCTAAAAGCATTGTCGAAAAATAGAGCTATCAGCCAGCAAATAGTGGGTTTAACTCTTTTGTGTGGCGAGGTTGAAGGGAACCCTGAGACATAACCAGTCCCATAGGGGTAGAGAAGGGAAGGAGGGAGATCAGAATCAAAGGTTGCTACAGTATCAGTTGATTTTCATTATTCATGGTAGTTACATTCTACAAAGTCACTGCAAACACTGTATTAGTGAATACTGAACCATTAGCTCCTAGGGGAAATACAGGGATAAAGTGCTACGATTTCAGCCTCTGGTCACATTTTTGTCAATGGATCAATTCATAACCTTACCATACATGTGTTTCTGTTTAAAGACACCTTATTTAATGTATAATGTTGATTCATAAACATTGAACTCACAGCCAACAGCATATAACTCATGCCTGAACAAAGCTTATCTAACACAGGTATTTTCTCCTGAAGGTACATCACAGCCTCTTTCAGCACTGTGCTTGGGGCCATTTAAAACAGCAAAAATCACCAACATAAAGCACAATAACATGGCTCTAAATAGATTCTGAGAGGGACACTTGTTTATAATAGGAAAGTGGAAACAGTGAAGGGAGACTATCAATCACCTTGTTCGACCTCAGTTGAGAACATGCACATTGGGTGATTCAAATTTTTCACTGTTCTGTGCATATCCATGAAAGATCACAAAAGCACAGTGAGTATTGATTTGGGGTTACAGATAAATTTTAGTGAAAAGATAGATTCACAAATACTGAATCTGTGAATAATGAGGATCAACTATATTATCTAAAAGGTCCATTTTCCAGCAATGAAAGTTGTAAGACATACAAAGAAACAAGAAAATATGTCCCATTCACCAGAAAAAAAAAAACCAGCAATAGAAACTGCCTGTGAGAGCCAACAGATGCCATTTAAAAACAAAGACTTCCAAGCAGCCACTATAAATGCGCTCAAAGAACGAAAAGAAACAGTGACCAAACAAGCAAAGGAAGGCATGATGGCAATGTCCATTAGTACTGGGTTGTAACAGAGCTGAAGGTAAATACATGTCTGAATAATTTCATTCTCTTTACTAAGAATAAGTTATGTTTTAATTTATAGAGTAGGTCACTGAAAAACCACTCACTGACGTGGATTTATTCCAAACAATATATGATCTAATTGTATAACACATGTGAATGATGCTTTTTTTCATTAAGCCTAATGAAATACAGTTAAATAATTCAGAATGTTGTAAGAATGCATCACCATGCACATTAATATGGTATGAATGAAATATTGAAATGGAGCCTTAGTCTGTTCAGGCTGTGGAAACAAAAATATCATAGACTGGGTAGTTTAAACATCAGAAACTTATTTCTTGCTGTTTTGGAGGCCAAAAATTCTAAGATCAATTTGCCAGCAGCTTAGGTTCCTGGGGAAAATTCCTTCCTGGTTGCAGAGGGACACCTTTTTGGTGTTGATTTTGGAGAGACAGAAACCCGTCTCTAGTTAGTGGTTCTGCCTACAAAGTTAATAATCCCATTCATAAAGGCTCTCTCCTCATGACCTAACTATCTCCTAAGGTTTCCACTTCTTAACACCATCACCCTGGGGATTAATACCTCAAAATGTAAATTTAGAGAAAAGACACAAACATTTAGTCCTTAGCAGAGAATATCAAACATTCTATAGAACAAAGGAAAAGAATTACAATGGAAAATTAGAGGAAAGACAACCTTCTAGGCTGGGAACAGCACACATACACACACACACACACACACACACACACACACACACACACACACAAACAGAGAGTTAGCTCCTACTTTGCTCCAAAAATATTACTCAGAGCTAAAGTTGTTAATGGGAAAGAGATGATCTGTTTTCATGGGGCTGTTAGTTATCAGGAAGATAATCATAATGGAAATAATTATGAATGTAATACATGTTAGAAATCCCACAAGGAAAAAAAATCCATTAAAAAATAAGAACAAAAGCAATAACCAAATAATTGAATTAAAATTTTTAAAAGTTAAAAGAAAGAAAAAGTCTTCATCATGTCCTAATAAATACTAATAAAAATTTAGTACACTCAGATACAAAATAAGGCAAAAATTATGAATTAAAAACATCTATGGGAGGAGTTAAGATGGTAGAGAAGTCTGGGAACCCTGGGCTTTCCTCATCCCTCCAACACAGCTGTATTGAGGTTAGATCACTTGGAACACCCAGGAAATTGGTCTGCAAAATGGCAGAAGGATCTCCACATTCTCCAACTCGCAGGTGCGAGGTGTGTGGAAGTGAATTGGGGGAGAGAAAAACTGTGGTGCCACAGAGGGGAGGGAACCCTTTCCGTGGAGAGAAAAAAGGGAGAGATAGAGAGAGGCGCTGACTGAGTGTGGCATAAGATTTGCACAAGAGGAAAACTAGACCATGGACGGGGGAGTGAGAAGTACTGAGTGTTGCAGGTTTTTTTTTTTTTTTTTTTTTGCAAACACCATTTGGAGCTCAAAGTTTGAGATTTTTGAAGTGCACGACTTTCTCTGGAGTGGAGCTATGGTATGCATTCCTGGGGAGAAGGAGGGAACTGACCCCAGAGTACACAGTGGGGTGTAGGGATCTCCATGACGCACTGGGAGAGAACATTCCCCTTCTAGAGTACCTTTGGAAAAGGGTATATTGCCTCTCCAAGGACGGAAGACTCTGTAGGTACCAGCAACAGGCATTTCGTTAGCAAAGGATAGAGGCCCACCTAGAGGGAATATAACCTTTGTGCTGCTTTTAGTGGTACCTCACCATAGATTCTGCACACTATGCAGCTCTGGGATTATTTTTCTGGAACAAAGGACTACAGACACAGTGTGGAGAGGCTCTACTCTGGAGGAGGGGGGGGAACAGATCCGCATAGTGCCAGATCCTTTAAGACTTCAGGTTTTGAATCCTAGCCATGTGACAAAGAAAAAGGCAGGAGAGCTGTGGCACAGGGCAGCTGACTGCCCTTTCTATTCTGTTAGGGCTTCCTAAACAGTGAGGGGTGTGAGACCCCTTGTTTGGGGACTGGAGATTGAGGTGGTGACATTTTCCCCCCAATACCAACACAATGCAACTTTAGAGAGCAGCATAGTGACCCCTTGTGGAGGCGGGACCCGCTTACACCAAACTCTGCCCCTCTGTGCCTGGCAAGTGCTTATTTACTGGGGCCAGACTGACTCTGAGCCAACACGGCCAGTGTCTCCTCCAGAAGACCAGCACAGGCAACATCCCACATGTGCCAAGCGTACTGAAAATTGAATGCCTCAAAATGACACCTGCAGTTCTGATGGAAATAGGACCAGGCTTACTTTTTCTTTTTCTTTTTCCTTTGAAATTAGGCTCATAGTTTCTTGTTTGTTTCATTTTTTTTCCTCTCTCTCTCTTTTTTTTTGGATCAGGCTTCAGTTTTTCCTTACTTTTTCTTCCTTTTTTTTTCCCTTCTTTCTATTTCTTTGGAATCAGCCGTATAACTTTTTGATTCCCTGATTTTTTTTTCATTCTCTTTCCTTTTCTCTTTTCTTTGGATTAGGATCAGGCTTCCCCCTGCCCTTTTTTTCCCCAGGCATATTCTAACAAACAAATCAAAGGACAGCTAGTTAAAGGTCTAAACATTCCCCACTACAAGCAAGGAGGAGCTCTGCAGAGGACTGACCAGTGGGAAAGAGCAGCCAAAACACAGTAGCAGAGTGCACACAGTATTCACCAGGAACACGTCCTGAAGTTCTAGGTCCTGGAAAGTGTATGACCCCTTTTTTAATACAGTAGCACTCTCAGGCACAGGAAACATAACAAGATTTCGAAACATGCAGATGGGGCCGCCTGGGTGGCTCAGTCAGTTGAGCTTCCGACTTCAGCTCAGGTCATGAACTCATGGTCTGTGAGTTCAAGCCCCGTGTTGGGCTCTGTGCTGACAGCTCAAAGCCTGGAGCCTGCTTCAGATTCTGTGTCTCCCTCTCTCTCTGTCCCTCCTTCATTCATGCTTTGTCTCTCTCTGTCTCAAAAATAAAATAAAAGATTTAAAAACTTTTAAATAAAAAAAAAACATGCAGAAGACAGAAACTTAGCCAAAATGACAATGTGGAGGAATTCTCCCCAAAGAAAGGTCAAAAAGAAATTACAGCCAGGCACTTGCTCAAAATAGACATAAACTATATATTTGAGCAAGAATTTAGAACAACAATCATAAGACTACTAGCTGCACTTGAAAAATAAGCATAGAAGACACCAGAGAAAACTTTGCTGCAGAGATCAAAGAACTAATCTAGTCAGGCTAAAATAAAAAATGCTATAACTGAGATGGAAAACTGACTGGATATTGCCACAATGAGGATAGAAGAAGCAGAAGACAGAATAGGTGATCTAGAAGATAAAATTATGGAAATAATGAAGCTGAAAAGAGAGGGGAAAGGAACCTATTATATCATTAGAAGAGACTTAGAGAATTGAGTCATTTAGGAGTCCCAGAAAAACAATATCAGGAAAAGGGGGCCAAAGATTTATTTGAACAAATTATAGCTGAGAACTTCTCTAATCTAAGGAAACAGGCATTCAAATCCAGGAGGCACAGAGAACTCCCCCCAAAATCAACAAAACAGGGAAACACCATGACATATCATAGTGAAACTGCATAATACAAAGATAAAGAGAAAATTCTGAAAGCAGCTAGGGACAAAAGGTTCATAACCTACAAGGGTAGACACACAAGGTTAGCAGAAGACTTGTCCACTGAAACTTGGAAGGCCAGAAGGGAGTAGCAGGAAATATTCAACATGCTGAATGGGAAAATATATGCAGCCAAGAATTCTATCCATCAAGGCTGTCATTCAGAATAGAAGAGAGATAAAGACTGCCCCAGACAAACAAAAACTAAAGGAATTCATGAACACCAAACCAGCCTTACAAGAAATTTTAAGGGGGACTGAGTGGAAAAAGAAAAAAAAAAAAAAAAGAATAAGACCATAACAACAAAGACTACAAAGGACCAGAAACATGACCAGAAATACCAACTCTACAAGTAACACAATGGCCCAAAATTCATACCTTTCAACAACCACTCTGAATGTAAATGGACTAAATGTTCCAATAAAAAGACATAGGGTAACAGAATAGATTAAAAAAACAAGATCTATCTGTATGCTGCCTACAAAAGATGGATGCTAATGGATGTCAAAAGAAAGTCTGAGTAGCCATACTTATATCAGACAAACTAGATTTTAAAACAAACATGTAACAAGGGATAAGGAAGGGCATTATATCATAATTAAGGGGTCCATCCACCAAGAAGATCTAACTATTATAAATATGTATGCCCCCAACTTGAAACTCCCAAGTATATAAATCAATTAATCACAAACATAAAGAAAACCATTGATAATAATACCATAATAGTTGCGGGCATTAATACCCCACTTACAGAAATGGACAGATCATCTAAGCAGAATATCAACAAGGAAACAATGGCTTTGAATGACACACTGAACTGGCTGGACTTACAAGATACATTCAGAACATTTCACCATAAAACAGTAGAATATGCATTCTTCTCGAGTACACATGGAACATTCTCCAGAATAGATCACATACTTGGTCACAAATGAGCCCTCAATAAGTAAAAAAAGATCGAGATCATACCATGCATATTTTCAGATCACAACACTATGAAACTTGAAATCAACCACAAGCAGAAATTTAGAGAGCCCTCAAATACATGGCGGTTAAAGAACATCCTACAAAAGAATTAATAGGTTAAACAGGAAATTAAGAAGAAATTTTTAAATATATATGGAAACAAATTAAAATGAAAACACAACAGTCCAAAACCTTTGGAATACAGCAAAGGCAGTCCTAAGAGGAGAGTATATTGCAATTCAGGCGTAACTCAAGAAGCAAGAAAGGTCCCAAATACACAATCTCACCTTATACCTAAAGGATCTAGAAAAGCAACAGTAAATAAAATACCTAAAGGAGCTAGAAAATGAATAGTAAATAAAGCCTAAAGCCAGCAGAAGAGAAATAATAAAGATTTAGCAGAAATAAATGATATAGACACACACACACATGCACGCACACACACACAGAGCACATCAACAAAACTAAGAGCTGGTTCTTTGAAAGAATTAGCACAATTGATAAACCCATAGGGAGACTTTTAAAAGGAAAAGAGAAAGGATCCAAATAGATAAAATCAGAAATGAAAGAGAAGACATCACAATCAACACCACAGAAATGCACAGTAAGAGAAGACTATGAAAAATTATTTGCCAACTAACTGGCAAATCTAGAAGAAAGGGACAAATTTCCAGAAACTCACACACTACCAAAACATAAACAGGATAAAACAGAAAATTTTAACAGACCCCTAACCAGCAAAGAAATTCAATGTTATCAGAAATCTCCTGGGGCACCTAGGTGGTTCAGTCAGTTGAGCATCTGACTTCAGCTTGAGTCATGATCTCACAGTTTGTGAGTTTAAGCCCCGCAACAGGTTGCATGCTGGCAGTGCAGAGCCTGCTTGGGATTCTTGCTCTCTTCTTTCTCTCTGCCCTTAACAAATATTGTTAAGATGTCTATACTACCAAAGTAATCTACACATCCAATGCAATCCCTATCAAAATAATACCATCATTATTCCCAGAGCTAGAACAAACAATCCTAAAATTTATATGGAACAAGAAAAGACCCCAAATAGCCAAAGAAATCTTGAAAAAGAAAACCAGAACCAAAGGCATCACAATTTCAGACTTTGAGCTAAATTACAAAGCTGTAGTCTTCAAGATAGTATGGTACTGGCACAAAAACAGACACAGAAATCAATGGAACAGAACGGAGAACTCAGAAATGAACCCACGAACATATGCTCAACTAATTTTTGACAAAGCAGGAAAGAATATTCAATGGAAAAAAAAACAGTCTTGGGGCACCTGGGTGGCTCAGTTGGTTGAGCGTCCGAATTCAGCTCAGGTCATGATCTCACGTTGAGCCCCGCATCGGGCTCTGTGCTGACAGCTCAGAGCCTGGAGCCTGCTTCCAATTCTGTGTCTCCCTCTCTTGCTGTCCGTCTCCCCCTCATTCTCTGTCTCTTTCTCTCGAAAATAAATAAATGTTAAATTTTATTTTTTTTAAACAGTCTCTTCAGCAAATGATGCTGGCAAAACTGGACAGCAACACACAGAAAAATGAAACTGGACCACTTTCTTACACCATACACAAAAATAAGGTCAATATGGATGAAAGACCTAAATGTAAGACAGGAAGCCATCAAAATCCTAGAGGAGAAAACAGGCAGCAACCTCTTTGACCTTGGCTGCAGCAATTTCTTACTAGATATTTCTCCAGAGGCAAGGGAAACAAAACCAAAAATGAACTATTGGGACCTCATCAAGGTAAAAAGCTTCTGCACAGCAAAGGAAACCATTCAGCAAAACTAAAAGGCAGCTGACAAGATAGGAGAAGTTATTTGCAAATGACATATCATATAGTTAGTTTCCAAAATCTATAAAGAAGAACTTATCAAACTCAACTCCCAAAAGACAAAAAAACCCAGTTAAAAAATGGGCAGAAGGCACAAATACTCACTTTTCCAAAGAAGACATCCAGATAGCTAACAGACACATGAAAAAATCCTCAACATCACATCATCAGGGAAATACAAATCAAAACCACAATGAGATACGACCTCACACCTGTCAAAATGGCTAACATTAACAACTCAGGAAACAACAGATGTTGGCGAGGATGCAGAGAAAGGGGAACACTTTTGTACCACTGGTAGGTTACCAACTGGTGTAGCTACTCTGGAAAACAGTAGGAAGATTCCTCAAAAAGTTAAAAATAGAACTACTCTATGACCCAGAAACTGCACTACTAGGTATTTATCCAAAGGATACAAAAATGTTGATCTGAAAGGGCATATGCACCCCAATGTTTCTAGCAACACTAACAACAAAAGCCAAAGTATGAAAAGAGTCCAAATGTTCATCAACTGATGAATGGATAAAGAAGTGGTGTGTATATATATATATATATATATATATATATATATATGTAAATATACACATACATATATGTATGTATATATTTACATATATATAAATATACACATACATATATGTATGTATATATTTACATATATAATCATATGCATACACATATATACATATATACATATATACATGTGTGTACATATATATGTATATACACACACAATGGAATATTACTCAGCAATCAAAAAGAAGGAAATCTTGCCATTTGCAACAATGTGGATAGAAATACAGTGTGCTATGCTAAGTGAAATGACACAGAGAAAGACAAATATTATATGATTTCACTCATATGGGGAGTTTAGGAAACACAAGAGATGAGCATAAGAGAAGGGAAGGACATATAAGATAAAAAGAAAGAGGGGGGAAACCATAAGAGACTCTTAAATACAGAGAACAAACTGAGGGTTGCTGGAAGGGAGGTCAGTGGGGGGATGCACTAAATGGGTGATGAGTATTAAGGAGGGCACTTGTTGGGATGAGCCCTGGGTGTTATATGTAAGTGATGAATCACTAAATTCTACTCCTGAAACTAATACTACACTTTATATTAACTAACTTCAATTTAAATTAAAAAGAATATGGATATCTTATATTTAATACAAAAAATTATGTGTAATTCAACAAAAATTAGACTCATTTAAATTTTCATTAAGTTTCTCACTAAATGCTAAAAGTAAAAGGCAGAATAGTTTCAGAGATTTGAGGAAAAAACTTTTAATCCAATAACTTCTTCTCTTTGTGCACAATAGAAATATTTCTCAACTATACAATGGTTCAACAATTACTACTACCTATATCTTCCATTTTAAAAGTAAAGTGATATAAACATATGGTTAATTGGAACATAAAATAATTAATGCAGGTTTGGGAAAGTTGTAGTAAAATGTAAAAAGCACTGTAAAATAATGTAGAATATTATACAGCCATTCATGTTACATATTCCAGTTTTAAATGACCTGAGGAATAATAACAAAGTCTAATAGATATTAAAACACCCTATGTGCTAGATACTGTTCCAAGTATTTTACATGTATTAATTCATTTAATGTTTACACAACCTTGTATCTTATGGTTGCTTCATTTTAGTTTTGAGGAGACTGAGGCACAAAGAGGTTAAATAAGTTGTCCATCCATGAATCTGGTGTTTGAACAAATGTAACCTAATCCAGATATCCAGTCTTCACTACTTCTAATATTCCATTAAGTGGGAAAGAAGGCAGAACACAGTGTTGTACATGATATAATTTTTATATCATTTATTTCAACCAAACTTTATAAAGTCCTGCCAAGACTCAAACACAGAAGCTATAATGTTTTAAATTTTCTACAATTAGAACATATTAACCAAGAAAATGTTTCACTCTTATTAAACAGAAAAGTATAGTAAAAAAAAATCTAAAAAGCTTGTGTATCTATACTTCACAATTAAAAGTGATTATTTCAATTTTGACTTTATATAATTTTTCTTAAAATTAAAATATTACAAACAGTTTTTAACACCCTCTTCCCAGTAAAGTTTTGACTGTATCTCTCCATAGGGATGGGGAATGAGGGGTAGGTGGACAGTCATAATTTAATGTAACACTTTGTAACCTTTGTACTTATATTTTGTCTGCATATAAATATTTCTATAAACACAAAGAGGGACTGTTTACATATTATAAAACTACATGAAATCCTTCTGAAGCTTGATTTATTCACTTACATTATTTTCTTGAGACATAGCCAAGTTGATGCATATAAAGCTACTTTATTTTTAATTTCTCTGTACAAAGTATTCAAAGAATGCCCTAACTGTATTCTACCCATTTTCTTACTGATGCACATTTGTTTCCATGTTTTTTGAACTCTAAACAATGCTACAATGAACATCTTTGTACATACATTCTTATACATATTGGAAAATGTATCTCAAGGATGTAAATTTAAAAGTTAGACCTTAGGATAATCAGAAACATGCAGTCTTTTTCAATTTTAATAGCTATTGCTCATATCTGGTTTTCAATCCATATACAAGGATCCCGGAAGTCACCACTCCATCCTAACCACAAAAAAAAAAAAAAAAAAAAAAAAAAAAAAAAAAAAAAAAAAAAAAAAAAAAAAAAAAAGAAAAAAGGCTTAGTGGACTTAAATAGCTTCAGTTCTTCTTGGATTCCTAAAAGAGCAAGGAACAAGGGCAAGCCAATGCCCCCAAGACTGGAGAGACACATAAGCAAATACAGGGAGTCATAGCTTACCTTGAGCAGATATTCATGAGCAAATACCACCCTGGGAACCACCCAGTGGTTGGAAAACCTGAACTTATTTGACAAATATCAGGAGACTCAGTGTGGACAATTCTGAGAGTTAAAAATTCCAGAGAAACCGAGTAATATAGATGACCCTACTATATTGGAAGATTTATCTCCAGAAGTTGGACCAGGTTCCCACAGTAAATATCTGAAAAAAAGTTACCATGGGCTCTGGCAGGGGTCAAGGAAAAGAAACCATTTTGAAACATGCCCAAGCACTCTGCTTTCCTTTACAAGGCCTGCTGTCAGGGGAAAGTAGTTAACCAGACCCTAATGTGTTGGCCTATTACCAGAGCCTGACTGACTGGGGGAAAGAAAATCACCAACTCTACCTGGCTCTAAACTTCCAGGTGGAAGAAGGGAAAAACCTACCTCCAACCCCCTCTAGAGGCTTGTCTCAGTGAGGAGAAAAATGAGAAACACTTGTAAGTTTTACAGTCCCGAGGCATAGGCTCATTGGAGTCTGAAACCTAATAATCCAAAGATTACAGAATATTTTCCTCCCCCACCACCTCATTACATCGTTAAAAGACCTATTTACAGCAGTTTCTTTACCTGATACCTCATGTCAAAAAAAAAAAAAAAAAAAAAATTACAAGGCATCCCAAAGGCAAAAACACACTTTGAGAAGAAAGAGAAAGTATCCAAACCATACACAGGGTGTTGGGATTATCAGACCAGGAATTTGAAACAGCTATAATTAATATGATAAGGGCTGTAATAGGTAAAGTAGACAGCATGTAAGAACACATGGGCAACATAAGCAGAGAGATGGAAATTCTAATGAAGAAACAAAAATAAACACTAGAGATAAAAAATACTGTAACAGAAATGAAGAATGCTTTTTCTTGGGCTCATTAGTAGACTAGATACAGCTGAGGAAAGAATCTCTCACCTAAAGGATAGATCAATAGAATTCCCAAAAAATAAAAAATAAAAAGAGAGAGAAAAAGAAAGAAAAAACTAAAGCAAACAAGAAAACAAACAAAAAACAGCAAACAAAAACCAGAAAACAAACAAAAAACAGAACAAAATATCCAAGGCCTGAGGGATAACTATAAAAAGTATAATATACACATAATGAGAATAACAGAGGGAGAAGAAAGAAAGGAACAGAAAAAATATGTATATTTAAAGCAATAATTACTGATAATTTCCCCAAATTAATGTGAGACACTAAAACACAGACCCAGGAAGCTTAGAAAACACGAAGCAGGATAAATGTCAATACATACATATATACGTACATACAAGCATATATATATAAAAGAAAAATTCCTGAAAGAAGCCAGAGGAAGAAATACCTTACCTATAGAGGAATAAAAGATGAGAATTGCATCTGATTTCCCAGGCACCGTGCAAACAAGAAGAGAATGAAGTATTTAAAGTCTTGAGAAAAACAAAAAGAAACAAAACAAAACAAACAAACAAAAAACCCACCTCCAATGTAGACTTCTGTACTGTGCAAAATCATCCCTCAAAAGCAAAGGAGAAATAATGATTTTGTCAAAGAAATAGAAATTGATGGAATTTGTTGCCAGTTGACCTGCTTTTCAAGAAATATTTAAAATTCTTTGGAGAAGGACCTATAATACAGGTCAGAAACTTGGATCTACATAACATCAGGAATAGCATCAAAGAAGAAATAAGTGAAGGTAAAAACTTAGTTTTCCTCTTAGCTAATGTCTAATAATAGCAACAATGTATTTGATTATGTATGCTTATGTATATATCTTATACATACATATTATATGTACATAGACCCATTTATGCTTATTTATGCTTTTATATATAAGTGAAATGAATGGCAGGAATGTTATAAGGGATATGAGGGAAGGATAAGAATTATTTTGTTATTTTAAGACATTTGTGCTACCCATGAAGTGGAATAGTTTTACTTGATATAATTCCTTGCATTAGCTGTAAATGTATTTTGCAAACTCTGGGACAATCATTAAAAAAAGTACGGAGAGAAATAGAACTGATTTGCTAAGACAGGAGAGAAAATGGAATCATCACATGCTCAGTAAAAACCACAAAAAAACAGACAAAGGGTGAAAAAGATAGAAACTAAGAACAAGAACAAAAATAAAATAGTAACAAGCATGGTAGATATTAATCCAACTATCAATAACCACGATGAACATCAATGGTCTAAAAGAACAATTAAACAACACAGACCATCAAAGTAGATCAAAAAACAAGACCTAACTCTATGTTGTCCGAAAGAAACCCACTTTATTTATTTATTTATTTTTTAATTTTTTTTTCAACGTTATTTATTTATTTTTGGGACAGAGAGAGACAGAGCATGAGCGGGGGAGGGGCAGAGAGAGAGGGAGACACAGAATCGGAAACAGGCTCCAGGCTCCAGGCTCCGAGCCATCAGCCCAGAGCCTGACGCGGGGCTCGAACTCACGGACCACGGACCGCGAGATCGTGACCTGGCTGAAGTCGGACGCTTAACCGACTGCGCCACCCAGGCGCCCCAAGAAACCCACTTTAAATATAAAGACACATCTAGATTAAAAGTAAATGGATGCAGGAAAATGTACCATGCTGATATGCATCAAAAGAAAGCAGGAGTAAATACATTAATTTAAGACAGAGTCAACTTCAAAGCAAGGAAAGTTATGAGGGAAAAAGAAGCATCACTTAACAGGGTTTAAAAAGTTTGTGCTGGGGACACCTGGGAGGCTCAGTCCTTTAAACATCTGACTCTTGATTTCACCTCAGGGTCTTGATTTTGGCTCTGATCATGACCTCGTGGTTGGGCATCTTTGAGCCCCATATGGGGCTCTGTGCTGACAGCAGGGAGCGTGCTTGGGAATCTCTCTCTCTCCCTCTCTTGATGACCCTCCCAATCTCATGCACACACACTCTCTCTCTTAAAATAAATAAAAACAACTTAAAAATAAAAAATAAAAACTTTGTGCCAATGTATATACCCACAAGCACTGAATCAGTTCCAATTTCACTATGTCATCACCTCTGAGTAAGTCATACTTCTAGACGTCACAGTTTCGTTTTCTTGTTTTCTGTTTTTTGTTTTTTTTCATTTTCCATCCTTTTTTCTTCTCCAGATATATTTTTAGTCTATTAGTTTACTTGCACAGTGTGGTTTCATCTCATTTATTTTTTAAATTCTTTAGACATTGTATATATACTAATTGTTGGTCAAAATACCACAACTATCTTTTCTTAGTCTAATTGTTTTGTTATTACAGTACTATCATATAGAAAACTAATTTTGCTGTTATCCACCTTTACTATCATAAAATCATCCATGTTCCTCTACATGTGTTGTCTTTTAGGGTGTTGTCTTATTTGACATGTTTTTTTTTCTTAACCTGAGATCTTTCTCCTACATTTCCTCCTAAGAGCAGTCAGCTGTAAGTTTAATTGAAAACACTCCTTTGAAAGTAGTGTAATTCTTTGTGTATGGCTTTGAAATACCTAAATGATATCTTTATTTTCTCATGGAAAGCCAATGGATCCCAAACTGTTGACTTAAAATTCCCTTTGTTGTTGTTCTTGTAATCCCTACACATTTGGAGACTGTCCATATAATTGTGGATTTGTTTCTAAGATATCTTTCATTTACTCCATGAGGCAATAGTATCCTGTTTTATATATTATAGCTTACGTCTTGATATCTAATAGTGAAAGGTTTTCTCTCTCTCTCTCTTTTTTTTTTAATGTTTATTTTTGGGAGAGAGAGAGTGCAAGCAGGGGAGGGGCAGAGAGGGGGAAACAGAGATTCTGAAGCAGACTTCAGGCTCTGAGCGGTCAGCACAGAGCCCAAAACAGGGCTTGAACTCAGGAGCAGTGAGATACCTGAGCTGAAGTTGGGCACTCAACTGACTGAGCCACCTAGATGCCAGAGGAGAGATATTCTTTTAGAAATGTTGTGGATATTTATATCCTTCACTGTTGTACCAGTGAAGTCTCTTAGTTACAGACAACAGAATACTGGAAAGGGGATTTATTAAAGATATTAGATATCCAGAATGAGCAGGCAACATGGCTTGGATATACAAAGCAGTCAGGGAAAACGTCTCATTGAAGTTTTTTTATTTGTTTTGTTTTGTTTTGTTTTGTTTTGTTTTGTTTTGTTTAACCTTGGGTCAGCCTGTGTCACTGTAACCTTGGATACCAGACTGGTCTCCGAAACTTTATCACAGCTTTATCAGAAATACCACATGCTTTGGGGCATCTGGGTGGCTCAGTCGGTTGGGTGCCCAACTTTGGCTCAGGTAATGATCGATCACACAGCTCGTGAGTTCCAGCCCCACATCAGGCTCTGTGCTGACAGCCCAGAGCCTAGAGCCTGCTTCCGGTTCTGTGTGTGCTCCCTGTCTCTCTGCCCCTCCCCTGCTCACACTGTCTCTTTCTTCAAAAATAAACATTTTTAAAAACAATACCAGATGCTTCATACAGTGATGTTTGCTACAAATCCAACTTTTTTTGTGAATAGTTGATATCACATGTTGTTAAACTTTAATATTTTCTACAGATTTGGCTTCTTGGCTATCTGTAGGTCTTAAGCTTCTAGGAATTCTGAGGTAAATAGTTCTTAGCTTTCTAGTCTTCATAATAATAGATGACTGTTTAGAAGGAGGTGAAAATCTGTTCTGGCAAAGTCTTCTTTATGAAACATAGAGTCTATCTTTTAAGAGAAACCTAGAATATCCTTGTTGTTGTAATGTAATTAGTTAAATTAATTTGGAGAATTAATATATTTTTAAGCTAATGACTTTCTCTATGAATATAGAATATCTTACTATCTTTGTGAATCTTATTTTCTCTCTTTCATAATATTTTCTCTTTTTTGAGGTCTAACACAGTAAGATATATGGATCTTAAGTGTATAGTTTGATGAATTTTGATGAAAGCATAGCTTATGTAGAACACTATCATATCTTAGGAAGTTCTCACAAATTACTTTTCAGTCAACCTCCCCCCCCGCCCCCACCACCAATAGCAATTCACTATTTTGATTCCTAACACCATAAATTAACTTTGTCTGATTTTGAAACTCACATAATCCAAATACTATACATACTTTGTGTCTGGCTTTTTGAGATTACTTTTGGTTTATTTTGAGATTTATCAATGTTGATGTTTATAGTATTAACATCAAGTATAGTATTAGTATTTTTTTTTACTGCTGAGTAGTATATGATTAGACAAATGTGCCAAAAAAATTTTAGCATTATAAATAACAATAGGCATGCTTGCCCAAGTCTCTCTTTTCTTTCTGTGTGGATATATGCTTTTATTTCCTAAATATAAATGTTTTGCAAATGCTGAATCATGAACTTGTGTAATTTTATTACAAACTACCATATTCTAAAATTTTTGCATACCTTTTGTACTTTCAGTAGTCATGAGTGAAATTTTAAAATTTTATCCATCCTCTCTTATATTTCACACTTAGCCCTTCATAATTTGATGTACTTCATGTGTATGTAGTTATATCTTATTCTACTAACTTTCTTGATAAGTAATGATGGCTAGCAATTTTCCACACACATTTTAACTAGTTGTACATGCTCTTTTGGGTGCAAGACTTTGGCCCATTTTTAGTTGCATTGTTTGCCTTTATAATTATGATAACTATTTACATATTCTGAATATTAATTCTTTATCAAATATATATTTTGAATATTTCTGTGTTTTGATTTTATTTAAAACAAAATTTTAATGTTTACTTATTTTTGAGAGAGACAGAGACAGAATGTAAGTTGGTTAGGGTCAGAGAGACAGGGTGGCACAGAATCTGAAGCAGGCTCTAGGCCCTGAGCTGTCAGCACAGAGCCCAATGCGGGGCTCGAACTCACGAGCTATGAGATCATGACCTGAGCCGAAGTCAGAGGCTCAACCGACTAATTGAGGCGTCCCTTTGATTTTATTTTTATAAGGAGCTTTCAATGAGAAGAGGTTCTTTTTTTTTTCAATTTTCAGTTTTCCAGTTTAATATTTATTTTGTGGTTAGTAATTTGTGATTTCTGAATAAAAAAGTTTTTATGAGACCATGCTCCCAAAGATATTCTCCTATATTTTGTTAGAGGAGCTTTTACAATTAAGTCTATAATTTACCTCCAATACATTTTTTGTACATTTATGGAGTATTATAGAGTCTCAATTTTTTCTCATATGGATTTTTCATGTGTGTTTATGGGGTGTTATCATGTGTTATCTTTTTTCCCATTTGAATATTGTTCCAGTGCCATTTGTCGGAATCACGTTTCTTATTGCATTGCATTGGTGATTTTGTATTTTCAGTCTTTCGAATTATTTCTTACATTTATTCCTAGATATGTTTTTCTGATATTTTCGATGGTCTGGAGAGAATTCACTATTGATGCTATCTGGACCAACAAGTTTGTGCAGTTATCAATGTATTGCTTCCCAACTTCATATGAACCTTTCTTTGCCAGACTTTGTGATACGGAGCTGGACCTTGAAGCCATTTCCGCTTTGCCAGCTGGACCAATATTAGACTTTGCCAACAGAGGGTGCTAAAGAAACACTATAAGACATAGTAGTGGGAGGGGCTTTTCACCCCTGTTTTGGAGTGGTTTTCTTCCTCTAATTCCAGAGCTGCCTGCCCCATGCATGAAACCTAGTGATACTCACCCTATAGTGTGTTTTTACTGCACTGCAGTGGATTGCTTCTTGTGGACCAAGTCCAGACTGCTAGCACCCCAGTGGGTGAATTCCTGTACATCATAGGTAGCCCATTAATAACTAATGAACTCTGCCTGTACCCCAGGAAGTGGCTAATAGCAGACAAGCTCTTGTTTGTAGCACCTCAGCAAACTTCATTAATGTTCTGTGAGACGCAGCCATACTTTTTCCAAAGACATTTGAATTTGTGGGAGTCCCATTTCCAAGTATGTTCCTCCCTTGTGGTTCTGCCCCTTGCCTCAAAGTCATAGCTGCTTCCTACATTTATTATTCCTTATAATTTAGAATCCTCTTTTATCCCTTTTAACAGCTGTTATCTCCTTTTCCAGTTAATAATCTTTATATTTAATGTTCTATGTTCAAACTGTTAATAGTATTTCTGTCTCCTGATTGGATCCTGATGGCCAGTTATCTTTGTTTCAAAATTTAGTTACAAATTTAATATCTTTATAGATATAGGATTATTCGGATTTTAAATTTTTTCATGTGTCATGTTTTTAGATTTATTTTTTGATAAATTTGCATATTTTATCTAAATTTGCATTTTTATTCTAAAATGACTTAAATATTTTATTACCATTTTAATGCCTTGAATATGCAATATTAGTTTTACTTTAATTTTTTTATATTGAATAAAATTATCAACTTTTTCTGTTATTTTTCTCAGTCTTTATATATTTTATGATGGTATTGTTGGCTGCACACAACTTTATGATTCTTACCTTAAATTTAATTTTGATTGATATTAATATTGCTATAAGAGTAGTCTTTTGGCTAGCATTTGCCTGGTGAAATATTTGTCATCTTTACATTTTCATACTTTCTGTGTTAATTGCATATTTTTAGGGTATATCTTTAGCAAGGGTTTTATTGCTGAGATTTAAAAAATAATAATTTCTGATAATTTGTATTTTAATTAGTGACTTAAAATCTGTTTTTACCTTGTAATTACCAATATATTTAGATTCATTTCTACTATCTCCTAATATGTTTTATCTTTATTTTTTTTTCTTAGATTTTTTTTATAGGATTCTCTTTGATTTTTTCTTACTGATTTAGATATTATAGAATTTATTTCTCTTATGCTATCTACTACACTTAGTATTTTATTTTAATTAATTTATTTTTTGGGGGGTGGGTGGAGGGAGTTAGAGAATCCCAGGCAGTCTCCCCACTCAGTGTAGAGCGCAATGTGGGGCTCACTCGAATCCATGAACTGCAAGATCATGACCTGAGCCAAAATCGGAGGCTTAACCAACTAAGCCACCCAGGCTCCCCTACACTTAGTATTTTATCAAATATATTTACCATCATAATATGCTGGGTTTAAAGATACTCAGTACATCAATTCCCCTTCCCTTAAAAAAGATGTGAATCCCATCTGTCTTTAACTCATTATCTAATTTTATTATTATCGCTATTTTTTAAGTTTATTTATTTATTTTGAGAGAGAGAGACTGAGAGCAAGGGAGAAGCAGAGGAAGAATGAGAATCCCAAGCAGGATCCATGCTATCATTGCAGAACCCATGCCTGGTTCCAAGTCACCAACAGTGAGATCATGACCTGAGCCAAATTCAAGAGTCTGACACTTAACCCACTGGACTACCCAAGCACCCTTATTATTACTATAGTGTAGTTCATATTTTCCAGCATGCTTTGATAAATTTGCAGCTTAGATTGCTTCTAAGTTAAGTTTTCAGATTCAGATTACCTTACTAGCTCTTTTTCTGGAATCTATAAGTGGTAGTATACCTTAAAATATTGCTATTTTTTGAATGACATTTTAGCTAAAATTTAAGATATTACAGGTATTTTCCTTCATCATTTTGGAAATATTAATCCAGTTTTTTTCCATAGTAAATTTTTACTAACAAAAGTTATATTGCATTAATGACATTTATCAGTAGATTATCTGTTTTACCTTCTGAGTAAACATTTTTTTTTTGGTTTATACTAATATATTTTATTTTATTTTATTTTATTTTATTTTATTTTATTTATTTATTTATTTTTTTTATTTTTATATATATGAAATTTATTGACAAATTGGTTTCCATACAACACCCAGTGCTCATCCCAAAAGGTGCCCTCCTCAATACCCATCACCCACCCTCTCCTCTCTCCCACCCCCCATCAACCCTCAGTTTGTTCTCAGTTTTTAACAGTCTCTTATGCTTTGGCTCTCTCCCACTCTAACCTCTTTTTTTTTTTCTCCTTCCCCTCCCCCATGGGTTCCTGTTAAGTTTCTCAGGATCCACATAAGAGTGAAACCATATGGTATCTGTCTTTCTCTGTATGGCTTATTTCACTTATCATCACACTCTCCAGTTCCATCCACGTTGCTACAAAAGGCCATATTTCATTTTTTCTCATTGCCACGTAATATTCCATTGTGTATATAAACCACAATTTCTTTATCCATTCATCAGTTGATGGACATTTAGGCTCTTTCCATAATTTGGCTATCGTTGAGAGTGCTGCTATGAACATTGGGGTACAAGTGGCCCTATGCATCAGTACTCCTGTATCCCTTGGATAAATTCCTAGTAGTGCTATTGCTGGGTCATAGGGTAGGTCTATTTTTAATTTTCTGAGGAACCTCCACACTGCTTTCCAGAGCGGCTGCACCAATTTGCATTCCCACCAACAGTGCAAGAGGGTTCCCGTTTCTCCACATCCTCTCCAGCATCTAGAGTCTCCTGATTTGTTCATTTTGGCCACTCTGACTGGCATGAGGTGATACCTGAGTGTGGTTTTGATTTGTATTTCCCTGATAAGGAGCGACGCTGAACATCTTTTCATGTGCCTGTTGGCCATCCGGATGTCTTCTTTAGAGAAGTGTCTATTCATGTTTTCTGCCCATTTCTTCACTGGGTTATTTGTTTTTCGGGTGTGGAGTTTGGTGAGCTCTTTATAGATTTTGGATACTAGCCCTTTGTCCGATATGTCATTTGCGAATATCTTTTCCCATTCCGTTGGTTGCCTTTTAGTTTTGTTGGTTGTTTCCTTTGCTGTGCAGAAGCTTTTTATCTTCATAAGGTCCCAGTAATTCACTTTTGCTTTTAATTCCCTTGCCTTTGGGGATGTGTCGAGTAAGAGATTGCTACGGCTGAGGTCAGAGAGGTCTTTTCCTGCTTTCTCCTCTAAGGTTTTGATGGTTTCCTGTCTCACATTTAGGTCCTTTATCCATTTGGAGTTTATTTTTGTGAATGGTGTGAGAAAGTGGTCTAGTTTCAACCTTCTGCATGTTGCTGTCCAGTTCTCCCAGCACCATTTGTTAAAGAGGCTGTCTTTTTTCCATTGGATGTTCTTTCCTGCTTTGTCAAAGATGAGTTGGCCATACGTTTGTGGGTCTAGTTCTGGGGTTTCCATTCTATTCCATTGGTCTATGTGTCTATTTTTGTGCCAATACCATGCTGTCTTGATGATGACAGCTTTGTAGTAGAGGCTAAAGTCTGGGATTGTGATGCCTCCTGCTTTGGTCTTCTTCTTCAAAATTCCTTTGGCTATTCGGGGCCTTTTGTGGTTCCATATGAATTTTAGGATTGCTTGTTCTAGTTTCGAGAAGAATGCTGGTGCAATTTTGATTGGGATTGCATTGAATGTGTTGATAGCTTTGGGTAGTATTGACATTTTGACAATATTTATTTTTCCAATCCATGAGCAGGGAATGTCTTTCCATTTCTTTAAATCTTCTTCAATTTCCTTCATAGGCTTTCTATAGTTTTAAGCATACAGATCCTTTACATCTTTGGTTAGATTTATTCCTAGGTATTTTATGGTTCTTGGTGCAATTGTGAATGGGATCAATTTCTTTGTCTTTCTGTTGCTTCATTGTTAGTGTATAAGAATGCAACTGATTTCTGTACATTGATTTTGTATCCTGCAACTTTGCTGAATTCCTGTATCAGTTCTAGCAGACTTTTGGTGGAGTCTATCGGATTTTCCATGTATAATATCATGTCATCTGCAAAAAGCGAAAGCTTGACTTCATCTTTGCCAATTTTGATGCCTTTGATTTCCTTTTGTTGTCTGGTTGCTGATGCTAGAACTTCCAGCACTATGTTAAACAGCAGCGGTGAGAGTGGGCATCCTTGTCGTGTTCCTGATCTCAGGGAAAAAGCTCTCAGTTTTTCCCCGTTGAGGATGATGTTAGCTGTGGGCTTTTCATAAATGGCTTTTATGATCTTTAAGTATGTTCCTTCTATCCCGACTTTCTCAAGGGTTTTTATTAAGAAAGGGTGCTGGATTTTGTCAAAGGCCTTTTCTGCATCGATTGACAGGATCATATGGTTCTTCTCTTTTTTTTTTTGTTAATGTGATGTATCACGTTGATTGATTTGCGAATGTTGAACCAGCCCTGCATCCCAGGAATGAATCCCACTTGATCATGGTGAATAATTCTTTTTATATGCCGTTGAATTCGATTTGCTAGTATCTTATTGAGAATTTTTGCATCCATATTCATCAGGGATATTGGCCTGTAGTTCTCTTTTTTTACTAGGTCTCTGTCCGGTTTAGGAATCAAAGTAACACTGGCTTCATAGAATGAGTCTGGAAGTTTTCCTTCCCTTTCTATTTCTTGGAATAGCTTGAGAAGGATAGGTATTATCTCTGCTTTAAACATCTGGTAGAACTCCCCTGGGAAGCCATCTGGGCCTGGACTCTTATTTGTTGGGAGATTTTTGATAACCGATTCAATTTCTTCGCTGGTTATGGGTCTGTTCAAGCTTTCTATTTCTTCCTGATTGAGTTTTGGAAGTGTGTGGGTGTTCAGGAATTTGTCCATTTCTTCCACGTTGTCCAACTTGTTGGCATATAGTTTTTCATAGTATTCCCTGATAATTGTTTGTATCTCTGAGGGATCGGTTGTCATAATTCCATTTTCATTCATGATTTTATCTATTTGGGTCATCTCCCTTTTCTTTTTGAGAAGCCTGGCTAGAGGTTTGTCAATTTTGTTTATTTTTTCAAAAAACCAACTCTTGGTTTCATTGATCTGCTCTACAGTTTTTTTAGATTCTATATTGTTTATTTCTGCTCTGATCTTTATTATTTCTCTTCTTCTGCTGGGTTTAGGCTGCCTTTGCTGTTCTGCTTCTAGTTCCTTTAGGTGTGCTGTTCGATTTTGTATTTGGGATTTTTCTTGTTTCTTGAGATAGGCCTGGATTGCAATGTATTTTCCTCTCAGGACTGCCTTCACTGCGTCCCAAAGCGTTTGGATTGTTGTATTTTCATTTTCGTTTGTTTCCATATATTTTTTAATTTCTTCTCTAATTGCCTGGTTGACCCACTCATTCGTTAGTAGGGTGTTCTTTAACCTCCATGCTTTTGGAGGTTTTCCAGACTTTTTTCTGTGGTTGATTTCAAGCTTCATAGCATTGTGGTCTGAAAGTATGCATGGTATAATTTCAATTCTTGTAAACTTATGAAGGGCTGTTTTGTGACCCAGTATATGATCTATCTTGGAGAATGTTTCAGGTGCACTCGAGAAGAAAGTATATTCTGTTGCTTTGGGATGTAGAGTTCTAAATATATCTGTCAAGTCCATCTGATCCAATGTCTCATTCAGGGCCCTTGTTTCTTTATTGACCGTGTGTCTAGATGATCTATCCATTTCTACGTGGGGTGGGGTGTTAAAGTCCCCTGCAATTACCACATTCTTATCAATAAGGTTGCTTATGTTTATGAGTAATTGTTTTATATATTTGGGGGCTCCGGTATTCGGCGCATAGACATTTATAATTGTTAGCTCTTCCTGATGGATAGACCCTGTAACTATTATATAATGTCCTTCTTCATCTCTTGTTACAGCCTTTAATTTAAAGTCTAGTTTGTCTGATATAAGTATGGCTACTCCAGCTTTCTTTTGGCTTCCAGTCGCATGATAAATAGTTCTCCATCCCCTCACTCTCAATCCAAAGGTGTCCTCAGGTCTAAAATGAGTCTCTTGTAGACAGCAAATAGATGGGTCTTGTTTTTTTATCCATTCTGATACCCTATGTCTTTTGGTTGGCGCATTTAATCCATTTACATTCAGTGTTATTATAGAAAGATACGGGTTTAGAGTCATTGTGATGTCTGTATGTTTTATGCTTGTAGTGATGTCTCTGGGACTTTGTCTCACAGGGTCCCCCTTAGGATCTCTTGTAGGGCTGATTTAGTGGTGACAAATTCCTTCAGTTTTTGTTTGTTTGGGAAGACCTTTATCTCTCCTTCTATTCTAAATGACAGACTTGCTGGATAAAGGATTCTTGGCTGCATATTTTTTCTGTCTAGCACCCTGAAAATCTCATGCCAATTCTTTCTGGCCTGCCAAGTTTCAAAAGAGAGATCAGTCACGAGTCTTATAGGTCTCCCTTTATATGTGAGGGCACGTTTACCCCTTGCTGCTTTCAGAATTTTCTCTTTATCCTTGTATTTTGCCAGTTTCACTATGATATGTCGTGCAGAAGATCGATTCAAGTTACGTCTGAAGGGAGTTCTCTGTGCCTCTTGGATTTCAATGCCTTTTTCCTTCCCCAGTTCAGGGAAGTTCTCAGCTATTATTTCTTCAAGTACCCCTTCAGCACCTTTCCCTCTCTCTTCCTCCTCTGGGATACCAATTATGCATATATTATTTCTTTTTAGTGTATCACTTATTTCTCTAATTTTCCCCTCATACTCCTGGATTTTTTTATCTCTCTTTTTCTCAGCTTCCTCTTTTTCCATAACTTTATCTTCTAGTTCACCTATTCTCTCCTCTGCCTCTTCAAGCCGAGCTGTGGTGGTTTCCATTTTGTTATGCATTTCGTTTAAAGCGTTTTTCAGCTCCTCGTGACTGTTCCTTAGTCCCTTGATCTCTGTAGCAAGAGATTCTCTGCTGTCCTGTATACTGTTTTCAAGCCCAGCGATTAATTTTATGACTATTATTCTAAATTCACTTTCTGTTATATTATTTAAATCCTTTTTGATCAGCTCATTAGCTGTTGTTATTTCCTGGAGATTCTTCTGAGGGGAATTCTTCCGCTTGGTCATTTTGGATAGTCCCTGGCGTGGTGAGGACCTGCAGGGCACTTCCCCTGTGCTGTGGTGTATAACTGGAGTTGGTGGGTGGAGCCGCAGTCAGACCTGATGTCTGCCCCCAGCCCACCGCTGGGGCCACAGTCAGACTGGTGTGTGCCTTCTCTTCCCCTCTCCTAGGGGCGGGATTCACTGTGGGGTGGGGTGGCCCATCTGGGCTACTTGCACACTACCAGGCTTGTGATGCTGGGGATCTGGCATATTAGCTGGGGTGGGTAGGCAAGGTGCACAGGGGCAGGAGGGGCAGGCTTAGATCACTTCTCCTTAGGTGATCCACTTCAGGAGGGGCCCTGTGGCAGCGGGAGGGAGTCAGATCCGCTGCCAGAGGTTTGGCTCCGCAGAAGCACAGAGTTGGGTGTTTGCGCGGAGCGAGCAAGTTCCCTGGCAGGAACTGGTTCTCTTTGGGATTTTGGCTGGGGGATGGGCGGGGGAGATGGCGCTGGCGAGCGCCTTTGTTCCCCGCCAAACTGAGCTCTGTCGTCCGGGGGCTCAGCAGCTCTCCCTCCCTTTGTCCTCCAGCCTTCCCGCTTTCCGAGCAGAGCTGCTAACTTATGTCCTCTCAGACGCTAAGTCGCGCTTGTTGTTGGAACACAGTCCATCAGGCCCCTCCGCTTTTGCAAGCCAGACTGGAGGGCTCTGCTTTGCCGGCGAGCCGCCCCTCTGCCCCAGCCTCCTCCCGCCAGTCCGTGGAGAGCGCACCGCCTCGCCGCCCTTCCTACCCTCTTCCTTGGGCCTCTCGTCTGCGTTTGGCTCCGGCGACTCCGTTCTGCTAATCCTCTGGCGGTTTTCTGGGTTATTTAGGCAGGTGTAGGTGGAATCTAAGTGATCAGCAGGACGTGCGGTGAGCCCAGCGTCCTCCTAAGCCGCCATCTTGCCGGAACTCCTGAGTAAACATTTTTTTTAATCATTGACATTATTTTCAATTCAAAATTTGTGAGTTTGGATGTATTTTTATTTTTTTCTTCAATATTGGATGTTTATTTTCTCTTTCAGGATTTAAATTCTCTTTCAATTCTTGAAAACTCTTAGGCATTGTCTTTTTGAGTATCAACTCTGCATTCTGTGTTCTCTTTTCTACTTCTAGAACTTTTATTAGACATCTGTTGGAGCACTTCAAACTCCTCTTCATTTCTCAAATTTATTTTCATGTTTTAATTTTCTCATCTCTTTTTATAGTTAATTCTATTTTCAGTTGTGACCAACCTAACCTGTTTTTCTTCTATCATATTAACAATAAATTTATCTGTATCTGCCTATCTACGTATAGATGTAAATAAGATTGATATAAATAGATATATCTGTATCTATATCTCTTGTCTCCTATTTGCTTCTATTTAGTTCTCTCTGGTCTTCATTTATGTCTACTTTTTATTGCTGTATCAACTGTTATTCTTTTTTTTTTTTTTGCTATTATTTCTACTTTTATATCTCTGGGTTCTTTATCATACTTATTTCTGTCCTTTTCAGATTGTTCATTGGAATAAATTCATTGGAGTTGATTCATTGTCATGAATCAACCCACTTACTGAAACTGTTGGCTTCTGTTCATTTAGTTTTCTTGGTATGTTGTGAAACTTAGATTGTAAGCTCATCTTGAAAGAGAGTTTCTTCTCATTCTTCTCTACTTCTTCTTCCTTCTTTTTAACTCCTTCACTCCAACCTCTCAACATTATGACATCCCCTTCATATCTAGAAGTATGCTTTTCTCCATCATGCAAGTGTGGTTTTCCAATTCAAAATTAGAAATATTGGTAATACAGGGCTCTCATTCTATGGAGATATTATTGATCTAGTTTTATATCCCATGCATTGTGGGG
Source organism: Felis catus (assembly GCF_018350175.1). Classification (NCBI taxonomy): domain Eukaryota; kingdom Metazoa; phylum Chordata; class Mammalia; order Carnivora; family Felidae; genus Felis; species Felis catus. The sequence goes on from NC_058376.1 coordinate 39,369,886, forward strand.
AATAAGCTTAGGAATTCCCTGAGCCTGCACTGATGGGTTAACAAGACATAAAGAATTACAAAGCCATAGGATGCTCACACCCAGTTTGGGTAAACAAGATTAGATAAATAGTGAGAGTGTAGGGGTGGGTGGGCAAAGGTTCCCAGGATAGAGTAGGGGGGTCAGAGGCCCCTAGGATAGAGAGGGTGGGGCAAAGGCCCCAATACAAAGGTATATGAGGTAAACAAGATTAGGTATTCAGGGCAAAAATGCCCCCCCAATTTAGTACTATAGCAGATAGTTGCTTACACAGGAAGGAAGGACCAAATTGGATAAACAGGGAAATAGGGCTATAGACCACTGCAGGTGATGCTGCTCAGAGCAGAGCTAATTAACAAAAGAAAGGTACCTTGTTAATCTAGGCTGGCTAAGGTAAACAGACATGGCGCCTCATATCTGTCATGTCTGCCATTAACATCCAGTGCCAGGAATTTGGTTTATATTGACCCAAACCCCCTAACACCATATATCTTCTAACCCCCCTTTCCCTCATGCCCATAAGTTAATGTTCACAGATTCATTGTCTCTTTGTCCAGGCCCATCACATTTGTAAGACTTCTGATCTTAATAAATATGGAGCAAGGACCCTTATTCAGGGATCTTGTCTTTTCCCGGACATTAGCCATCTCTTGCATTTTAATCTTGTGTCTGCTTTCTTGCTGGACAAGAGAGAACTTTAGACCCCGAGTCTACTACAGTGCATGGCACGACCATGGTCCTGATCACATGGCTTTCCCCACTCTTCCTGTTACTGAAGCAGAAGCTTAAAGCTAGATGTAGACCTAAGCAATTATTGTAGATATTTAATGTCCTTTCATAGACAGAGAATGTACATTAGCTCCAGTTCTTTCCAGTAAGCCTGGTTCTCCTCTTTACCATTTATGAGATGCTTTTGCATACTTTTTCCTAGTCTGAAGTTCAGCAGATCTGTGGATTCTGCTGCTTCTCACTATTCTGTGTTAGGTAAACAGATATATCTTATTTTGTTTTTGACCATGGTTATAGATCTTTAAATATTCTTTGGCATATGTTTCAGTCATCACTGCTATAAATTTAAGTAGAAGGTTTGATTATTTCTCTATGAATTCATAATATAATCTTGACAGGAAGAGTGCATATTTCTATAATAGAGGTACACTGGGGATGGCTGGAGAGGAAACTAAAAAGATATACTATCAGAAGACACAAGTGTCCATAAAATTTACTTCTCCATATGTGTTTTCTCTTTTAATCTACAAACTTCTATATAAATTATCCACCAAAGAAACTACATGCTATTCTTTTGATTTCAGAATTCATTGTTTAAATTACCATCATTTCCTGGTATTGTGTATAATCCTTTGCATAGCAAATCATTCTAAATGGCACATAGATATTAAGGAATAGAATTCCAGAATATGCCACTATACTACATTTTATATTTATTGTCTTTGGGTTTTTATTTCTTATCTGCCTATTCTTTTCAATGATATAGGTATCAGCGTCAGAAATTTGAAACACACCTTCAGTTTATCAAGTAAGGGTAGATCCTGATGAATAGTTTCATGCAAATAAAATGTTAAAATAAATGATTGGTTAATTATCCAGAAGAATTATACATTAATTCATTTTGAAAACTATAATTGCAAAGTAGACCTGGAATTTGTATCAACTCATTAGCTAACACACTTTCTTTCTGATTGGGAATCCAAATTAAGATGAGAAACTGTTAAGCCAGTAAATATTTATCAAATAAAATTGAGGTTTTGTTTCTTTTATTTTAAGTATGTAATTAACTGCCAAGCATATAACATATGGTTAAAAAAATATTTTTCATTGTCCTTACTTCTCACCACAATCATTTAGTTTTTGGAGTTTATATAAAAGTTCTATAATGGTTATCTAAAAAGTCAGCTTACATAACAACAACAAAAACAAAACAAGTTTTTTTGTGTCTCACAAGACAACCTGCCATCTTGAAATGAAATGGCAGCCAAAATTTTCTTTGACAATTTTTAGTAAATTTTAGTAAATTTTGGGGTGCCTGGGCGGCCAGTCAGTTAAGCATCCAACTCTTGATTCTGGCTCAGGTCATGATCTCGTGGTTGGTGAGTTCAAGCCCCACATTGGACTTTGTGCTGGTGGCACGGAGCCTGCTTGGGATTCTGTCTCTTACTCCCTCTCTCTCTGCCCTTCCCCCATCCCCACCCCTGCTCATGCTGTCTCTGTCTCTCTGAAAATAAATAAACTTAACAAAAATAAATTTTAGTAAATTTTAACTTTTTAATAAACTTTTATGCTATATAGGTTACAGAAATAATATGATTCCTCCTTATGGAGTCTCCAAAGAATAAGTCCCATAGTTAAGAAACCAGAAAGTTTTAAGAGATCATTGGTGGCATAATTAGTGATTCTTCCTTATCCCATCTACTAGTTATTGTTATAAGATGGCAATACAGACTCTACCTCTTTTTGGAGTAATGCTAAAGTAAAAACATAGCAATATAAAACAAATTGTTTTATGAGCTTTGTATGCACTTACAGATGGCATTATCATCATCGTTTGGGTTAACTGTCTGCCTTTGAAATGCATTAATTTTACAGAAAGATGATGCCTTTTCCCTAATATTTTGTTCATTTCTTTTTTCTCCTATCCTTAGAACTGATCCACATGAAATCATTGTGTTACCTTAATTTATCAACATCATTCCTGGAAGAATTTGCAGTAGAATCTCACAGCTACACACACAAATTGTGATAAACTATAGGAACAAATCATGCTTCCGAACAAAATAATACATTTGCATGGATTGAAAGCTGATGTTTAAAATACATTTGCAAATAGCAAGATACCAGTCATGTTTCATTGATCTCCACTGTAAAAATGTACTTGCATTGTATTTTTATTGCATGCTGAAAATTCAAACAGAAAAAAAAACCTAATATTTGCCATAAGAACATTTTACATACAACTTATTTTGTTAATTGACCCTATTAAAAAACTGTTCTTTTAACATTTGTGTGGGTTTCATTGATTTGTTTTTTAATCTCTTCTTTTAGTCTCAGCAATCTCCAGATTTCATAGAGTTAAGATCCTTGGAGAGGTCTCGTCTGAAGATGAATTTGTAATTGTACTTTATTTGTAGTCTTCAGTTGGAGGGATATTATAGTAATTTCTACTATAAAATTTAAAAAAAGAATATTTAAATTTATCACCATGTATCAAAATGTAAGATGCTTTGATTTAAATGTATGTTGTGTTGGAGAGTTCACATAAATTTATAAGACAGAGCAGTACCACCATTTTTAATATATTATTAGATGACAAATAAATTCCTGCTTTTCTATATTAACCCATCATATTCTCTGAAGAAAAGGAAATGTCTCCTCCATAAAGGAATATTAAACTATTTAAATAGAGACTTAGAAATCCGCTATATTCATCTCCTTTTTAATTTCAGAATTCTTCTCCAAGTTCCCAATAAATGATAATGTAGTGTCTACTGGAGCACTTCCAGAGATGTGAGCGCCCTAGTCTATCTCAGATAACAATTTGACCGTTTCTCTTTGTTTTGTAGTTTCCTTCCCTGTGAAATACATTAATTGACTCAACAAATGTTTATGGAACAGTATTCTAGCAAAAAATAATTACAGAATTTGTTTGTTAAGAACCTGTAATCAAGTGGTAAAATTCACTCACTGCTGTTAATTTTGACCTCTACACAAAGAGAATCTTGTGATTTTGAAGGGATATGTGCACCCAAGTTTCTCTGTTCTAAGCTGGAAATCTGTGGGTCAGTAAACTGTTGCTCAAGTGATGATTTCCAGATATCATCATCTTTGTCACATTACTTTAATGTTTCTGGTTTTACCCCCCTTTATTATAAACATGGAACTGATACTTAATATGGAACTTGAGATGTATATACCCATGGTGAAAATAAGTAAAATTAGTTATTGCTTTGATTATTTGAACTGAGATATAGACCCTTATATTTTCTCCTTCAATATATTCAGTATTATTATTTTGAGTCTATTGTTTTATATGACCAAAGATATTTTACTTTACTCTGTCCAGAATAGGTCATCTATAGTTATGCTAAACTGCTTTTTGTGACCTGATACATTTATAAAAAACAAGGTAGGATGAATGACAAAGCCTAGGCTATACAATTATACTCCTCTCTTGATCAGAATGCAGAGTCTGTGAAAAAAAAAACATGGTGCATACATTTTTAAAAGAAGGTTATTTGGAGTTTTAATATGATATTCAAATAGACCTTGAGATTCCACTGATCCCCAATATATTTAAGAACTGCTATTCAAAAAATAAATCAATAATCAAACACATTGGATCTGGTCTTAAACTAGTATCAGTCCATCTGTTGTATTATACAGCTTTCCTTTAAGGCATGATTTTAGTATTATATTTACTATCTACAGACAGCAAACTCCTTACTTAATAGTAAAAGTTTTCACAGAAAAGATAAACAATGTAGAACAAATTTCTTAAAAACAAAACAAAAATACTTGTTCCTATAAGGTGTGAAAGTATTTTAATTAACCTAGGAAAACTTGTTTGAATTAATGCATTCATTTATACATTTTTAATGAACCCATGCCCCCTTAATCACAAGAATCTGAAGTTGGAAAATGTTTTGTTGAAGTTTTATAACATTCTTTCAAGAAGATATGTAATGTCTCAGTAATCAAAATCCTCAGCATATCCTCATAAATTTTACAAGGAATTCTATATTTTAATTTAAAAATGTACCATTTTAGTAACAAAAGCCTAACTTTGATGCTAGTCTATGTTATTTATTCTTCCTTATTTGATTTTTTTTGTTTCCATAGAAACTTTTTCGCTTATTAAAATGCTTAAATCTTTTCTGTCTTCTACCATTAGCCTATAGGTTCTATGGAGTCCTGGACCATTTCTCTCTTGTTCTCCATTATATCCCCAAACCAGAGCAGAGAGCGTAGCATCTAATGCAAGAACCATAAATATTTTTATCAAATTTCAGGACAATATGAACATGAAAGATCTGGAAAACAGAAAATTGAGAACTTCAGGTAACTATGGCTTGATTTGGGCTACATTTCCCTCCTCACAGAATGACAAAGGTAGATGGAATTATTTCCAAAGTGCAACTCAGGTCTGGGGGTTTTATTATTTCATTTGTGAACGAAGAGTTGGCATGCACTAAAAATATGTAGAATGTCCTCTCCCAAAAGACCTCATTAAATTTTAAGCTAGGCTTGACAGGCATGGATGTTAGGAGAGCCCAGGTGCTGGCTTCAACACCATATCCTTTTCAACAATATATAAGCTGCTTTCCACTGCAAGGAAACATACTACAGCCCTTCACAGTCGCCTTCCCACAGCGGAGGGGCGGTTGGGCACTTCCTGGAGAGTGAGCACAAACTCTGCAGTGGGCACAAGGAGCTGGCTCAATTCTATGGGAATTAGGAATAGCTACAGTCTCGCTGTGTTTAGGGCATAATGGATTCCTTTAATTATACATCTCCAGGGCTTCCTTAGCTGCTAGGAGACCCCACTCAAGTGTTCAATGAAGGAAACCCTCTTGATTCAAAGATTCAGGATATGCGGATTTGAATACCCACTGCATCCTGCCCCCCTGGTGCCACTCTAGCCCTCTGTTGCCTGCAGATGCCCGGCCTGGCAAACACTCCCCTTGTTCAAAAGGAGATTAGCAGGTGTTAAAGACCACTGGCTCCTAATCAAGGACTTCCCCTAATGGAATCAGAAAATGAAAGAACATGGGAAAGGAAAGTTACACATAAAAAGTAAACAGCTGCTTGAAGCATTTTATGTAGGAAATAGATACTCATGGATTTTTGATGCACAGAATCCGTTAGAAGCCTTCCTGTAAAGACAGGAGACTTCCTGTAATCGGAGCATGAGACTTCACTTGCCAGGTCCTTTTGTCACCCTGAATTGAACTATTGTACAAATTTATAGGCTACCATTCATGCAAATATGAATTGGCAATAGGATAATCAACATAATCATTATCCATTTCAGGTATCAGAAAAGAATTTCTGAGTGTGGATAACCAAGCAAAAGAAATGCAGAGTTATTCAGAGTAGATACCTCATCTAGATGTAATTTATTTGAGACTGAATTCTCTGAGGTTAGGATGATTGTTTGCAATGATAATTTGCAGCCATATCCAAGCAAAATATAAGTAATAAATATCTGACATTATTTTCAATTGTTTATTTTTTTAAATATTATTAAGACTTCTTTCCCTTCAATATGTTTTTTTTACATACATCAATGAACATTAGAAGTGTCTTTCAGTAGAAGAGTAAATTTTGCTTTGACTTAAGAGAATGCAAGTCTATTTTCAGAAAGGAGCAATTATTTGTAGGACTCTTATAATTAAATAATAGAATGAATGGGGAAAACAGCTTTTCAGAATCCATACTGCTCCCACCACTGGATCAATATTCTTCAAGTATTCTTTTCACCCTGATGTTCTTTGAATATGGTTTATCAGTATTCCTCTATGACAGCCCTATTAAGCTAAGCTCATCTTCTTGGCCTACAAAACTCTCCATAATATGACCTATTGCCTGGTTTTCAACCTTTGCCCTAATACATTTTCAGTATTATTCTTTCACTCTAGTGAAATTTGCTTTTTTGCTTTCCATTCCACACATTATGGTCATATCCACCAAGATAATTTAAGAATGCCTGTGACATAGCTCAGAGGAAAATGTGTCAATTTTTTATTCATATGAAGGATTTAAGATAAAACCAAGTACATTTTCTTCCTGCCCAGCTTATGATGTTTGATTCTAAGACCATATATAAAGAAGATGAAGATAATCACAAAGAGAGAACCAATCTGTTTCTGATATGCTTCTAGTAGAATTCATGACAGAATGTCTTCAAAAAGCTAACTGACTCTCATGTACATAGTGCCTTATAGAGAACTGTAGAGTAACAATTCAACTGTCACATATCCACTTAGTGTGGCTTATGACACAGTTAAATAAAGTGTGTGCATTATACTTGTTATAAACTATATTAATAAGTACAAATTACATTTTTCAATAATTTAAAAAACATTTCAAAGTCTAACACATAAAAAAAATTCATGTGGAAAAAATGCACTTTGTATTTATCTGTTGCCACTCATTTTGTGATTATGTGCATTTCTTTAAGAATGTATTATATAGCATTTCTCTATTGTGAGTAGTAAAGGCCACTTTTCCTCAGGGCATACAGATCCCAGTCATTACTTTGTTTGAGGGCACTTATTTTAATATTCATATATTCTGATGTTGTAGATATTAGTATACTCATCTTATAGGTAGAAAGTCATATTTTAGGAGTTGAAGTAGATTGTATATGTTTGCCTATTCATTAAATGTCAAGGCCATCATTAAGGAGATCAAACTCCAAAGTTTATACTCTTTTCAATATGTTATCTATTAACATTAAAAACCCTAGTTTTAAAATATAGTTTATCTAATGTTAGCAATATAAAGGGTTGATATCAATCCTGTTAAACAGAAATGTTTTGCATTTTAGGACCTAGCTTCTATTTTTTTAATTTGTTTATTCCTTAAACGAATAAATGTCATAATTCCATAAAATGCAACACCATCCTGTGGCAATTAAGAAAAACTTCTGAAATGCAAGAATCCGATACACTAACTAAGCATTTCCATGCATATTCTGTGTCTTCTATTACCTAAAGGCATTCTATATTACTTTTTTAAAAAAATGTGTAATTATCCGTTTCATATGACAAAGAATGACACATTTCATGTTTATCGTTTGCACATGCCAAAATTATCTCTCCATGGAAATAGCTCTACAAATTTTATATCAGTCAGTATAATATTACATCAAAGATAAATCTTACTTTTTAGAAATCTGTATTTAGGAACATTACATAACTCAACACGATGACTGTCATGTTTAAAATGTGTATACGTGTGTATGTGTACATATATATAGCTGTTCTTGATGATTCTCCAGACAACTGGTGACATATACATATACAAAAGACATTTTACCCTATATATGATTGAACTGCAAAACCTACCTAGAATCTGGTCAATTTGGATTTTAAATATTTTTTCTGTTTTGAAATTAGTAGAAAACTATGCATAATGAAACAGAAAATCAAGAACTGAAATGAGTCTTTGATGAATATATCCAATTATTCACAGTATCTGTAGTCAAAATTATGTTGGTGCCTTATTCAAAGAGAAAAGGAAAATTATTTTTAAAAATTTACTAGGTGGTTAGTGAAAATGTATGAAGGTGTCAGCCAATGGTGGTGTCTCCTGGATTCCTGACTTTTTTTATGTTCATCTGTATTGTTAAGCCTTTTTAATTTTTTTTTAAATGTTTATTTATTTTTGAGAGAGAGAGAGAGAGAGAGAGAGAGAGAGAGAGAGAGAGAACATGAACAAGGGAGAAGCAGAGGGATAGGGAGACACAGAATCAGAAGCCAGCTCCAGGCTCCGAGCTGTCAGCACAGAGCCCGATGCGGGCCCGAACTCACAAACTGCGAAATCATGACCTGAGCCCAAGTCGGACGCGACGCTCAACCGACTGAGCCACCCAGGCGCCCCCTGTTAAGCTTTTTAAATAGCTTCTAGGCTTACATTTTTAATATTTTTCAAAAAGGCTAATAAGATTCTAAGGCCCCACTACGTCAGGCAGTTGTTCTGCTTTCTGGCCTACTTACTCTCTTTTTACTTATTTATAACGATAATACTATTTCAATATTTTCGTCATAATTTGATGTTCTTTAACTCTGTAATATATAGCCTCTATACTTCTCTTGAAATAAAAATTAGGTGAGATGACTTATTTTTAAAAGCCTAAAAATAAAAATCATACACCTCAGTAGACAGTGTGATGCAATCACTTTCAATGCCTGTGTGTTAGTCAGTTTGGGTTGCTATAGCAAATTACCATAGACTCTATGGCTTAAACAACAAACCATTTTTGATAGTTCTGGGCACTTGCAACTTCAGGATTAAGGTCCTGGCAGATCCCATGTCTCATGAAGGCCCATTTCCTGGTTTGCAGATAACCATGTTCTTATTGTATCCTCACATGGCAGAGAGAAGAGAGAGAAGTCAGCTGTCTCATGTCTCTTTATAAGGGCACTAATCCCATTCATGAGAGCTCCACCTTCATGACCGAATTACCTCCCAAATCTCCTAATATTATCACATGGGAGGTTTAGTATTTCAACCTTTAAACTTTACAGGGAACACAAATAGTCGATAATAACTCATAATAAATATTATTTTGAGGCTATTATCAGAATTATATAACATTCAAAAGTTCTAGCTCTGAGGGGTACCTGGCTGGCTCAGTTGATGGAGCATGCAACTCTTGATATTGGCGGTGTGGGTTCAAGCCCCACTTTGGATGCAAAGATTACTTAAAAATAAAATATTTAAAAACAATAAAAGTTCAAGCTCTTGAATGTATGCCTGGGTTCCAATATTGGATTTATATTTACTATCTTGGCCTTGGATAAGGTACTTAACCTCTCTGTGATTTACTTTCTCCTCTGAAAAAGATAAGTATTAAATAAGTATTAAATGAGTTAACATGAACTAAACTCTTAGAGCGGTAATTCTGAAAAAATATAAGCACTCAATAAATACTTGTTATTATTAGTTACTTATCACTTCTACTTTTTTTTTGAAGGAGTATCAGATAGAAAAAAAATGTAAGTGATTGGTTTTACTTCCTATATTAGATACCTTAATACATATTTTGTCAAAAATTTTATGAAGGGTTGTCAAACATTTGGAGTCACAGAGATAAAATTAACAAGTAATGAACTGAAACTGGATATTTTGAAAGCAAAGTATCCAGATTCCTGATTGTCCATCATATACACATTGTTGAACTGTATATCATTCTGTATCATTCTGAGTACATAAGTTTCTATTATTGATCTTAAAAGTAAATGAGCCGGTTATTTTACCAGTAAAATGGGTTTATCCTGAATAACAGATCAATTATACTTCAGGACATGCAAGCTATGACAAACCGAAAACAAGTCTGGAGATCAAAGGAGAGAAACCTTATTTTATAGAGAAAAGGAGGAAGTTGAGAGAGGCTATTTTGAATGAAAGTCCACTGAGGGAAAGCAAGAGTTCAGGGTGATGATGGTTTCTCAACTCATGACTGAGTTATGGTATTTTCTTATTGGCTAAGCTTGTTGCTGGGCAAAGAGAAATTCTTTCTCCTGCTACAGCACTAAAGTAGGCTTCTTCCTGTTGGGATTGCAAGGTACATCCATGAGTGGTAAGGCATGAGATTGCCCTTTCTGGCCTACTGACTCCATCTTAAATGAGGTTTCTTTTATTCAATTTTATACAATATACTCATGAGATTACTTTTAATGCTCTGATCTTTAACATCAGAAAATGTAAATGTGAGGGGCGCCTGGGTGGCGCAGTCGGTTAAGCGTCCGACTTCAGCCAGGTCACGATCTCGCGGTCCGTGAGTTCGAGCCCCGCGTCGGGCTCTGGGCTGATGGCTCGGAGCCTGGAGCCTGTTTCCGATTCTGTGTCTCCCTCTCTCTCTGCCCCTCCCTCGTTCATGCTCTGTCTCTCTCTGTCCCAAAAAAAAATAAAAAATAAATTTAAAAAAAAATGTTGAGAAAATGTAAATGTGTCATATGTGGGCTTCCTTTGACTGCTTTGACTGACTTCCTTTGAATAGAGCTGAGATATGCCAATACTAGAATAAGAATTTAAAAGTACGGCCTATAAATGGAAATCAGTACGAAAGAAAGGGATGAATGTGAATGTCATTAAACAAAGTAAAGGCTGTGTCAAGGACTAACAATGGTATTCCAGAATGAGATAGCAGAGTAGTAACTAAGGACTTACGTCACCTTTAAAAAAATGTGAAAATTTAAGGATAAAATAATAGCAAAACAACATTATCTAGATTTTTTATATTGCACTATGAATTAGTCACTGTGCTAAGTACTTGCTTTATATGCAATATCTAAATTTTCCTTTCCAGTTAGTCTATGAGGTAGCCATTTTATAGATGGCAAAAGTGAGATCAAAATCCAAGTGAAACTCAACACCAAACCATCTCAGATAACTTAGGACCACATGAGTAGGTAAAAAAGAAATGTCTAATTGGTCAAGTCAACTTCCAATAATGCAGACTAATAGATGGGACACATGAAAAAGTCAGTTGTCAGGATAAGTCAATAACTGGACATTAAATTTATGTCAGCGAATGTATTTGTTTTGTATTGCTACCGTAAAAGTTACCACAAATGTAGTGGTTTAAAACAATACAAATTTATTATCTTATAGCTCTGGACGTCAGAAGTCTGAAATGGATCTCACCAATCTAAAACCAAGGATCTAGAGGCTGTCAGAGAGAATTCATTTTCTTGCCCTTTCTAGTTCCTAGAGGTTTCCTGCATTCTTTAGGTCATGACACCATTCCATCTCAAAGACACAAATGACCATTTGATTCCCAAATCTCTACACTGACTCTTCTTTCTCCCTATTCCATATTTAAGGACCCTGGGATTACATTGGATCCTGATAATCACCTGACTAGTAAACTGGATTGCATTTGCCACCTTAATGCCCATTTCCACGTAATATAACATATTCACAGATTCTAAGGATTAAGATGTGGGCATTGTTGGTGGAGGGAGTGGGCATTCATGTGATTATCACAGCAAGGAAAACACAAAACAGCATGGGCAGGAGTTGCCAGGATCTAGGCCAGTATAGGATATGCTAAGGGTGCAAACTGTAAGTCAACAAACATATTTTTATTGGGTCCTATCAACATTTCCACATTCAGGTTTCTGGCTTCTCTGCATAACTGGAATCTGTGTCTGCATTCTTGTAATTCTCTCACTCTATTAAAGCTGAATAGTAGTGGCCTCCTTTAGATGCAGCATGTACCTTCTCTGAGTTCCTACTACTTCCAGTGTTTGCTGAAACAGTGGCTCTGTGTCAATTGTTGTTTGTGATCATTTTTCTTACCTTTACATTTTTATAGAGTAAAGAAGTATATCTTCAAGAGTGGAGAAATAAAGGGTGAACCAAGAAGGCCATGTGTCCCGAGAAAAATTTGAGAGTCTATTTCTCTCATAATAAAAGTAAAGAATAGGCAAAGAAAGCATATTTTACAGCCAGCGTGTTTCACTCATTCATAGGACTTCTTTGGCCCCTACAGAATTTGAGTGTGTGAGTCTGGATCTCTGTGAATAGGTGTGCCACCCAGAGAGTCATGATAAAGAGAGAGTGACACATTAGACCTGGCTAAAATCCAGCTTTTCCAAATTTGGAATAGTTTATGAGAATAACCATGCAGTAATTTTACCTGGAAATTCTATCAAGCAAAATTGAACTGAATATTTTTATCAAATATTCACTGTGGGCAAATCATACTGCATTTCTTTTTTTTTTTTAATTTATTTTTGACAGAGACAGAGTGTGAGCATGAGCTGGGGAGGGGCAGAGAGAGAGGGAGACACAGAATCCAGAGCAGGTTCCAGGCTCCAAGCTGTAAGCACAGAGCCTGACATTGGGCCCGAACTCACGAGATCATAACCTGGGCCGAAGTCGGACGCTTAACCGAATGAGCCACCCAGGCACCCCATACTGCATTTCTTATTGAAAGTTTTTAATACTCTTTTAAAATGTTCTATAATCGTGTCACGAGATAAAAGTGATGTCTGGATCAAAAGCTAGAGTAGCCAAGGGAAATATTTAATGAATAAATTTAGTAATTTAATGTAAATTAAAACTAAAACCAAGTTTAAATATTAAGAAATAAGAATGAGAAGTTAAGAGAGGTAATGAAATATATTAAAAATAAATCCTTCGCAAACAATCCATCAGGGGCGCCTGGGTGGCTCAGTTAAGCATCGACTCTTAGTTTCCAATAAGGTCATGATCTCATGGTTGTGAGATCAAGCCCTGAAGGCAGTTCTGCATTGGATATGGATCCTGCTTACGATTCTCTCTCTCTGACTCTCACCCACTCATGCATGTGTGCACATGTGCACTCACTCTCTCTCTCTCTCAAAAAAAAAAAAAAAAACATTAAAAATATCCATCACAAGGAATCATACTACTAGCTGTTGGGCATACAGTTTTACCATAATATATCTATGCATTCACTTTTTAAGCATCTGTTCATTCATTAATTTATTCATTCAGGAGTTAGTGAGCACTATGGAGATATATAGACAAGAAAATTTCTAAGCTCAAGTAATTCATATCAAATAGAGAAAACACACTGTACTTGATTATGAAATAAATTTAGTCACTTTAGAGTCTCCTAAAATTCAAATTATATCATGCTATGTTTTTTTGAAAATACCTTACTTAATCTTCATTTGTGAGTGAATCACAGAATTTCACATTGTAGATTGACATGTTTCCTTTTCACAGGATATTTTATTTTCTTTTGTCATTTCTTGTTATTGATGTCTACCTTATGTCAAACTCCCAGTCTCTTAGAAAATCCACCTTTTTCCTAATGTTGTTTTTGAGAGTGCTCTTTTATATTTGAACTTCTTCCTTACATGATGAGATGTAGATTGATTTTTATTTAAACATTTGGGTGAAGGCTGTGCCACTCACATTTGAATCTATGTTTCCTTCTTTAAGCATTTAAAATTATGAGAAATAACATCTTTAAATATTACTTCCCTCCTCCCTTTGTCTCTGCTTAGAAGTTCCAAGAAAGATGTAGTAGACCTTTTTCCTTCTTTGATCATTGGATTTTTAATCCTTCCTGAATATTTTTCATAACTATATCTCCCTGTATTTAATTACAGATGATATGGCCATTGAGGACATTAATTAATTTTTTCATTATAATTAACTCGCTGGGTTTTTTTTATTACAATGACATTGTTTCTAAAATATAATCTACCTTTCTGCTTAGTTTTTTTCAAAGCTACTTGTTTTATTTCATGCTCTCCTATTCTTTTTATTGATTCATGTATCTTATTTTATATCTCGAATCATCTAAAACATATCTACATATCTATAACATTTTTCAAATTGTTCCATCATTTCCAATTCTGTGGAGGCAAATCTTAATTTTTTTTCTATTTTCCTTAACTACCTTTCCTTTCGATTTTTTGGTTATCTGTTTGCTTTTGTCATCTTTTTTCCTAAGTGATATTGTTAGCTATTGTTCAATGAGACCTGTTTTCTGTGAGAATGCTGTTCTCCCTGAGTTGTGAAAGGTTTTGGACAGATGATTTTGTTTACTTCCTCAAGAACCCTAGGGATGTCAATGTTCTGTTTTATGTTAATTTCTTGGCTTGTGTTTCTGCACCATACTGTAGTATTAATTTGGAACCTACAACTCTGCATAACACAGGACTAGACTTCAATTTCTCATCAGTGATTTATTTCTCCCATACATGGCTTTGATAGATGTCAAATGTCTTTGTCATTCACCTGGCCTACAAGCAGAGCTTTACAAGTCACTTTTCATTGGTGGGACAGCTCCATAGAGTATAATTGTAAGACCTGGCAACTGCTTACCAAAGTGAGGATGCATAGCCTGTTTTGGGCTAGATACAATATGGCAAAATTCACTGGGCTCCCTAGCATCAGCACATCTCTGGTACTGACTTCATTCTTTGTTTTGAAAGCTGTGTATTTGCATTTATTTTCTCTGAAAAATACATTTAAATGTTGATGTGATTTTTTTCATAAAAGACTAGGCATTTCTATTTACAGCAGAAATAATTAATCTATTCTTGAAGCTACTAATCCTATTGATTTTTATAAACTTATATACTTTTTTTTGAGCTACCTCCAATAAGTTAAATGCTCTGGTAATTAAATTGGCATTTCATTTATAACTATTTTAAGAAAGAGTTAAAATAATTCAAGAAATAAAATAGTTATTTTCTAAAAGTCCTGACATATAATTCATTAGATGTATTTTGATGTCCCTGGAAACAAATATATAATGATATAAACCCTTTCTGTATCAAACAAGCTCTGTAAAATATTGTGAAACTTGCTTTGATATTCCCAGAACAATGGAGTACTATACAAATTAGTGGTTATAAAGAGTGAATGAAGTTGACATAGGTAAGTGACAACACTGTGATGTAGGCTTCAGATTACTCTGGTTTACTGATAACAAAGATAAATGTCAACTGTAACTCTAACTTAATCTTTCAAAAGAGAATATAAATATGTATACATTCATATATCTACATGTAGGCCTTAAAAAGAAAAACACAGGCTTTCCCCATTATCCAAAAGTAGATTATTCCTATAAAACTTTTTGTAAGCCAAAATGGCAGAAACCAGAGAGAATCTCCCACTTTCTGAAAGTTCACATTACGCCACTTTGCTTTTATGAAAGACCTACATTATTGCCTGTTTTTGATAACCTAAAGAAATCTGAGGAGGATTTTCATTTTGTGAAGATACCTGCATTAGTACAGTATGACTTTTTCCATAAAAGTGAAAATCCTCTTCAGATTTCTTTAGGTTATCAAAAATAGGTACTAATGTACGGGTCTTTCATTAAGCAAAGTGGCATAACACAAACTTTCAGAAAGTAAAGGATACCTGTTTAATGGGATTGCCTTAAATCTGCATTATTTTCGGGGGGGGGAGAATGTAGAGATATCAAAGAAGTATTGTATTTGAACTTGAGACTATTATAACTTTCTTTCTATTGGTCTCATTATAGAACTTTCCTTCATTTCAAACTCTAGCCAATTGATAATAAAATGATGCTCATTTAGAAGCTATGTTATAAATCACATAATTAAACTAAGTTCCACATAGTTAAAGTATGAGATGATTTAAGTATACTGACAGTTAATTGTAATATATTTTTAAAGCAAGAGTGTTCTTTTTCTTCCTCTACTTTCCCACAAGTTTAGACAAGATTAAAGGCTCCCCCCACAAAAAAAAGCACTCAGAAAGTTAATTGGAAGAACTATAAAGTAAACCAAATCCAACATTCTTATTAAGTTAGAAGTAGTCAAATCTCTCCATCTAGAGAAAAGATTAAAGGCTAAGTAGAAACATCCTGAAGGGCTCTTGACACTAGAATGCCCTCAAGTCCCAAGGACCAATGCTGGGGCCATGTACATAGATGTAAATGTAAGGCCGTAACAAACAGATTTTTTGCCATACAAGAAAACCTACATCACTTGACATGCACACTTTTTTATAAACCCTAAATATTTCTGATACTAAGAAAAGGTTCAAGCTAAATTAAAAGACTTTATCCTCCTCAAATCTAGGGATGGAATAAAGATTAAATTAAGCAGCTTAAAAATGATTGAAACAGCTACATATATATACACAATTATTTGGACTTCTTGAATTCTCAGTCTAAGCATGCATGGTTTCACACGTACAGTGATAAGAATATCACTGAGATAGTTTTTTTAAAGTTTTATTTATATGGAAAAAACATCATTTAAAAGAATGCTATGGGTTTTTAATGAAGTTGATCAAATAATTATTGGTATATTATTCCTGGTAATTTTCACTCCACATCCATTAGTCTTCAGGTTTTTTAATTCATATATATATATATATATATATATATATATATATATATGTACATACATATATATATATACACACATATATATGCTATGTACACATATATATAGCATCTCATGTATGCATACTACTAAGTATGAGCTTACTAACTAATAAACTTGAACAGGTCATAACCTATTTGAGTCTTATTTTTGTACAGGCATACCTCATTTGTTTGTGACAACCCTGAATGAGAGAAATCTATCAGTGCCATTCTTCCAATAGTATTTGCCTACTTCATGTCTCTATGTCACATTTTGGTAATACTCACAACATTTTAAACTTTTTACTATTATTACGTTTGTTATGGTGGTCTGTGATCAATGATCTTTGATATCACTATTCTAATTATTTTGGAGTATCACATGACATGCTCATAATAAGACAGTGAACTTTGTCAACAAATGTGTGTACTTTGACTGCTCCACCTACCAGCCATCACCCTATCTCTCTCCCTCTTCGTGGGCCTCCCTATTCCTTAGGACATAACAAAATTGAAATTAGGCCAGTTAATAACTATGATGGCCTCTAAGTTTTCAAGTGAAAGAAAGAGTCACACGTCTCTCACTTTAAATCAAAAGCTAGAAATGAGTAAGATTAGTGAAGGAGGTATGTCCAAAGTTGAGATAGGCCAAAGGCTAGGCCTCTTGTACCAGTTAGCCAAGTTGTGAGTGCAAAGGAAAAGTTTTTGAAGGAAATAAAAAAGTGTAACTCCAGTGAACATACAAATGGCAAGAACGCAAAATAGCTTTATTGTTGACATGGAGAAAGTTTTAGTGGTCTGGGTAGAAGATCAAACCTGCCACATCATTCCCTTAAACCAAAGCCTAATCCAGAGCAAAGCCCTAACTCTACCCAATTCTGTAAAGGCTGAGAGAGTTAAGAAAGCTGCAGAAGAAAGGTATGAACCTAGTAGAAGTTGGTTCATAAAAGTTAGGAAAAGAAGCTGTCTCCATAATATAAAAGTTCAAGATGAAGTGGCAAGTAGAAACTGCAGCAAGTTTTCAGAAGATTAGGTAAGATGAAGGTGGTTCACTAAACAACAGATTTTTTTCAATGTAGACCAAATAGCCTTCTACCGAAAGAAGACGTCATCTATGACCACAATAGCTAGAGATAAGTCAATGCCTGGCTTCAAAGTTTCAAAGGACAGACTGACTCTCTTTTTAGAGGCTAATGCAGCCGGTGACTTTAAGTTGAAGTCAATATTCATTTACCATTCCAAAAATCTTAGGTCCTTTAAGAATTATGTTCAGTCTACTCTGCCTATGCTCTATCAATGCAACAACAAAGCCTGGATGACCATACATCTCTTTACATGGTTTACTGGTTTATTGAATATGTTAAGCCCACTGTTGAGACCTACTTCTTATTAAAAACAAAAACAAAAACAAAACAAACAAAAAGGAAACAAAAACAAACAAAAACCATTCCTTTCAAAATATTCCTGCTTATTGACAATGCACCTGCTCACCCAAGAGCTCTGAATGAGATGTGCAAAGGAATGAATGTTGTTTTTGTGGCTATTGATACAACATCCATTCTGCAGCCCATGGATCAAGGAGTCATTTTGATCTTCAAGTATTATTTAAGAAATACATTTGGCAAGGCTATAGCTGCCATAGATAGTGATTCCTCTGATGGATCTGGGAGAAGTAAATTGAAAACCTTCTGTAAAGGATTCACCATTCTAGATGCCATGAAGAACATTTGTGACTTACAGGAAGAGGAGTTTGGAAGAAGTTGATTCCAATCCTCCTGGGACAGCTTGGAGGGGTTCATGACTTCAGTGGAGAAAATAGCTGCAGATGCTTCAGATAGTTGCTTAGGTAGAAAGAGCAAGTAGAATTAGAAGTGAAGCCTGCAGGTGTGACTGAATTGCTATAATCTCATGATAAAACATGTATGGATGAGGGTCCCTTCTTAAAGATAAGCCAAAAAAAGTGATTTCTTGATATGGAATCTACTCCTGGTAAAGATGATGTGAAGATTGTTGAAATGACAGCAAAGGATTTAGAATATTACATAAGCTTAGTTGATCAAGCAGTGGTAGGGTTTGGAGAATTGACTCCCAAATCTGAAAGAAGTTCTCCTGTGGGTAAAATGCTATCAAACTGCATCACATGCAACAGAGAAATCGTTCATAAGAGGAAGAGTCAATTGATGTGGCAAACTTTATTTCTGTCTTATTTTAAGAAATTGCCACAGCCACCTCAACCTTCAACAGCCCCACCCCAGTCAGCAACATCAAGGCAAGACCCTGACTAGCTAAAATATTACAACTCACTGAAACATCACATGATGGTTGGTATTTTTCAGGAATATTTTTAATTAAAGTGATGCACATTGTTTTTTTAGACATAATACTATTGAACACTTAATAGACTACAGTATAGTGTAAACACTTGTTTGCCCTGGGAAACCAAAAAAAAAAAAATCATTTGACTTGCTTTATTGCAATATTGCACTGGTCTGGAACTGAATCGTCAATATCTCTGATGTTTGCTTATAACAGATTCCATAGCTTCTACTTCATGTATAACGAATATGTTTTACCTCTAAGATTCAATGTGATCTCTAATGTTCAAACTGAATAGTAATTGCTGAATTCTTACAATCTTTCACATATTCAAGGCTTTGTTTAATAAATATCAGCTAAATGAGTGAATGAATGAATGTTCAGCACTGTTAGACACTGGTAATCAGAAATGAAAGACAAGTTCCTGTTCTAAAAAATCATAGAAAGTAATGGGGCAGATGGAGGAGTAACCAATTTTTTACACTGTGATAGTTCCTTCAATAGGGTGTGTGTAGAGAAATGAGATCACGTTGAACAGGAACTTCACCCAGACTGTCAAGGGGTATCAGGAAATGAATAAAGGACCAGTCTTTATAAAAGCCTCTAAGAGGCAGAGATTGTTGCGCACAGACTTGAGGGCAAGCAGAAGTTTGCTAAATAACAGAGAGAGAAAGCAAGTTTCACACAAAGGAAACAAATAGCTCCTAAGAAAGCATGAGTGAGTAAGAAAAGCGAAGTGAGTTTCTATATGAGATTCAACATGGTTGGATCATAGGGAAAATAATGAGATTACAGAGGTAGACCGTAGGCATGAGGCAGATCAGGAAGAATTGTTAAATGAATTCATTAAATGAATTTAAACAAAGGAATGACAAGATAAGACTTTTAATTTGTAAAAAGATCACTCTAGTTGTGAAGCACAGACATCGGATTCAGAGGAAATAAACCTGGAAATGGGAAGCAACAGATTTTGAAATTATCCTGGCAAGAAATGACAAGAGCATGTCTAAGGCAATGGCAGGAGAGACTGTACCTGTGTCGGTGTAATGAGGGGAGAGGAAGAAAGAAAAGATTGTTTTCAGTGCCTAGATTGCTGGCAAAGCCATTCGCAAAACAGGGAATTACAAGAGTAAAAAGAGATTTGTGATAAATCTACTGTATTAGTTAGACTTATTTTTGGTGGTAGTGACAGAAAGTTCCACATAATAGTGATTTAAATAAGAGCTTGTTTCACAAAAAAGTCCAATTATATCGCCATGGCTGGCTAGGTTTTTCACACGGGTGGGAGATGAAGACTCCTTTGATTTTGTTGCTCTGTTTGCATGTCCTAAGCTCCCAGATCTATCTCATAATCGAGCATATTTTATCTAGCTTCATGTCCAGCTATCAAATGTGCATTTCAGCTAGCTGGAAGGGAAAAAAAAAATAAGGTAAGATAAGGCTGGCCTATGCTGTTTAAAGACATTTCCAGGAAGTCACACAGAATTTCTTCTTCCATCCCATGGTCCTACACTTAGTCACAAGGCTAAAATTCTCTAGTGGAGGGACTGGGGAAGGTAGACCTTATTCTTGTTGGTTACGTGTCCAGATATATTCCGAAGATGTTATTACTGAGGAACAAGGGAGGCCTAGCAATCTTTGTCCCAACTAATAAGAGCACCAAAGTTTGACGTCTTATGAAGTCCAACACAAGATTTCATAAACGTGTCTGGTCATGAAGGCCCAGAAGTCAGAAGAGAGAGCTGGGATGAAGATATCTTATATGTGGTGATTGAAGTTAAAAAGATAGCAAAGAGAAAGTGGGACAGGGCTATTGACAGAACCGAGAATATCTGCTGACCAGTTTCTTTGAAATTCTTTATCAATTTTTGGGTCTATATTCTCTGCTGTTTCTCTGAGCTTAGGTTTCTTTTTCTTAAGTCTTGTCTTTCTTGTTGAGAGAGGTTGTCCCACCACTTTCAGTGCTTGACTCTTTCATCTTCTTCAATTACATTTATTCCGGTAGTGTGTATATTCAAGTGGATTTAACTATCACCAATATGCTGATGACTCTCCGATTTGTATCCCCACTGATATAATCCTCTCTTCAGAGGCTGTGTAACATCTGCCTAGGATATTTCTATTCAGATCCCTCATCTGTATCTGAAATCTAATATGCCTTTTAAAAATCTTTTTCTTTTCTTTCTTGGCATATAACATCATTTCCCTAAACTACTTATACACCCATGCACGAGTCTCTACTATCATTTTGCTTCAGATAATTGTAACATTTCCTTAGATGTTAATATTTCTATCTTACCAAACAAGTTGAAAATCGGCGTGGGATGTGGGAAGAATGATTACTACTCTTATTTCATTTTTGCCTTTAATGTGTTGAGTATATAGCATACATACAAAATCAATACTGATGATTATAAAATAAAATGACACCAACACATATTCTAAGAGGTGATGCAAAAATAATATCTGGCAAATTTCCATTTGAAATCACTGGACTGTAGTAGTAGAAATAATACAAAATAGATCTCTTAGTAAATAGTTTTGTTTGCAAGAAATGAGTGATACACTGTGAATATCCCTGGTAGTATTCTCTGCCCTATAGGAATTATGCTTATGCAGGAAAATGGTGCTTGGTATTGCTAGCCAGGGCAAGTTCATCATGCTAATATCTTATCTGGTACTCACATTCATAGTGATTCATTTTGTGTCAATATAAAACATCACTTCTCATTAATCCATCTCTAAAGACGTACTGAGCACATGCATGTCACTGCATAAGAGCCTAAAAAGAAAGCCTAACTGTACAAACTCCTCTGGTACTTCAGGAACTTTCGGTCTTAATAAGAAAACGGTACACAAACGTGGAACACAATCTTAGTTTGTGATGACAGACATACGCGTAATAAGAAATGGAACAATTTGATCGAGTAATCTCTGTGGGTTAGGAAAGACTGCACTGAAAATGTGAGGTAAGGGTGCGGGGGTGGCTCAGTCAGTGAGGTCTCTGACTTGGGCTCAGGTCGTGATCTCACGTTTCATGATTTCGAGCCCCACGTGGGGTTTTGGGCTGAGGGCTCAGAGCCTGGAGCCTGCTTTGGATTCTGTGTCTCCCTCGCTCTCTGCGCCTTCCCCACTCATACTCTGTCTTTCTCTCTCTCCAAAAATAAATGAATGAATAAATACACATTAAGAAGAATTTTTTTTTATTGTGAGGTAGGAACTAAAGATTCTGTTTGACAGAGATTAATAAAGAATCTTCTTCCAAGAAGAGCAAACAATGTGGATTAAAATGTGAATACAGAAAAGGAAACTAGTCTGGGAAGAGTGACTGAATGGAGAGTAGTCATACTTGACATTCTGTGTATCTTTTTTTTTAACCAAGTTTTTAAAATTTTAGTACAGTAGTCATCACTAAATCAATAATGATGTTTCTTTTAAAGAGGGAAGCACATTCAGTCTATGAGATTCTATAAGGATTTTCAAAAATAAGATATTATCTGTCCTTTTTACAAGTTTTCTTAAACATACATTCTATGTGTATGTGTGTAATAATATGCCACTGAATCATCTGTAATGAATATTGGGAGACAAAAACTTTAAAAATATTTTCTTTGCCTGATTATATAGGATCAGAGAAAAATAATGATGACACATCTGAAATATGGTGAGTGCACATCAAAACTAGTTAATTATATAAGGAGGCCATGCAAGGTAATAAATACTCTTTAAATGAAAATATTAAAGATATTGTCAGCCAAATTTCATTATTAGTTAATTCCACATGACTCTCTGGCAAAATCAGCTACTCATGTGGAATGTCTATTAACTTTAGCAGGTGTTATGCATAACTAGCTTAGGGCAGATTATGGTCCACTGAGTGCAAGTATAACTCTTAAATTGATAAACCCAAGTGGAACTCCTTGCCATATTAAAAGGGATTTATCAAAATTAATTAGAAATTTCATAAAAGGGCTCCAGAGTCCAAGAGATTGTTTTCATTTCCCCTAGTTCAAACCAAACTATATGTATAGTATTTTTATAAAAATGCATAACTCATTTCTAAGCAGTAATGTATTTCTATTCCTATTTGAGCATACAGTTCTCTAGAGCTAATCTCAGTTGAAATTTATCCAGCCTTTTTAAGGCTTTGAATGTTCCACTACTTCAGTGGTGGTTGCTGTTAGGAGTTTTGGTCCAATATCACCACCCAACATTTTAGCTTTGCTACTTAAAATTATCAAAGTGTTTTGGTCGGACCTGAAAGTAGGCTCAGTACACTTGGAGTTGAACAGTTTTCATTATTTTCTAGGCTCTGTGTTTAATCTGGAAAGACATTAACAATATTTGTGATAGCAGGCAGATATATCAGAGAACAAGAATAAAATAAGATAGACTTTCTATGTGACAAAGCATACATAATAGATCAGCTATTTGTTCTGTAGTATAATTAAATCCACTGTCCTACATAATTTGTGTTATAATCTTTCAAGTTTTCTATCCCATTTTTTCTGTTGCTAGCAGTTAACATTTTTATTAGATACCAATTAGCTTTAAGACACTTTTGATAAAGTCAATAAATCAATACAAATAAATAAAAGAAATATAATATATAATCCATATCTTCTGAAATTTAGATACAGAGGGGAAAATAAGGTATGTGTGTGGATAACTTCATTTTGATGTTATAAAGTACAGTGTGAGAAAACTTCTATGAGTCTAGAAATCACATGCATGTGAATATATGAAACTTTGATATTTTTGCCCAAGCATGATTAAATTTCATTAATTTAAAGACAATTATGACTTATTTGCTATTTCATAAATTTATTCATTTTGATATTATTTATCTAGATGACGCATTAGTGGAATAATTTAAGAGCAGTTATTTTTAAATCTGAACTTTAAAATAGCAAGTTTAATAGCTCCTTTAAATATCTCAGGCACTTTTTTCTAGTGTTTATAAATTTAGCTTCCAAAAACTAATTGCAACCTAGATTTTATTCGGCCATTTTCATTTATTGTGTAATATCTTTAGAACCGTTACGCTTTAATGCTAACTTATTTTTCAGCTGAAGGGAAGGGTTGAGCTACTTTGTTAATGATTAAAAAAAAAAACTATGATTATTTTGCATTTTTAAGAAGTGCATACAAATCTTTTAATCTCTGCCTACACCCATCAGAACAATTGCCTTCCAATGTAATTATATTCAAAATGCAAGCGAGATAATAAGTATCTTGGAATTTAACTTGATAAATATTCATTTGCCTTATAGGGAAAAGAAATGAACATTCTCATATAATTAGCTGCATATTTTTAAACCATGTTTTTATTGAGTTTTTTGAGGTATATTTTATGTATGCAAATCTGCTAATTTATAAGGTAAGGGAGGTAAGGAGGATGGAAAAACTGAGAAATCAGAAATATTCATTCCCATTCTGCCCTCCTTTCTGGGGAATAGGTTTCCTCATTATAAGAGAGAAATCTTTCCTTCCTCCTAACTCAGATGCTTTGTTTTAGTAAACCTAAGCCGATCAGAGCCCTTAATTATAAAACCAGGCTTATCATTCTTAGTCGCTATAGAAAAATCCTTGCCTTGTTTTTCTTCCTTTCTTCCTTCCTTTCTTTTTTTTTTTTTTCTTTTAAAACTCTACAAGCAGTGAATTCAGGCACTAGTAAGAGAAGACTGTTCCACCCTTGGAAGATGACACAGGGGCACACAACTTCTTTATAGTTTGTGGTCCACAACATTCAAGGCGGCACTCTCAGATCTGCAGGTAGACCAAATTGTACATTCTCTGACCCAGTACGTGACTGGTAAGACACAGATTTATTTTCTCTTTCAGTGGGGCGAAGACCAGACATATGGTGATTCATATTTAAACATTTTAAAGTGTCAACAGTTTGCAAATTGTGTGTGCGCCCACGATCGGAGGTGATCTCCCAAGCAGTCGTAAGGTACATTTTGCAAAGAGGATGCTGAGAGATTGGATGAGCAGCCAAAGAACCCACAGTGGGCACAGTGGAATTGACAGTCCGGTTCCAGGGCTTTCTACTGCTTTTTCTCTCCAGCATGCTCTGTAAAGTGTTCTATGAGAACATTGCTTTTACAAAAATTGCATCTATAATTAATCAATTTCTTATGAAATTATGAAAAAAATGATTTCATAGGGAGGAGATGAATCTCCCCCCCCCACCCAGATTTCTGTAACTTCACCTTCCACGAACTGTATAAATGCCTCAATGTGCTGTAGTTTTGTATTTCACCTGTCTTCAGATCTTATTTTGCTTTCATTCCAGACTTATTATTTACGACATTTTTAGCACCATCAAAATTTGATCAGAGTTCCCATAATAAGATAAATTGACAGATGTGGTGCGCACAGGTATCCTGATTATGATTATGCCTAAATTGTATTTTATGAGATCGAATTAGTTATTGATAAAATAAATTAACGTGAATGATTCATGCATATATTATAGATTGGTTTTAGTTCTAAAATTATAATTTAAAGAATATGTACCCTAGGGACATTTTATTAAGGTCTTTTTACTTGAAAAAAGAAATAGGAGTCTATTTCCAGGTAGTAGTGTTTCACTGTAGAAACTTAAATACTCTCCACTCTGAGTGGATAGAAAATTAGTCCCAGAAAGAGGATTCCACTCCGGTATTATAAAGTGTCTGATTTTAGAGGATTGCACTCTCAAATTCCAAGCTTAAGCTCAGAGATTGTTGGCTTTTACTTTTAATGAAAAAGTCCTTAGAAGGCTTGTTTGTAGTGGTAGTGAAAAACAGATTGGACTCAAAGTACTTTATTCCTGCAGAGCTGAGATCAGCACATGCATTACTCTACCCATCTATCCAGAAAATGATATGTCATACTCAGTTCTGCAACTTAATAACATTCCCCCTTTTCAGTCCCATCCCCACCCCTTTGGATCCCTGGGCACCTGAACAGGTTTCAAGCTCCTTTTATCAGACTCTACAGTTACTGTGCTTTGGTGAGAGACCCCTCAGCGCCTAATGAGCCTGAGAAGGGACGCTGTGATTCCAGGTGGAGATAAATGGAAATATTTTCAGACTATGAGTTGCAGTCAGAGTAAATGCTGCAAACGAACAAAAGAGTCTTCAAATTGACAATCTTCAGGGTGGGAAA
This sequence comes from Felis catus, assembly GCF_018350175.1. NCBI lineage: Eukaryota > Metazoa > Chordata > Mammalia > Carnivora > Felidae > Felis > Felis catus. Next base: position 39,395,969 of record NC_058376.1, read on the forward strand.
GAACACACTTTAAGGGTGAGATTTCATTTCTACCACTACTTGGATTTTCTTCGTTTTCTCTGACATTTTCACACAGTCTGCAGTGACATCTGCTTGTTGCAATGGTAACAATGGTTCCTGAACTGATCAGTTAAATTGCACAAGCCAGGCATTGCTTCCATTCGCTTTCAAGTAACCCGGCTGGAGTCTGCTAGAACCCAATGAGATTGCTGTTGTTATGACAATTATTATTATCGGTATTTTATGGTAAAGTCATAACCTTCAAAGGCTGTGCACAAAAAAGCGCAAGCTGAATACTATTTGGACTGGAAGAATGCAGAAGACTTTAATTTTGTCTTTACATTTAAATCTTGCTTAAACACTCACATTTCTGACATAAAGCTTTTTGAATTATTTGTTTTTACACTTTTTGAAAACATTCATTATGAAGAAATTTGACAAGAAAGACACAGAGGAAGAAAACCATTCCCCATGCCACCACCCGGAGATAGCCACAACAGTTTTTGTTTCTATCTTTCCAAAGCTTTTAACCAAACATTATATTTCAACTTGGACTCTTTGGACTTTCTCTAAAGAAACATATTTGAAACTTCTGTATCATGCAGATCATTTACTATATTTGGTAAAGAATGGAAAGTTTTGGAACATATTAAGTGGGATATTAAATATAATAATATCAGAAAAATGTCTTAATAGAACATTTTCCCTATAAGGCAGTCCCCTTGCACTGATAACACTTCTCTGTTGTTTTGCAGTTTTGTGAGCTATTTTACTCTATATAAGATAAAATGTTCATTTCTTTTTCCTTCTTTATGTTAAGGCCACATAAGACTATATCGAATAATCCTTGTATCACTACATTAATAACAAGTTGAAATAGCCTTCAAACAATCTCACTTCCTTGGCACCTGCCAGCTATTTCTATTTCTATTTCTTTTTCATACTTCCCTCCCATAAAAAAGGCAATATTCTTGATGTGTGAAAAGGAGGATCCTATAAACAATATGAGAATCTCATGAACATGATGCCTCATCTGTTTTTGGTAGTAGGATCTCTGTATGCTTAAATGGCAATTAAACAGCAGAAAAAAAACAACAACAAAAGGAAGGAAGGAAGGAAGGAAGGAAGGAAGGAAGGAAGGAAGGAAGAAGGGAGGGAGGGGGGGAGGGAGGGAGGGGGAGGGAGGGAGGGAGGAAGGAAGGAAGAAGGGAGGAAGGGAGGGAGGAAAAGAGAGAGGAAGGAAGGGAGGGAGGGAGGGAGGGAGGAAGGAAGGAAGAAGGGAGGAAGGGAGGGAGGAAAAGAGAGAGGAAGGAAGGGAGGGAGGGAGGGAGGGAGGGAGGGAGGGAGGGAGGGAGGGAGGGAGGGAGGAAGGAAGGAAGGAAGGAAGGAAGGAAGGAAGGAAGGGAGGAAAAGAGAGAGGAAGGAAGGGAGGGAGGGAGGGAGGAAGGAAGGGAGGAAGGGAGGGAGGGAGGGAGGGAGGGAGGGAGGGAGGGAGGAAGGAATCCCTTGGGGCTGCTGAAGGAAAGGGCCCACATGTGAGCTCAGGTCTTGGCAGGTTATTTCCTGTGGTTTACCGTAATTTCCAAACTGAAGCTTCCAATACCTTCCAAAACCAGCTACTGATTAAGCTGGGCAGATAGCAAAGCCTGACAGTCCTAAATATATTCTTTAGGAACGGTCACTATCTCCAATGCATCAGACCCACTCTCCATGCAGATTTAGCATTTGCAACTCTCTTTCTACCTGGAGCACACTTTTCTGAGATTCACATCGCTCACTCCCTTACCTCTTTCAGGTCTCTGTCAAATGTCACTTTGTTGCATGGTTTTCCCAGCACCCCTATTTAAGATTTGAGCCTGGGGCACCTGGGTGACTCAGTCGGTTCAGTGTGGTTCAGTGGTTCAGTGAATTGGAGCCTTATATCAGGCTCTGTGCTGACAGTTAAGAGCCTGGAGCCTGCTTCAGATTCTGTCTGTCTCTGTCTCTGTCTCTCTCTCTCTGCCCCTTCCCCACTTGCACTCTGTCTCCCTCTCTCCCTCAAAAATAAAGAAACACAAATAAATAAATAAATAAATAAATAAATAAATAAGTAAGTAAATAAATAAATATTTCAGCCTTCCTCTGCTGTGTCACATTTTATCAACCATTCTTGCTATATTTGTCTCCTAATTAATTTAAATCTATCTAACCTACACTATCTTTCATTATTTATCTTGTTTATTGTTTTTTTTTTTAGGAAAATCTCTAAAGGCAAATATCTTTGTCTTGTTCAATGCTATATGCTGAGTTTACAAAAGTATCTGACCCATACGTGGTAGCCACTCAGTGAGTAGTTTTGGAATGAATGAGTAAGTTGGATTTTATGCCTCATTCCTCTGAATGCATACCTGTAGTTGATTTGGTAATATTGCCACCAAAGTGCTATATATACAATTTTCCTTTTTTTTCCCCATAAAACAGATCAACTAAGGAATTAGCAATGAATGCCATTTGTCATAGGCTTTTCCTATAATCTAGCCTTATAAAAAGTTCAAAACCAGTATCCATATTTTTATTGTCTCTTAAAGACTAAGGTACATATTTGTATAATTATTCAATAACCCAGAATAGCTATTACTATAAAGTAACTTAAAGTGGAAATTTCAAATATTCATCCTAAATAATTATTGTATATCTTCTCCCATATTCATTATTAACTTATCGCAGAAAAGAACTACTTTTCCTCCTAAAACTGAAATCTTAAATGCCAATCCAGTCATTTAATCTCATTATCACCAGGTAAATCATAAGGAAAAAAAAAAAAAGAATGATAATTACCAGCTGACAACCTATATGGAATAAAATCAAACCTGAATTGAGTGCTATGGTATGCTATTCACTGTACTAAACATACACATATATATATATATATATGTATGCTAAGCATTGCATATAAATACACACAGAGACCCTAATCCACACCGCCAAATAACACATCAAGTGATGATGTTATTAACCTCATTTCACAGCTGATAAAATTGGAGTTGAGATAGATTAACTTCCCCTAAGTTACCAAAATACACAAGAAGCAAACTGGTGATTTGAACCCAAATGTGTGATTCCTAAACAGGAAGTCTATTAAGTGATTAACACATATCAATCCACTTCATATACCTAACATCCCTAGGATGTAGGTGTTTTACAGATGAAATCGAGTATTTGGAGACATTCATTAATGTGTACAAAGTTACATAAATGAGTTTGCTTTAGGTGTGTTCTTTTCACTGCCCCACACTAGCTCTAGAGGGAAGAGAAGATTTCTTGCATAGTCCTAATTTTGTGTTCTGGCTGGAAACCAAGGGAAACAAAATTTCCTTAATTGTGTTTTATAAAGCTCTTTCTCTGGCCCCACTGGTGTTTTCCCACCATGTTGTGATGTGACATTAGGGCTATCAAAACGTCAGCTTGGAACATAATTCCTGCCTTTCATAATTGCTGTGAAAAATCATGGGTGTGAGGAACAAGTACTTTGTTTCCCTCTAAAAGAGTTGTGTCCAGAAGTCACCAATTATTGCAAACCTTCAGAGAGAAAAGAAATACCTTTTTCTGACCTGAATGCAATCTTACTATTCATTACAGTTAGATTTATATTGACTTTTTCAAGTGAAAATTGTACACTTTGGAGAATATTATTTTTAGAATCATGTACTATGAATGCATAACTGACCTCAGGTGGATGTTCAAAGCCTTGGTGAATTAGAAATATTCCATGAAGTTAATGCAGCTTTGGGCAGCAGTAAATAATTCATGCTATATTTTAATAGTTCTTTTTTTACCATGAATATTCATAGTGTATATGATGGGGGAAAGAATCAGTTAGAATTACTTGGACCTCCTGGGAAAACTAAAGATGACTGTTAGAAAGATGAAGGAAACCATTAAATCCTCAATTATTTAAAAGAATTTAGAGGTTTAAGTGTTGGTTGGTATAATCATCAATACCGTAAATCATCAGAATGTCTGTCATTGTCATTAGCTAGTTGCTTGTACCTTAGTTGTTATCAGACATAATTTTTTAACATAATGGGGAACGTTAATGTTATTTTAAAAGCGTTTTATCTAGGGGCACCTGAGTAGTTCAGTCGGTTAGGTGTCTGACTTCGGCTCAGGTCATGATCTCATGGTTCGTGGGTTTGAGACCCGTGTCGGGCTCTGTGCTGACAGCTCAGAGCCTGAAGCCTGCTTCATATTCTGTGTCTCCTTCTCTCTCTGCCCCCCCCCCCCCGCTCATGATCTGCCTCTCTCTCTCTCTCTCAAAAATAAGTAAACATTATTTTCAAAAAAAAAAAAGTATTTTATCTAGCTCCTTAAAATAATTTCCTGAAACAAAGTGCTACGAGAATATCATTTTAGATATTTGAGCTTCCTTGAATGTAACAATAAGTAACATTTTATATTTATAGATTTTGACACACAGAACACAGCTACAGTGTAAAAACTCCTCCTTATAAAGAGGTAAGAGTTCACTGATAACTCCAGTCATGGATTTATTAGACAAAATAATAATCTGTGTGATTTGATCAACATTTAAAAATAGAAAAAAGGTTTTGATTCTTAATTTGGTTAAACAAAAATTTGTTGACTATCCACTAACTGCAAGGTACTTTGTGAAACATAGGTACATATGTCTGAATAACAAATACCATCTACCCCATCAACTTATGTTGGTGACTACTCATTTACTGAGTTGAGAAGATCATCTAGAAGACTTGAAAGAGACATGGATATGCACAAATGTAGATTTATCAGTCTAGTTACAAGTAGCCGATTCAATATTGTCCACCAATTTAATAGTTCCTTTCTTATAGATTCAAGAAACTTGCTTGTTTTTTAATACTTTGACTTAAAAAGTACTCCAATTTTTTGTCTTTCTGTTCACTCCAACTTCTTCAAATTCACAGAGGAAGATCTTATACAAAAGATTTAAATGACATGGTGACATATTGGTCTCATAATTCCTTTTATGAAAGAAGCTCAAATGCTATCCTTTTTTTCATTCAAAAACACTTGCTAACTTTATTCTACTTTGATTGATCCTTATAAAATTTATTCCAAAACTCATGTTGTCACCATTGTTTTCTTTATTCATTTTAAAACCAGATTTTTGAAATGAAAACATTTTGATCCCAGTTTAGATTTCTTATCAGTTATTATTATTGCCATTGCATGAATTATAAAAGTATGCATGATAATTTAAATAAATTCTAACTAAAATTATAATGAATGGTTGCATTTAAACTATGCAGGGCTTAAATAAAATAGAACAAAACACGACTGTGGTGAATTTTAGCCTCTTAAAGATATAATGAGAAGGGTATAATTTCCTTTTGTCTAATAGTAGAATTGCCAGGCAGAATTAAGTCATTTGAGATAGCAAGATAATTCTGAATTCTCTAAAAGTGACACAAATCACTATATCAAGCAGTGCTTATGGAATGACCTTTTGTACTAAGCACCTAAATATAGTATTCATGTTAAAAAGCATTCATCCAAAACTAATCTGAAAATCTATTCCATGGTGCACAAAATGTCTGTGCTCATTCTTCATGTTTTACTTCAAAACTCACTTTGTGAAAACTTATTTAAGCAACATTAGAATCAGGAAAGACTGAAGAGAAATCTGGGTGAGGATAAAATGGGATCCCTTTCATTTTGAAGTATTACCTCCATTTTCCATTGTATTTGTGTTCTGAAAACATTTTCCTGCATACCAATTACATGACATTGTATTTATTTTATCTTACTTTATGAACATGTGTAAAATATGTACAAAGTACCATTCCAGGATTTTTCTAAGTATCTTATAAACTCTGCTGTTGTGAAATGCTACTAGCGTGTACCATCTGGTCCCCAGGGAGGTCAGTTCATGGTTTAGCCCAATTCAACATGAATGAATCTTTCCAGGTTAGATATTGGCAGCTGACTCATCTGGAAACATGGGAACAGAAGTGGCAGATAAGTAGATATCCTTCAGAGAATGGAAGCAAACTTTGAACATGTTGTATAGAAGACAAGAAAATCAGTAAAGAACTATGAACAAATCCACTAATGATTCTAGATTTAAGAACTCAGGTAGTTAACAGAATGAACAGGTTGAGATACACAGGATATTTGGTGTATCTATAAAAGTATGTGATGACAGTTTGTTGTAACAAAATCTCACTCACCTACAAGGACATATAAAAGCCTTCACAAATGTTTGAAAAGATAAATTTCACCAGTGAAAACAATTGAGAAATAAGGGGCACTGTTGGGAATTCTATACACCCTTTAACATTTCCTCGCAACTTCTTAGCATCTAGACACGTCATGTATAATGATTCAAAAGACCTCTGGGTGTCTGTCTCCCCAAATTCCAGTTTCCCAATTGTGATTCCTCCACTGAGTAATTTGGATGTTTTATTTTCCTCAGAAAATAGATTTTTTTTTTTTGTAAATGGCTTAAAGCTTGTCCAAGAATGATGAGAAAGCTCTTATTCTTCCATCAAGGAAGCTTTGTTTCATTTCTCTTTCACCTGGGTCACTAGCCTGAGGTCTGTAAAAATGATTTTTTTTTCCTTTGGTATTTGATGGGGTTGAAAAAAAAATCTGTCATAAAGCTTCTAGGATCAGGAAACAGAAAGTGTGTGCATGTGTGTGTGTGTGTGTGTGTGTGTATGTGTGTGTGTGTACATGTCTATAAATGTGCATATAGATATGTGTAAGAAAACTACATATATGCATTGTTTTATTCATATTCAATTCATGGTAGTACAGGTAGATTAGAATTTTGCTTGCATTGGGGTGCATTGGTGGCTCAGCTGATTAAGTGTCTGACTTCAGCTCAGGTCATGATCTCACAGTTTGTGGGTTCGAGCCCCATGTCAGGCTCTGTGCTAAGTGCTCAGAGCCAGGAGACGTCTTTGGATTCTGTTTCCCTCTCTCTCTGCCCCTCCTCAGCTCACACTCTTTCTCTTTCTCTCAAAAATGAATAAATGTTAAAAAAATTTAAAAACAAAGAATTTTCCTTGCATGTTTTTAATGTACTTGCTCCTAATTAGAATATTTACAGTGAAACCATTGCATTTAGGTAATTTATTTTCTAGATGGCTTTCAACATGAACAGAGAGGGGGAAAAAATTCATACAATTTTTCCCTTACAATTGTCTTTCCTAACAAGTGAAATTTTCAAAGATGATTTTGAGTTATTCAATAATGTCATGACATTATTTCTGCTTTTATTTTGTCTAACTTTTAAATATTTGCTTCCCAGGTCTTTTCTGGGCAACAGTGGATTTAGGGGTACTTTTGATCCTATAATTACCATGAAATCACTACTTTCTTAGGGAAGAATCCCAAGGAGGTCCAATTTGTTATTACAGAGCAAAGCCTTCTAAATTAAATTTCTTTCATTGATTTATCTTTTAGGCTTAAAGTGAAGCAATGTCAATGACATCCTACTAGGATGCAAATTCCTTACTCACCAGGAATTCTGTTTCTGTTTCTGCATCTTAACACCTAGAACAGACCTGTGCATATAGGATAACTAATAATAAACACTAGTTATATTCTTGAATAAAACTTTAGAACAAAAATCTGTATTCTCTAGAGGGAAAAATGAAACAAAAATCAATTTGTTTAAATTTTCAAATTTCCTCATTCCTCACTTTGACATCTTAATTGTGGGGGGGTGGGGAAGGACAGGGGTAGTTTCAGTATATGTGAGTGTGTTCACTGAGTGTTTTCAGTTTCTACTAGCTAGTGAAAGCAAGATGACATTTGCTATAACCTTACATCTTCTTCCATAATCTTCGGTAATTTTACCTCTTGCATTATACACTTTTCTTCACCTCCAAGGATTCTATCTACATGATCTCTCTTCTGGGCTATCAAAATAGCTTCCTAACTACTCTTTCTGCCATTGCAATCTAACCTTGAGTGTTAAAGTAGCTTTTTAAGATCAAAATATAACAATGATATGAATTTTGTCATTAAAAAGCTTTGTTTTGCTCTCCGATGACCACAGTATTATGTCCAAAATACAAATCATGTTGAAACCTCTCTTTCCAGATAGTTCACCTGTCGTTCTCAACCTGGCTCCAATGACAGATAACTAATTATAGTTTCTGAAAGAGTCATGCATGTTCCAGTTTTTTGTTTGTTTGTTTGTTTGTTTGTTTGTTTGTTTTACTTGACCACATGGAGACATACTAGGTACCCTTTAAACTCTCAGCTCCAGGGGCACCTGGGTGAGTCAGTTGAGCATCTGACTTCAGCTCAGGTCATGATCTCACAGTTCATGAGTTCGAGCCCCACATCAGGCTCTGTGCTGACAGCTCAGAGCCTGGAACCTGCTTCAGGTTCTGTGTCTCCCTCTCTCTGTCCCTTCCCTGCTTGTGCTTGGTCTCTGTCTCAAAAATAAATAAACATTTAAAAAATTATACATCAATAAATCAATAAATAAAATTTAAAAAAATAAAATAAAAATCTCAGCTCTAATGCCCCCTCATCTGTGAGGTCTTCTCTGACCATCATTCCTTCTGATACTCCCTAATACTTTTATATGCTCTCTGCTAGCACACCTCACAATGTCCTGTACTATTCATTTTCACATCTCTCTATGCACCAGACTGGGTGATGAATCCTGTGGACAACCTTATGGTCTATTACCAGGTCTCATAGCTTATAGGTATTATATATTTGTAGAATCAATGCAAATATAAGTATATTTTATAACATATATTAAAATATACACAGGCAAAATCTGTGTTTGTAAGTTACTTATAACACATCTAATCTATCCATATAAAATATAAACATGTTTTATGAAAGCAGCATGAATGATTTATAGTGGTGACAGTTTGTTAATTTGCTTAAATCCAGGCGTAAAGAGAAGACTAGGAAAAGTCATGAGCTTCTTGGTTGATGAGACAAAATTGCATTATTCTAGACTGCTTTCCTTCAAAAATTTACATGCCGAGGATTGCTTTAACTTACCAAACTAATATTTCCAGCACATCTTCTGAGACAATTTTTAAGACCAAAGGTATTACTGTCTTGGAAGCAATAGGGGAGAAAATCTATGATTTTAATTTTCCACTTCAAGTAATAGGCAAGGAAAATGTTCATGGGTTTATTGTGGGTGAGGTGTGGAAACAAGGTAAACAAGCAAAGAGGCAGAGATATGTGTTGTGAGATATTTGTTTTGAGTTTGCTGTTTTAAAAAAATGCCTATAAATGCATGCATGCAGCATGTGAGCACATGCACCCACACCCCACACAGAGAGAGTTAAATAACTTATCTGAATGTAAGTTTCAGTCAAGTGGATTTGGGGGTAGATTGAATATTCAGCTTTATTTTCTTTCTATTTAGAGATAGTAAATGAATCATTAGTTACTATTACTATCTGCCCCTTCTCAACACAGACTCAACAAAATTTTCTGATGCCACAATGGTTCATGAGTTGCCAGCCCCCACAGATTAAAAGGGAGCATATGGAGGGCATGGCCTAAAACAATGTTTGGCAAGATCATTATCTTATAACAGCTATGAATCAGTCCTTCTGGACATACACTGTGAGAGGGGTTAACTGGGGACATTCAGTTTTTACAGTGGCCATTCCTTGGAAAACTCAAGATTTTGTAGCCATCTTAATATTCTTCCCTATGGGCAGAAGCAGTTTGTGTGGCTGAGGAGGACAAGGAAGTTTAGGAAGAACCAAAGACTAATAAATTTGTCTTTGAAGAAATTGTTGACAACTTCTCTCACTTTACCACCTCATAGACTATGTTCGTTTTAAATGAACTGCTTGACATTTTACCAAATGACAGTTTTCCTAAAAACTTATTATTCAGTATAGATAGAAATTTACTTTTCTGTCTGTCACCACAGTGATATTTATTTATGGAAAGTGGATGAAGTTTCTCAATTTCAATGAGTAAATTCTCAGCGGTAAACCTTGTCCTGTGTGTTTAAAGTCCTTGAAAGTTTTCTTTGGAGTTAGTTGTTAACGTATTTGATAAATTATAATAATTTTATGTGATTATACTTCAGATATTATAAAAATTATATTAATTCTCTCATTAAATAGAGATCAGCTTTCATATAAGTATACATGGATGGCATGTTAAATATACATTCATGTTGATATCTACATTTGATATTCTACCTCTCAATTAGATATATATGTGTATATGTTTGTGTATATATACATATGTATACATATATATGTATACATATATATATATATATATATATATATATATATATATATATATATATATACAAACCCCCATATAAGTAATTGGGTAATCAATTGCTATGTAATCAGTAGGCCAGAACCCTGAGCATAAAAGCAGGTGTTCTAAGGGAAGAGGTAAAAAGGGGAACCAGTTATAAAACATTTGCTATCATACCACTGAGTGACGTCCTATTGAGGAGTTTTCTCAAATTGAGAATCACTCTATGATTTACTTTATTACATTTTGTAACATAATATTTTCAATGTACCATTTCAGAGGAGTTAAGATGGTGGATTAGTATGGGGACCCTGAGCTTGTCTTGTCCCTGAAATGGCAGCTAGATCAGCATCAAACCATTTTGAACACCTAAGAAATTGATCTGAGGGTTAACACAGCAATCTGCATAATTTAGCCCCAGAACTTGGCAGGTATGTGGTGTGGAGAGGTGAACTGGGTGAGAGAAAGCCATAGAGCCACAGAGGGTAGGGAGCCATTTTTGCAGAGAGAGGACAGAGAGAGAAAGAGAAAGGGGGGAGAGAGTGCAGTGCATCCAGATTGTGCAAAAAAATCATTCCCCTTGAAAGTATCTGGAGATAAAGAGAGGAAGAGTGAAAACAGTCGCAGGGGACTGGACAAGAAATCCGTTCCCCAAAATCTTTGCCAGGGATGAGGTAAGGGTTTCAATACCACCAAGGTTCTATAAACAGTAGAGCACAGAGTGTGAAGTCCCAAGCTCAGTGCCTGGCCATGTTCTGGTGAGGAAGTAGGACAAAATGCCAGGAACAGGCAGAGCAGTCTGAAGGGTCCATGTGTCATTGGAGAGAAGTGGTTCCCCTGCTTGGAGTACATTTGTTAGAGGTCATATAGGCTCTTTGAGGGCAAAAGTCCCAGTGGACTACAGAGAGCTGCCACGTTTACAGATATCAGAACAAAGACTCCAGAGTGCAGCAAAACCTGGTGTCTCCTGTGTTGTGATTTATCATAAACTCTGAGCCTCTGCTGCTGCATAATCAATCATGCAAATGTTTTCTGGGACAAGGCAGCACCCAGCCATTGTTTGGCAAAACCCTCCTCCAGAGAATCAGTGCAGGTCCAAGCCAATGGGGTCTCTGAAGTGAGAGGTTTTGAAACGTACCCCCATCTGAGATAACACTTTGAAAGGAGGCACCACCTGGCAGGCACAAACTTAAGACACAGGCAGGGTAAAGACAGGGAGTAGAAAGAAGCCTGAGACAACAGAGGGGTGCATGATTGTGTGTCTGTGAGAACACGAAATTCCCTGCCAGAGATTAAAGAGCTGGGTGAAGCCATTTTCATCTCTCGCAAGTGTACACACAGGGATCCACCCCAGTGAGTTAAGCAGTACCACCAAGTGGAGAATGGAACCATTACACCATGTCCCACCCACCTGTACCAGGCACATCCGCCAAAAGGCCAGCACAAATACCTTCCACCTGCTCAATCTATGGACTAGAGCGTGCTGCAAAGTTTCACTTCTGGGGGAAACTATACGTAATTTCATTCAGGTCTCATTTTGTTTGTTTGTTCATTTGTTTATTTTCTTTGCTTCTGTTTTTGCTTATTTTTTTATTTCTTTCTCTTTCTTGGATTATGTATTTAATTTTTTTATTCTAATTTAGTCTCTTTATTTTATTTTATTCTATTTCATTACTTAATTTTTTATTTTTAATTTTTTTAACTTTTTTTTTCCTTCTCTTTTTTCTCTTTTCTATCAAGCTTCTCTCAACAAGCAGACCAAAACACACATAGGATCTAGTGTCCTTTAATTAACTGTTTGTTTCTTTTTCTAATTTTTTAATTTTAATTTTTTACTTAAAAAAATTTTTGGGGGGCTGAGTCGGTTGAGTGTCCAACTTAGGCTCAGGTCATGATCTTATGGATAGTGAGTTTGAGCTCCACATCGGGCTTTGTGCTGACAGCTCAAAGCCCGGAGCCTGCTACAGATTCTGTGTCTCCCTCTCTCTGCCCCTTCCCTGCTCATGCTCCGTATGTCTGTGTCTCTCTCTCAAAAATGAATAAACATAAAATTGTTTTAATTTTTTTTCTTCCTCCAAGATAACAAGATGGAGGAATCACCCCAAAAGAAAGACTAGGAAGAAAGGGCTGCCAGGGATCTAATCAACACAGGTATAAGTAAGATGTCTGAATTAGAATTTAAAACCATGATTATAAGAATACTAGCTGGGGCTAAAAAAGCAGAGAAGACACCAGAGAATCCCTTTCTGCAGAGATAAAAAATAAAATCTAGTCAGGCCAAAATTAAATATGCTATAACCGAGATGGAATCTTGAATGGATGCCATGATGGCAGGATGGATGAGGCAGGGAAGTGAATCACTGAGATAGAAGATAAAATTATGGAAAATAATGAAGTTGAAAAAGAGAGGGAAACAAAGGCAAAAGATCATGATTCAAGACTTAGACACTACAGTGACTTATTAAAAAAGGAATAACATCCAAATCACAGGAGCCCCAGAAGATGAGGAGAGAGGGAAAGGGCTAGAAGGTTTAGGTGAGCAAATTATAGCTGAAAACTTTTCTAACCTGGGGAAAGATACAGACATTAAAATCCAATTGGGGCGCCTGGGTGGCTCGGTCGGTTGAGCGTCCGACTTCGGCTCAGGTCATGATCTCATAGTCTGTGAGTTTGAGCCCCGTGTCAGGCTCTGTGCTGACAGCTCAGAGCCTGGAGCCTGTTTCAGATTCTGTGTCTCCCTCTCTCTCTGCCCCTCCCCTGTTCACACTCTGTCTCACTCTGTCTCAAAAATAAATACACAGGGGCGCCTGGGTGGCGCAGTCGGTTAAGCGTCCGACTTCAGCCAGGTCACGATCTCGCGGTCCGTGAGTTCGAGCCCCGCGTCAGGCTCTGGGCTGATGGCTCTGGGCTGATGGCTCTGGGCTGATGGCTCGGAGCCTGGAGCCTGTTTCCGATTCTGTGTCTCCCTCTCTCTCTGCCCCTCCCCCGTTCATGCTCTGTCTCTCTCTGTCCCAAAAATAAATAAACGTTGAAAAAAAATTTTTTTTAAAAATTTAAAAATAAATAAATAAATAAATACACATTTAAAAAAAAATCCAAGAGGCACAGAAAACTGCCATTAGATTCAATAAAAACCAACCATCACCTAGGCATATCATAGTCAAATCACAAAATACACAGACAAGGAAAGAATTATAAAAGCAGCAAAGAAAAAAAGTCCTTAGCCTACAAAGAAAGACAGAACAGGTTGGCAGCAGATCTGTCCACAGAAACTTGGCAGGCCAAAAAGGAGTAGCAGGATATATTCAACATGCTGAATTGGAAAAATATGCAGCCAAGAATTCTTTATCCAGCAAGGTTATCATTCAAAACAGAAGGAGAGATAAAGAATTTCCCAGACAAACAAAAACTGAAGGAGTTTGTGACCACTAAACCAGCCCTGTAAGAATTTTTAAGGAGGACTCTTTGAGTGGAGGAAAAAATACCAAAAGCAACAAAGACTAGAAAGGGCCAGAGAACATCACCAGAAACACCAACTCTGCAGGCAACACAATGGCACAAAAATTCATATCTTTCAAAAATCATTCTAAATATAAATGGACTAAATGTTCAAATCAAAAGACATAGAATAGGGTATCAGAATGGACAAGAAAATAAGACCCAACTATATGCTGCCCACAAGAAACTCATTTTAGACCTAAAGAAACCTGCAGACTGAAAGTAGGGGGATGGAGAACCATCTATCATGCTAACAGACATCAAAAGAATGCCAGAGTAGCCATTCATATATCAAACAAACTACATTTTAATCTTTATTTATTTTTGAGGGGGTGGGGAGGGGGAGAGAGAGAATGCGAGCTGGGAATGAACAGAAAGAGAGGGATACACAGATTCTGAGGCAGGCTTCAGGCTCTGAGCTGTTAGCACAGAGCCCAATGTGGGGCTTAAACTCACTCACAAGCTGCGACATCGTGACCTGAGCCAAAGTCCAATGCTTAACCGACTGAGCCACCCAGCCACCCACAGACAAACTAGATTTTAAAACAAAGACTATAACAAGAGATGAACAAAGGCATTATATCATAATTAAGGGGTCTATCCACCAAGAAAATATAATAATTGTAAATACTTATGCCAACTTGGTAACCCAAATATATAAATCAATTAATCACAAACATAAACTCATTGTCAATAATACCATAATAATAGGAAACGTTAACACCCCATTCACAATAATGGACAGATCATCTAAGCGAGAAATAAACAAGGTAACAATGGCTTTGAATGACACACTGGAGGAGATGGACTTAACAGAAATATTCAGAACATTTCATCCAAAAGCAGGAGAATATACATTCTTCTCTAGTGCACATGGAACATTCTCCAGAATAGATCACATACTGGGTCACAAGTCAGCCCTCAGCAAGTACAAAGAGATTGATATTATACCATGCATATTTTCAGACACCTATAAAACTTGAAATCAACTACAAGAAAAAATTTGGAAATACCACAAATATTTGTAGATTAAAGAACATCCTACTAAAGAATAAATGGGTTAACCAAGAAATTAAAGAGGAAATAAAAAAGTACATGAAAGCAAATGAAAAGTAAAAAAAAAAAAAAGACATGAACAGACACTTCCAAAGAAGACAACAGATGGCTAACAGACACATGGAAAGATGCTCAACATCACTCATCTCCTGGAAAATCAAAATCAAAATCACAATGAGATACCACCTCACACCTGTCAGAATGGCTAAAATTAACAACTCAGGAAGCAACACAGATGTTTGTGTGGATGTGGAAAAAGGGGAACATTTTTGCACTGTTGGTGGAAATGCAAACTGGTGCAGCTCCTTTGAAAAACGGTATGGAGGTTCCTCAAAAAATTAAAAATAGAACTATCCTATGACCGAGGAATTGCACTACCAGGTATTTATCCAAAGGATACAGAAATGCTTATTTGAAGGGAGCATATGCACCCCAGTGTTTATAGCAGCACTATCAACAAAAACCAAATAATGAAAACAGCCCAAATATCCACTGACTGATGAATGGATAAAGATGTATGTGCATACACACACACACACACACACACACACACGCATGTGCACGCACACACACACACACACACACACACACACACACTGTAATATTACTCAGAAATCAAAAATGAAATCTTGCCATTTGCAACAACGTGGATGGAAATAGAATGTATTATGCTAAGCAAAATAAGTCACTTGGAGAAAGACAAATACCATATTTCACTCATATGGAATTTAAGAAACAAAACAGATGAACATGAGGGAAGGGAAGGAAAAATAAGATAAAAACGGTGAGGGAGGCAAGACATAAGACACTATTAAATACAGCAAACAAATTGAGGGTTGGTGGAGGGGTGTTATATGGGGGGATGGGCTAAATGCGTGATGGGCGTTAAGGAGGGCACTTGTTGGAAGGGCACTGGGTATTATATGTAAGTGATGAATCACTAAATTCTATTCCTGAAACCATGACTACACTATATGTTAACTGATCTGGATTTAAATAAAATTAAAAATACATAAAAATAAATGTACCACTTCAAACAACACAAACCCACAGATTTCTTATGTAACATTGATAATCACTGTTTTGAAGGGTCAAAGCCAACAGCAACCAACAAGAATTTACTATGCACTCAACACATTCTAGGTCAAATACACATCTTGTATTTGTTCACAATTGATAATTCAATGAGCAGCTCCAATTTACTTCAAGATTCTAATAAATTCACTGGGTAAATAAATATTTGGGGAAGGGTGAGTTCTCTCAACTGAGAAAAGTGAATGAAAATCAGTCCATCCAAATCCAAAAATAATGCCTAAACTAAATTTCACCTTTTCAAGAAGAATTAGCTGAAATTTTGACTAAACCTTTGTTTGATGGCCATAAGTCAGTAATTTCTATTTGTTAATAACAAAAGTGTCTTGCTTTATAATTACACACACTATATAGAAATAGTGTTTTAACATGTTTTAAAATCACCTCTCATAGAAAGATTTCCAGGTATATCTGGCAAACATCTACCTCAAATTCAACAAAAGGGCATCACTTAACACTTCGGCAAAGAATAATTAAAGTCTTTAATACCAGCTACATTCCTCAAGCAAGATAAATCATTCAAGACATATTAAAAATGCTCAACTAGATCTGTTCCAATTCTCTCCAGTATTTTATAGAAGTGTTTTTAGAATTTTGTTTAATACTTAAAAGTTATATTATTTTTAGAACAAATTAGGATGGAAAATAAAAATGCAATTAGCAATTTCTTGTAGCCTCTACATACCTCTCTTCTTATAATTTTTAATATAATATTTTATCATGTTTTATAAATTTATTTTAATTCTATCTTTTTTTCCACGTTTTTTATTTATTTTTGGGACAGAGAGAGACAGAGCATGAACGGGGGAGGGGCAGAGAGAGAGGGAGACACAGAATCAGAAACAGGCTCCAGGCTCTGAGCCATCAGCCCAGAGCCTGACGGGGGGCTCGAACTCACAGACCGCGAGATCGTGACCTGGCTGAAGTCGGACGCTTAACCGACTGCGCCACCCAGGTGCCCCAATTCTATCTTTAAATATAGAGACAATAGATCTGTACTTTGACATGGTGATAGAATAGCCTTGAACAAAAGATTAAATTATTAAGATCATTGGTTTTAAACAATATTGTTCTACATTACCAGGCACTTGAGAGCATTGATCTTGGGCACATAAGCCATTTATCTATTTATCTATCTATATTTAAAATATGGCACAGAAAGGCATCTCAGTAAGACTGAGGCAAATTGAATTCACTAATGGGGAACAGCAAATGCATTTGATAGTCTGATCCTATTGTTTCTTTGAGCCTGAATCAAAGGGAAGCATGTCCCTAGAGTTACATAGGTTCAATAATAATCTAAAGTAGGGAGGAATGTGAATATTTTGTAACAGACAAAACATATTGATATGCTATTCCTTGTTTTTAATTTTGGGATAAAGAAATATAAATGTTCAAGGTATTCCTATTGTGTGTCCAAAATGGAAAGAAGTGAGCAGGAGGACTGGAGGGAGAGAAAACATTTAATTCACTCAAGCTACCCTTGTGAGGTTAAAAAGAAAATTGATTGTGGTTTATTAGTGCTTTCCAATAAACACTCAAGAGTTCAGCTAACTGAAAGCAATTGATACTAGTGGAATCAATGATGCAGTAGAATACCCTAATGGGTATTGTTGAAACTTTTAATTCTCATTATGTAGTTTATGCTTTCAAGGGTTATTTGATGGAATTATTGTTGATGAGTATGTCTGAAGCTTTGCTATTTAAACAATTGGTTTATTGAATGACTTTGCCCTATTTTAAATCAATTTACAGATGTCAGCACTGTGATTCATGCAAAAATATAAGCATAGAAAAAAAGTACATAACCTACACAGTGTTTAAATTCCTTCCACTCCTTTCTAATTGATGGAGTACATCTAAGCTCCAATGGCCATGTTTCATTAAAAGTGATTGTAATTAAGAATTCCAGTAGGCTAACTTGTGATTGAATCACTCAATGAGCTGCTTATGTGTCATGTAAGATTCAATCCAAACTCGGTTTAGTTGTACCTTTCTTGTTTGCATTTTCACTGCCAGGTCTTTAAAATGAATTAGAAAAAAACAGTTATCTGTTATAATTCACATATACATACCCCCAACTTCATCTTTCTGCTTTGAAACAACTGTACTTTCAGCAAAGGAATCCGTGGAGAGGGAAAATCAGAGTAGGCAAGACGATAAATTACAGAAGAAGCCAAACTTAATGAAGTTTGAAAAATCTTGTAAGAATACTCAAAGATATGCATAATTTACTCTTTCTCTCAGTGTGCTTTTATTTAAAAGTAAGTATACTTTTAAATAAAATAAAGTATATATATGTGTGTGTACATATGTTTCCAATTAAATATGAGAAATATAAGGAGTTTAACAACTTTCCAAGGCTTTAAATGACTGCAACAGTTTAATCTAGTATAGTTGTATATTCTTACTCTCTCTCTATTAATTCAAAGATAATCTGAGTGTAACTACAGGTATCCTTTGGAGGAAATTATAAAAGTTTGCAATTTTGTTAAGACTGTGTTCCTCAGATTACTTTACCATTCAGAAAATGAAGTCAATTAGATTTGTCCTTATATGATGTCAGGAATCCCCTCTTACAGGGAGAAGTGAAAGTAATAGGAGAGAGAAATCCAGGCAGGGAATCAGAAATAAGGGTTTTCATGTTCGCTGCACTGGTTATTACCTCTTCATCTCTGGGCCACTCACCCAAGAAAACATCTATACACTGGGAGTCACAAAGTTCTTAAGAGGATCAAATAAAATCATATGTGAAATGTGAAGATCTTTGAATCTATGTTAAATAGTAGTATTTTGTTATTATTAATGTTAGTAATAATTTATGGGAAAAAGTGAAAACCTTCATATTTCTGAAATGTGACTATTGGCTTGGTGATTAAAATGACAACATGACTTCTAATGAGGTTGGGGCATTGTCCTTCTCTTTGCCTCATTTTCTTTTCTGTAATCATAAGGTTAGTGCAGGCGCCAGCATATTGTGAATAAAATTTGTCTGGTTTAACCTGAGAAATTTACATGCTTTAAGAAGAAAACAAATAAAGATCTTATTCTAAAAAGCATTTGTATATATCCAATAATTAAAATAAAGATTCTAATGTGTTAAAATAAGCTCAGTATTAACAAGAAAGATATTTATTATCACAGGTAGTATTTACTGAGTGCTGGCCATATGCAAGACCCTATGGTGTCCACTTATATGCATTCTTTCACTTAATCTTCACCATATCCCACTGATGCTTATAATATCATTGTATATTACCTCATATAATATTTGTATTAACTCTATAAATGTGATAGCATCATTATACTGACTTAATGATTATGAGACTATGACTTTAAAAGTCTAAGTAACTTTCCCAAGATTATAAGGCAACAGTTCATTATGAGTATAGGTATTTGTGTTGCAAAAACCTAAATCACCTCTGGAACTAAGGTCATGAACACTTGTCATAAAATAATAATAATAATAATAATAATGAGTAGCTGGATTTAAGTGAATATAAAACTGCGACAAACCTAGGTGAATTTCAAAAAATTCACCTTATTTTCCGTGACCTTCCTTTGGCAGGTGGCAGATGACTTTTGTCAACTAGGAAAGCATTTGGTATGATAAAAATACATTCCTTTTTAACCTCTAGTATCCTAGTATTCAAAAGTAGTAATAAAACTTAAGAGTAACATTAGACATGTTGAAATATGTATTTTAAAATGTTCTAGTGTAATCAAGACAGTGTGATATTGGCAAGAGACTAGAGAAATAGATCAATGAAACAGAATAGAATTCTGAAATAAACTCATGGAAATATAATCAACTGATCTTTGACAAAGAAGCAAATATAATACAATGGAACAAAGACAGTCTTTTCAACAAATGGTGATAGAATTACTGGACCTCTGCATGCAGGAAGAAAAATGAATCTAGATACAGACCTCATGCCCTTTACAAAAATGAACTCAAGTGGATGACAGACCTAAATATAAAATGGAAAACTACACAACTTCTAGCAAATAACATAGGAAAACACCTAGATGACCTTCACTATGGCAATAATTTTTTAGATGCAAACTAAAGGCATGATCCATAAAGAAATAGTTGCTATTCTGGAAATCAAATTAAAATTAAAAATTTCTGTCTGTAAAAGACACTTTCAAAGTAAATGAGAGGACTGAGTCACAGACTAGAAGAAAATGTTCGCAAAATATACTGGGAATAAAAGACTGCTATCCAAAATATACAAAGAACTCTTAAAACTTAACAGTAATAATCTGATTCAAAATGGGAAAAAAAAAAACCTTAATAGATACCTCACCAAAGTAGATATAGATGGCAAATAAGCATATGAAAGACTGCTCCATATCATGTCATCAGGGAAATGCAAATTAAAACACCACTACACACCTATGATTATAGCCAAAATTGGGAACGCCAACACCACCAAATGCTGAAGATCATGTGAAGAAACATGAACTCTCATTTATTGTTGGTGGGAATGCAAAACAACACAGCCACTTTGGAAAACAAGTTTGGTGGTTTATTACAAAACCAAATGTACTATTACCATATAATCTAGTAATTGTGCTCGTTGGTACTCACTGAAAGGAGTTGAAGTTTTATGACAACACGAAAGCCCACACATGTATGTCCTAGCAGCTTTAGTCACACTTGCCAAAACTTGGAAGCAACCAAGTTGCCTGTTAGTAGGTGAATGGATAAACAAACTGAGGGACATCCAGATAATAGAATATTATTCAGTACTAAAAAGAAATGAGTTACCAAGTCATGAAAAGACATGGAGGAAACTTAAATGCATATTACTAAGTGAAAGAAACCAATCTTCAAAGGCTACAAACGATATGATTCCAACTATATGACATTCTGTAAAAGACAAAACTATGGAGACAAGAATATTAGCAGTTTCCAAGGATTAGGGGTGGAGAGGGATGAATTGGCCAAGCACAGAGGATTTTTAAAAAATTTTTTTTAATGTTTATCTTTGAGAGAGACAGAGAGAGAGCACAAGTCTGGGAGGGGCAGATAGAGAGGGGAACAGAGGATCTGAATCAGGCTCTGCACGGACAGCAGTGAGACTGATATGAAGCTCGAACCCACAGACAGTGAGATCATGACCTGAGCTCAAGCCAGACACTTAACTGACTGAGCTATCTAGGTGCCGCAAAGCACAGAGAATTTTTAGGGCAGTAAAAATGCTCTGTATGATATTGTAATGATGGATACATACCATTATACATGTACCCAAACCCATAAAGTGTACAACTCAAGAATTAACCTTAATGTAAACTATGGGCTTTGGATGATTATGATGTGTCAATATAGGTTCATCAATTGTAATGAATGTACAACTATGGTGGAGAAAGTTGGTAACAGGAGAGGCTATACATGTATAGGGGTAAGGAATATATGGAAAAATCTCTATATCTTCCCTTCACTGTTGCCATAAACCTTAAACTGCTTTAAAAAATGAACTCTTGATTTTAAAAAATGCCTTAGTAAAAGTAATTATGTAACACGTATGACACGAGAAAGAAAATCTAAAATTTGGCTGATCAACTCTCTCTCGAGATACTTTCATACTAATTTTGTTATGCTCAACTTCTTACAGTGTTTCTATCCATGCAAGGAAATTCTTGAAATAATATAGAAGTGGTGTTCCAACATTTTTGTTATATCTCAAAAGAGATTCCAATTTTCTGCAATTTGTCTTATTTGAATCTTCTGGGACTTTATTCCAGATGCACATTTAAACAAGACCAAATTTGCTGCCAAATCTTTTCTTTTTTTTTCTTCTAATCAGCAACCAGTCTCTCCTGGAAGGCTATATTTAATACACTGTCTATATCTTAGTTTTTGGTTTATGCCTGGAATCCATGGAATTCTAAAAATTGATCTAGAGTTTCTACACTAGAATAATAATAAGTAGAAGTAAAATAATCTAGTCCAGATAGCAAATAACCTTAAGGACTTTTCTAGACCAACTCTGAAAATCTGGAAAGCAGGTAATTCGCTGAAGCTACCCCCATGACTATTTGCTCTGTACCACCCAAGTTTCAAAGTTTACTTTATCAGTGGAAAACATGGCCACTGAAAGTGTTTGCCTGGTGCAGTGGTTATAACCAAGAACTAATTCAAGGGAGAGAAGGTTCCAGGAAGAATATGTGAAAGATAGTTATCAGTTGAAATCTCTTTGACCTCATCTTCTACTCTCCCTCTCGCTTTCTCTTTTCTAACCACTCTAGCCTCCTTTCTGATCCTTGAACACAGCAGGCCACCCATGCCTAAAAGCCTTTGCAACATGCTTTTCTTTCTCAAATGTACTTACCCCAGAAATACGTATGGCTCTTTCACCTCTTTTAGGGGTTTTCAAATATCACTTAAGCCATTCTATTTCAAGTACATCCCAGATTATTGCTGTGCTTCCTATTCTTTTTCTGTTGCCTTACTTTCTCCAGCTATAACCATACTATATATTATAACTTCTCCTAATGTATTTATTATCCCACTTCTTCCACTAGAATGCAAGCTTCATTAGGAAAGAAATTTTTCAATGTTTTATTCTGCGCAGTCCTCAACACCATGGACAGTACCTGAGACTTCTTAGGCTTTTATAAATATTTATTGACTGATTGAGTGAATGATATTACCTTTATAAACACAGAGAATAAAATGTGAATGAATCATTATTTTCTTTTCTGAAAGTTTGATACCATATTTAATTAATCTGGCTCTCTTTGCTACATGTATAAATGAAATGTGATATTCTAAAGTTACTTTCTTCCTTCTTGCTCTCCTTAACTTGTGCCTCAAATACAGATTTTTTTAAAAAATAGGAAATTTTGCCCTATAGGGCGCCTAGGTGGTTCAGTCAATTAAGCATCTGACTCTTGATTTCAGTGCAAGTCATGATTTCACAGTTCATGGGCTTGAACCCCACATCAGGCTCTGTACTGACAGTGTGGAGCCTGGTTGGGATTCTCTCTCTCCCTATCTCTCTGCCCCTCTCTGCTCTCTCTCTCTCCCTAGCTCTTTCAATAAATAAATAAACTTAAAAAATAAAAATTTAAAATTTAAAATACTATAAAATCCTAAAAATGTTTATAAAAAATTATCAAACCATCCAACATTTAAAAGATTACTTCCTGGGGTGCCTGGGTGGCTCAGTCAGTTAGGCGTCCAACTTCGGCTCAGGTCATCTCCCAGCTCCTGAGTTTGAGCCATGCGTCAAAATAAAATATAATATTAAATATTATATATTCAAGTTGACTTTCTCTTTAAGAAC